>NC_024312.1:13379219-13405567 GCF_000523025.1 Cynoglossus semilaevis
TTGGGTCCCACTCCGACCAATCAGGACATAAACCTGACAGAGTGCAAAAGACAGATTACACGACTGTGCGCAGTCAAATGCAGGCCGTGTTACGATGTAGTCGCTATAATAAAGCCCTTATTTCCTCCACACTGCCAACTCAGAGGTGCCTCTCCAAATAACCTTGACAGTATCTAACTTTCTAAAGTCTAAAGCGTCTCTCGCTGCCTCGGTAATGCTAATGCCTAAATTGGATTATTGCGGGCGATGGAGGAGCGGCTCTCTCGTCAGGTTCGCACAGACGCACAATAGAAAATTATTATCCAATTAATATACACTGGACAGCTTCACAAGCAGTTGCCAAGAAGAAGTGTGTGCGGCATAATTATCAAAGGATGTCTGTATAAAGCTGTCAGTGGGGACAATGCTGCAGAAAACTACAGTATTATGTTGGTAAGTCATTTGCTCCTAATTGATGCCGGCTCTGGAGTGAAACTGCAGCACCAGTGTGGTAATACAGGCAGCAGGCCTGGGCTATAACTGTCTACTTTAAAAGATGTGCATCTTTCTGTTTTTGGCCAACTCACTGGTTTTGCACATTGGAAGCTGCATTACACATTTGAAATTCAGTCACTTTGGTGTGTTAGCCTGCTGTTTTGTAAGAGCTGCAGTACCCAAAGCAGCACCTTGTATGGTCAGTGCAGCAGCAGCAGCAGCAGTGTTTGAAAGATGTGTCTCCTCTGTAAACACAGTTAACCGTGGCGTTGCTGTCCTTCTCCCGCGGCTCGTCCATCATTCAGTGGAACCTGGTCAGGAGTGGACTTTGCATGTTGGCAAGAAGAGAAGTTTTACCTGGCAGTCACTCAGATTTTGTAGTCTTTGTGTGAGAGGCTTTGGAACCTCCCAGTGACAGATAACTCTGCATTTTGATGCAGAGCCAAGCACCCACCCTCCACAGAGAAGAAGAGAAATGGTGCCCAAATTAGGGGGTGTTGTTCAGCAGCAGGACTATAATCGCTGAAGCCAGGCCCCAGCTAGTTCTCAGCCTCGGGGGACGCAAAAAGTACGAGTGAAAGCTTCAGTCACTGTGAGACAACTGGCAGGGACGTCCGGCCGCCATCAGCAGCCTCTCTTCTGCCCACACTGACACAACCCCTGCTCTCCAGAGGCAGATTACACCAGCTGACATATGAACCTGTGTGCGCTCGCTCAGAATATTTGGAGGATATACACTCCTCAGTTCTAGATGAGCAGCGAAGGAGACAAATTCTCCCGAGAAGCTGATACTCTTTTAAATATACTGATTGACGCATGCCTGACCCTAGGCTCCACGGCAACCAAGGAAAACGCAAATACACAGGCTGTCAACAGTTCATGCATATATTGTGACTCAGAGTGAAGCCACTTGAAGCTTCTTACCAGGAGCACAGTTGTCCACCAGAGCTCCCAGGGCCTTGCCATCTCGCCAGTCACGGTTGAAGTTGGTGATGGGCAGTTGAGGCACCTTGTTCTGGATCCAGCCCAACAAGCGCTGCTTGGGGGTCATCTTCTTGGCCTCCTCATCATCCTCGTCGTCCCACATGGGCATGGAGATAGAGTAGTGGAGGATGAGAGTCCAGATAAGACCCAGGATGAGCTTTAGATTCCCATCCACTATGGCTTTGCTATCTGCAGTGGGACAGTACAGAGATTTTTTTTTTTTTAAGTTAACGTAATGCATCATGTCTTATGGCAGCAATTTGCATTTTCATTCTTAATTGCTCATGGAACCCTTGGGGAGAATGGTGCCGACTTATAGCCAGTTAGTTTAAATCCCATATCTGGGTGGTTGCTGTACCCACACATCTTCCCTTGGGATGTTGGCGAAAGATCCGAGACACTAAATGTGTAACACTAAATTATGCACATATTTTTTCATCATAAATATAACCATGTTATAGCCCGAGCTGCACACTTGACCCTACAATTCTGAGCAGAAATATAAACAATAATGATTGACTGCTGAGGAGACAGGAATCTAATGCTCCATGCTGCTTCCCCCCCCTAGCCCCTTTCTCTTGGACAGCTGTCTGGCTGAGGACCCCTGACAATCTGTCATCCAGTCACAATGGTACTCGAGACAGTGACAGCTGAGGATATGTGGAAGTGGAGGCCTCTCTGCATAAATACCAAATGGACTTCAATTACCTCTAAAACTTATAGCACTGTGGTGTGATAAATCAAAAAGACAGAGATTAGCTGCACTGACAGGGAGCGCACGGCTACTTTCCTGAAGTCCTCCAAGGAAAGTTTTGTCAAATAAGCCATTTTCTAATCTATTCCTATTTAGAAATTCAGCCCTTCGAGCCCCAAAAAAAAAGAGTGGTAAACTTTAACTTCACAATGTGTGAGTGAGAACATTCAGTAAGGCTTTATTAAGGGAGAGACTTTGATCAAGCTGTTTATCGTGAGGCATTTCTTCAGGCTGTTTCTGTGCTCATAGATCAGTGGCCTCTATCGGAGACCGCCCGTGTTTGATGTGAACCCGCTTGACTGGCACAGGCAGGTGGGCATGATGTGACACGGTGTGATTTGGATCCTGCTGTGTCCCACTTTATGGGCAACTGTGTAGGCAAATGGACATCCATCATACGGCATCTAGTTACACGCTGTGACATATGTGCATCTCAGCCATCTTTTGTTTTTTTTTTAGAGGCAGAGGCATCATTTAATGTGCTGCTCTGAACCACATCTAGAGCACCTAGGGAGGGCGCTGATAAAAGCTGAGACCTCTATTATCATGTCCTGTTTATGTCAGAATAGTCTGACCTACTGTCTGTACTGCTATGGTAAATGTGCCACAGGCATGACATCACAGCTCTGGTCACACTATCCTGGAAACACACACACACCTAAGAGACACTGAGGTGATATCTGTGATCGTCACCTTTGGCCTCCACACACACACACACACACAGGCAGAGCATGACCAGGGTGACAGACTGCGGCCTTCACAGTGCATCGGCCAAAGCCTCAACCATGCCAGGAATTTCACCCATGTGTGTGTGGAAGCATGACAGGTTTCCAAAACAGGACAACCGAAAGTTTAATAACCGTTGTCATGTTAAGACAACGTACTCGTCATGAATTCATAACTCTTAGACATTTTGTATCAGGCTCATATTCTCTCCTGTGTTTTTTACGAACAGTGTTGGGGATGTGGTTTCCTCTTGTGACTGACTGTGAGTCACATGAGCTTCAGCTATCGGTGCCTATCAGTCGGATCCTTTAAGTCCCGTAGGATATTATCCTCACAGTCTAGCAGGTAATTGGCTGTAAAGAAGCCCCTGGTGTGTCATGGTGACCCCTGACCGTCCAGCTATGAGCCGGTGGCATCCATGTGAGTATGTGTGCTGACCAAATTAATGAACTGCGTCATTCTCATTAGCACCGTCTTGGTGAATTTCCAGTTCATAGTTGACCATCATTTTGCTGCAGGACATACTTCAGGTCCTTGGCTGTGAGTGTGACACGGTGAGTTAATGACCTCACCTCTGCAGTAACTTTCCAGGATAAGCTGTTGACCTCTGCTCCCCGGAGGCCTGTGAAAAGCCATGTCTCACTGTGGCTGAAACAGAGGCTGATAACGTAGCAGGCCAGCAGCTCCAGAATGGGTTTGTGTTGGTGAGGATATGACCAATATTAAAATATCATGTGGCATAAAATAGTTCCATTGTAAATGGCTTATCCCTTTAACATCCAAGTAATGCCTGTCATTTGGATCAGGGCACGCACACACACACACACACACTGTCAGTGGCAGCTATCATAGATGCCTCCTTCATACTACAGGGTCCTCTCTAATAATAGCCTGGCAGCCTCCTTGTGTGCAGGTCACAGCTGAATTGTTTCCATTGAAAGCAGAGCATTAAAGAGCAGGGTTTGGATGACTTACCAATCGAAACCAGTTTGATGTGCTCTCTGTCCAGAAACTCCAGCGCCACTGAAACATTTTCCAGCTTCATCTGACGGAAGTTGGGCCTGACGTGGTGCTTTTTGTACATTTTCTTCTGGCTCAGAACCTCCAGCAGTGAAATGAGTTTTAGCCCATCAGTAAAATCCCTTTGCAGGTCGGTGACGGTCTTGTTGACGCACTTGAGGTGCTCGTTGCACCACCTGGTGAAGGTGTTCTGCTGGATCTTCTTCCATGGCGCGTCCTCGGCCAGGTCCTTCTCCGTGGCTGGCATCTCGTCGTCCTCTTCCCCAAAGTCGGTGGCCTGGTAATGCTGCGGCTCGTCGCTGTAGTTATTGCTCATCATGATGGCGTTTTCCGTCTCCACTTTTATACCGCGGTGACACTCGCCTGTTGAATTGTGCGCTCGGCGCAGCGCAAAAAAAAAAAACTTTCGCAGGTGGATGACAAGCGGAGGAAAGTTCAAACTCGGAGGAGTTTGATAAGCAGCCTGGAGATTTTTTTTTTTTTTTTTTTTTTTCGGATGCCCTTGCGAAGAGTTCGCCTCTGTCAGGCCAGTGATGGATGAATTTATCCGACGTAACGCGCAAGGCAGCTGCTGCTCTCTCTTTTAATTGGCACCTTCTTGATAGGTCCTTCCTTTCTTTTTTAATATGGCCCCGAGTAGAGTTGAGTTTGGAAAGTAGAAGGTTTTTTGGTGTCAGCAGAGCTGGACCAGCACTGAGACTGTTTGACTTGACTGTCGAGAGAGGCAGGACTTGGGTTTATAAAGGAGCCAGGGCCGCGTCACTCAGCCGCTGTGATCATAGTCTATTTGTTCATCCATAGGGATAACGGCAGCCGGGGTCGGTTTACGGAGAGGATGGGACGGGGATTGGTCAGAGCTGCGGCAGCGCAACAGATGCGCCACGCTCCATGCATGCTGCTTATTTTTAGGAGCGCCTATTTGGGCGCTGGGGGGGCTGTGACTTACCGATTGTTGTGAATGTGTGTGTCGCACTCAGGGTCCAAGTGGTTGAACAATTGAGCTAAGAAAAGAAAGTGAGAAGTGCGGAGTCTGTGTCTAAACCTTCTCAGTTTAAAGAGAATAATTGTCTAAAGCTGGAGTTTACTCATCATATTCTCACACCAGGGCCCTACAGAGAGACAGAGAGAGAGAGAGAGAGAGTTTTTTAAAGATGAGATCACGCTGGGGAAGATGTAGCAAATGAAGCAAGTTCACATTAATCTGCCACCACTCAGTGAAATGCGTCTCCATGTGGACAGGCAGGGGTCAACACATGCACAGAGAGGGTCAGAGAAGGATCACTGGTCAGAAATGAACAATGTCCGCGGAGGATTGAACTCTGAATTAAATTCATATCCCAACCATCACTCTAATGCAAGCCCTTCAGCCCGCAGAAAGACGCAAGTCATAAAGTCGTAAAAGCATCCGAAAAAGTCTTTCATTTTTTTAATAAAGTAAGATGTTTCTCTAGATCGCTTTTATTTATGTCTGAGGGTTTTTCCAACAGGAATTCCCATCAGAGAGTTGAGGAAATGGAAGAAAATGATCAGATGGAGCTAGATCAGAATCTGTTGCATGGCTTCTATTGGAGTTTGTTTTAAACAAAAAATAAAATCTAATTGAATCTAAAAAAGAGACATGTCTGGACATGTTTTAGTTATTAAAATCGGACACCTTTTTTAAAATATATGCCTTGGAATCTTTAAATCATTATTTTTAAAAATGCGTGGGTGGTTGTACAACGACTGCACTTGGCCAATTCATGTCTGGTGAAAGCTATTGTAGAAGTTCCAGTCCGAAGTAGTAAAAACGAAATATTAATTTTAAATATAATTTTGAAAGTACATCTACCAGAAAAACATATAGGTAGTAATGTGGAGTATTACTCATAGATCACTTCAGGCTTTTATCTATTTTTTCTGGGCCAGATTGAATGCTTACTTCTTGCTTCATTACTGCATTTTACTCCCCTGTGCTGTATGTGGATACAGTATGTGCCCTGTATGTTTACTAGTAACATTTAGTTATTGGTAATGATGTGACAAGTCCGGTTAAAAAAAATTAATATGAAATTAAACTGAACCAGATGTCTAATGGACTCATTAGTAAGCGCCAAACATATTGAAGGGTGATGGCACGCTCATCGACAATCGTCTGTAGCAGCTCTTCCCATACTGGACTGGAGACTGAGGGACAGAAATATCATAGCTGGCATCCACGTCAGGAGTAATTATATAAAATGTAAAGACAGCTGACACATATATGTTGTTCTTTTCACGACTGTCTGACCAAATGAGAACCGACAGGAACCGCTGTGCAGGAAACAAAATCCTCTAATAATCTTCATACAGAACAAGTCGTAACCAATGAATATTGTTTTCGCTGCAGGCCTGTAGGAGCTGCCATGTTGTCGTGACTCAGCAGTGACAAGGCAGTGACACCAGATCCCAGCGCCACCAGCCTTGATGAAGCTGTGGGAGGTAGGAATAACTGTGACACATGCAGAAAGTATTCATGGGATATTTACTCTGGACGCAGCCTGGGGGGCACATGCTGATCCCCCGCTGTAAAATGAGATATACCAAAGTACTATACCATAGTACTACTATACTAAAATACTAAATGACCTATGATGAATCACAAACCTTAGTCAGACACCACAAGTGTCAGCCAATTATAATGGATGAAGACCAGACTCTTATAATAAAATGTCCGAGGACAATCGATAATCATCATTATAACAGTTATGATGATGATTATTACTAGTGGTGGTGTTGTAAAGTATGTATATATATTAAAATATATATATGTGTATATATGTGTATATGTGTATATATAGATATATACATATATGTTTATATATACATATATATAATGTCGTGGTATTATTAGTACTTATTTGTTTTTTATTAGTAGTACTTTTGTTGATTTTTGCTAGCTATAACTGAAGCCAACATCAGGCACCATGTAATTACATCTCACATTTTTATTATTGTTATTGTTAGTGTTGTTGATGTTGGTATTAACATTGGCATTGGTATTATTATAATTATTGGTATTGTACAGGTTGGTATTTTATAGTATAACATTTTATAAGTGGGCTCATTAAAGGCATGTATTGTATAGGTTGGCATTTTATAAGTGGGCTCATTAAAGGCACTTTTTTTTTTTGCCATGTCATTAGTTTTAGCTTTATTTTTGTTGACCTTGTAGTATTCCTGTTTTTTTTATTTTTTTTAAGTTCATTCAAAATGCCAAGAAAATAATTAGGGTGGCTTAGAACAGACAACATTTTTAACTCTAAAAGTTAAAATATTTGTTGTACAGGAAAGAAAGGATAAACCATGTAGTTAGACACTGTTCATTTGTATGTATTTGTATGATACTCCGTGTATAACTCACAATATCCTTTATTAAACCCTACTTCCTCATTTTCTGGACTGACTCCAGGTACCAGTAAAACACAGTGAGTCTTCAGTCGGTGTGTGTCTAGTGTGGGCAGGTGTAGAACTCTTTAGTTTCTTCAACGCTCCTCTTCAAACATCAATGACTGGAGATTAAAGTAAAAAAGCGAATCATAAAAAAAAAAAAATCACGTCTGCTCACCTGGACACTTCTCACCTCACTGTATATCATTACTGAACACTTGTGAAGGCCTGCTTCACAGACGCAATCCTGTTTAATTAGCATTCACCTGGTAGCCTGTCAGCTGTAATGTTAAATATTTAAAGAGGAATTTGGGCTAAATTTGTTGAACAGAAAGCCATGTGACAGAGGGCGGCGGGGAGGGCAGCTGGTGGGATTGGCTGATGATCCAGAAAGGATTTTTCAAACAATGATTTTGCCAAAACTCTGTTGGTGATGAAGATTAAAACCAGAAGTCGGAAATTGTGTTTTAAAATTATGCAGGTGCTGGAAACTAATAATGCTGTTCACTTCGTCTGTTATATTGTTAATGTTTATGAATTTGTATTTAGCGGCTCTTAAACATAGTAAAAGAGTCCTGGCAGCAGCAGAGCGGTGAGTGTAGTGAGTGACTCCTCCTCGTCAGTGACGATCAGTCATCACTTCCTTCAGTCAAACTACCACCTCTGTCACTTTACGTCACCTCTTGGGAGCGCAGGTTATAAATAACCACACGACGAGTGTAAGGTGATGCCTGCAGCTTCTCTAGGTCTCTCACTCTCTCTCTCTCTCTCTCTCTCTCTCTCTCTCTCTCTCTGCAGATGACTGCTGTTGATTGCATGAATGAGACAGTGCGGACCTCAAACCAGTGTCCGACAGTCGCTGACGCCAACTTCCAGGAAAAGACATCTTGTCAATGCCACGTGGGTATTACAACATATTTATTTCTTAAGTCATCTTACATTACAAAATAGACCTCCAGGTAACAAAATAGCCACAAATATTTTTCTAACAACACGGCTACCAATATGTAAAGCAGCAAGCTGGGCAACACTGTGCGACACAGAAACGTAGGAGTAAGTTTATAGTCATGAAATCAGGAGATCAAAGACGGATAAATCATCCAACATTCACGAGTGCAGTCAATGGGGAGGGGATTCCTGTTGAAAACCTACAGTTTTCAATGCGTTTCTTAGATATATAATACCATCAGCCGTACTGGGTTTTTTTTTTTTTTTTTAACAATTGAGTGCGATCTAAAACATATACATATATGTCATTATTTTATTTTGATTTTTTTTCATTTAACACCATAAATAAATGACTCAAATTTGGCTATCAAATATATACAAAGCTCTTTCAAAATAGAATAGACTTTCTAAGAAACCTAGTACAAATGCGGTTAGGAAATATCTCTCCCGTAGTACTATATGTCACATGTATTTACATGAAATACAGAACAACGTCATTAGCATAACCAACACAAATAAATTATACAGTATAATCTGCTTTTTCGTGTATATGTTAGCATGCGCGTGTCATTATTTAATGGTCATTTCACAAAGGTAAACAACTTTTCCTTCACATCTTTGTGTCTTTGAACAAACCAGCCTTACAGCACAGTTGGTACATTATGTGCATTTATGAGTGCATTTGAATTCGTAGCTGGAGAATGTAGATTTTGAACGTCAGCTACATTAGCTGCCACATTTCTGTTTCTGCGTTTGTTGTGCACTCTTTGAACAGGAGACCGAGGATTTTTGAAATTTTTTGCAAGTGTCAAATACTGCTGGACGAAAGACTGGACTCACTCAGCAGTCAGTGATCACTGTTGTCTGAGTCACTTCGACCCAGACGTAATAATAAAGGAGGGCAGCCTAGTGGGAAGCGGGAGTGGGAGTTTGGAATCGTAGGATCGCTGGTTTGAAACCGCCCCAGCAGGACTGTGGTGTGTTGAGCAAGCACTAAAACTCCCCCGCTCTTTGGGGGCATGTCCAAAAGGTGCAGCCCACTTCTCCTGTGTGACTGGGGGGTGTTTCAAGAATCTGTTAAATGCAGAGAATGTTTGGAATTTCTCTTACAGAAAAGTAGAGAATTGAAAAATACATTTAAATAGAGACCTGGACTTCTGGCAGGACAGTCAGGCAGATGAACTCCAACATGATTTTGTCATTTGTACAGAATTATGCTGTAAATGATCCGGGTAAAAATCCTAGATCTGGAGTTCTAGAATGAATGTTTTTAAGCCATCGATTGTACATTGTTAACATGATGCAGCCCTACCTCGACACAGATGATTGATCACTCAGTTGATCAACTGTTTTTTGGGCAAAACGGACTGTTATCAACGTCACATTTGTGTGCACTAACGACTGTATTTGTTTTTTGCAGCACTGATGTACGGCTTCCTCGTTGGGTAACGCACACTCTCAGGGAGGCGTTCTCCAGGTAGGCAGACTGCGTTTAAGCAACAATGATTTTCTAAAGTATTCCACACCCTGTGCCTATGAGCTTGAAGGTTATACTCATTCAGCAGCAATGTTTTTCCCTTTTACTACAACAACATAGATTTCCCCAGACTCCCTGGATCGTTTCACAACAATATTAACTCTTGTTGGTGACAGACCTGATTTTTCTCCAACCTTTTTCTAACAAACACTTTTTTTATCTCTAAATAAATTTCTGAAGTCGAACATAAAGTTCCAAAACATTTTTACTTAAGGCCGAGTCTTGAGCAACTAGTCAAACTAATAAGGTGATTACTGAATGTTATTATTATGACATTTTTAATCCCTTAAAACAACTTTTGGGAGTTTGTTGCAGTCTTTTGGTTCTTCATTTGTTTATGTTAAATAGACAGAATTATGATGGTCAGTGGTCAGTTTTTTTGATTTGAGGGTTTCGTGCACTTTAAGAAGTGTACCAACTTTCTGGAAATAGGATTTGTATTGTATTCAACAGTCACACAAACAACCAAATGACTGTCCTCTTCATTTGCACTGTTGGCTGTTGTAGGTTTGGGCTCATGCCACATGAAGAGCTGTTACATCCATGAGCGGTAGAAAAGGGCGAAGTTTCCTCCCAGATCCAATCCAACAGTAAGTTTCAAACCTTTCTTTACACAATACAATGTCAATGTGGTCAGCTGTAATCCCATTTGGATGAAATTTGTTGATAAAACATGACAGGTGTGTGATCAACATCTAAGCCAGGGCTCACACCGTTTGGTTTCTTTTAGCAAAAGCTGTCAAACACTGGTGAGACTGTTTGACCTGTGACCTGACAGCTAATGGATTTTTAAACAAGCACTGGCGCAGCGGCCTTTGTGAATGTGTCTCCACTGGGCTTTAGATATTGACAGTGTACAAAGTCATTAAAATGCAGTTTAACGGCAACTGCGGGACCTTTAGTCAAGTTTCCCCGTGGAAATAAATGGGCCACAATGGTGGATCCAAAGACACATGGCCCGAGCTGAAGTTAGCTCTCACTCTGACCATGACTGAACTGGAGGCTGCTGGTAAATAGACAGCACACATTGTCATCAATAAGCTGCTTTTCTTTTTGATTAATAACATAGTTTAATACTGTGTAATTCAATAAAGTAGATGTTCAATAAATATAAAAATAAATTAAATAATGATGTCAGAATGTCATAAAAGTCCGGTGAAGATCAACACAGAGTTAACATAAAAAAATATTACATTTTAGTTAATGAAACATATTGTAATTTGGACATTTCATTGATTTCATTGAACGGGACTAAAACTCCAATTTAACCAAAACAAAGTCAACACTGTTGTCATGTTTTATCATCCTGTTTCAACCATAACCTTGACATAAAGTTAATAAAACTGGCATGTGTGAGAGTTCAGTGTGAGCTCCAGGTCGACTGCCTATTATCTAGTCCTCACGCTGTACCCATGTGACCAAGGTCCCACGTCTGGTCCAGTAGGTAACGCCGACTGGGGCTGGTAATAGAATTGAGGGCGAATTGTTCCAAAAACAAACAGATCTGATCCTCAGAAGTGACTTCCAGATTCACTGAGAATATTTTTCACCGGTGCATGACAAAAGTAGAGCACAACATATTTTAAGTGTAACTGTGCTGCTGTAGGTGGAAGTGTTCGAGAGTGTGAGCGGGGAAAATATATAAGAATTGCCAAACTGAGAATCTGGCTTCCTGGTGAACTCATAATTAAAGTCAGACACGTGGGCGTTATCTATTATGAGAGTCAGACGTTCAGCAGTGTTTGAGCAGGTGCAGAGACAAAGAGGAAATCTTCAGGCAGGGTTGGTAACTGGGGTGACGTCCAGGTTGTTCTCTGCCTTTGAAAATGCAATAGTAAAAAACACCTTTGTTATCTGTATTCACACTTTAGGGCCACGCTGAGGGTAAAAAAAAAAAAAAAGTCTAGATATGTTTGAGAAAAGCGTATGTTTAAAAGGAAAAGGAAATACGTTTGCAAGCATAGAAGTTGTAATTACGTAAGAATGAAGTTGTAGAATTGTGCGAGAAAAAGTTGCAAATATATGAGAAAAGTCTTGAGTTTAGGAGACGTGTTTCAGGAGTGAGAAAGTTCCCGGTGTTTATATAAATAAGGTGATACTGAGAAGTGGAAAAGGTTGAGTCAAGAAACTTCGTTGTACTCCACTACTTCCACTACTCTTTATGATTGTAGTTCACTGTAGTTATGACGAAATTTAATTTCACAAACTCATTATCTAATCTTTGTTTTCATTCTGTAGTTATGACTAAATTTAATTTAAACTCATTATCTAATCTTTGTTTTCATAAATTTGTCACTTTGTTGATATTAGTTCCTGTATTACTTGTCTTTTCATATTACATTATTCTGAAAATTGACTCTTACGACTACATGTTTTTTCGTAAAATTTCTACTTAATTCTCGTAAATTTACAACTTCATTCTGGTATGGTTTCATTTTTTTTTTTTTTCCCCTCAGTGTGGCCCTAATGTGTGTATCGCATACTGTTAATTATGCAGAGAACTCTTTAGTTATTCTCCGTTTGACGATTGGAAATGCAGTGTCACCACGTGTCACATTTACAAACTAATTTTTTTCAACAAACGCAATCTGCTATTTCTACTGAAATTCAGCGACGTAAATCCATTCACCTACAGCTATAAACAGCAATTCAAGCGACGGATGAATGAATAAATAAATAAATAAATAAAGGCCCCGTAAACAAACGGAGAGCCGTCGGGTGCACATTTACAATAGGAATCTTCGTGTCATCGCATTGTGGAGCTAGAGGAGAGAAAGAGAGAAAAAAGGGCGTTCACAGACGGGAGGAAAAAAAAGACACAACACTAGCGTACAGTCGGTGGAGCTCAGTCCTTGCGTCGCTCTCTCTCTCTCTCTCTCTCTCTCTCTCTCTGCAGACTCTTTCCTCCACGTCTGCACGTGCAGGTCTTCACTGCAGAGAGAAATGTCCTCATCTCCTTCTAACTCGGCTCCTGTTACATGTAGGGAATTTCAGTTTCAGGCCGAGCGTGGCCGGAGCAAACCAGGGCTGGTCTGGAGCAGACGTCTGTCCCTTGTGCAGTTGTCGCCCATCCAGTCAACATCGGACCAGAGCTCTCAACAAGCCGGTCATCATCAGTAACACTGCTGTGGCTGCAGTGATAGTCAAAATGGAGTTCAAACCTACCTCACTCCCCTGAGGGCAGACAGGGAAAAAAAAGGAAGTGTCAAGAGTCAGTAAAGAAGATCCATCAGCCGTGAATTAAAAATAGTGAGGTTGTAAAGGAGCAGTTCAGCCGTGTGGTTGTGGAGAGTGAGATGAGAAGATTAAAGGCCTTTTGCTGCAGTACGTCTGTGTAACTTTTTAAGATGTGTATGCACTGCAGTACTTTTCAAGGAACTTTTCATAATTTCTGTTCCAGAGTGGCCAGGCCTAAATGTCAACCCGGGGGTCCTCAACCTGCGGCTCCACTACCACATAAGGTAAGGATCTTTTTCTTCCTTGCCTGGTCTCAACCGCACGATCATATCTGATGAGTTTATTTAACAAAAACCCCAAATTTAGCCTGACTAAATCAAAGACAAAACAAATCATGAATTACAAACCTCATCAGTATTGTACTTAGTAACCCAAATTTAGCCTGACTAAATCAAATACAAAACAAATCATGTCTTACAAACCTCATCAGTATTGTACTTAGATAACAAACAGCTGTACAATTTGAACAAAAATCAAGTTAAATCAGTTCTGGACGCCACACTACATTCTCTGCTTGCCTGCTAACGGCAAAATAAGTTGTTTTTTTTTTAAGGTAGAACACGCAAATGTGACTCCAGGTCAATGTAGGTTAATGTATTGAGTGTGGAAATCTTTATAACTTCGCTTGTACACGCTAATGCAGATGCTATGCTACGAAGGTCATCCTGGATACACAGGGTCACAGCTGGAGATCGAACTTGGTCGGAAAAGCATCCTAGTTATTTACTGATGTGGCAGCCAAATTCCTGTGTCTACTGTGCGTGAAGAATGAACCAATCAGATTTGCCATGTAAATGAATGGACTTTGCTATTGCTAAGTTCAAGTCTTGGAGCCAGACACATCCTTCTGTCATTAGTTAAGCTGCGTCAATCTTCTCATTTCACTCATACTCAACCAAGAACGCTGATGTGAAGTAATCCTGTGTCTTAAGAACTGAACCAAGAACGCACCATTGTTTCTGATGTGAAGTAATCCTGTGTCTTAAGTCGCTCGGCGTGACTCAGTCATCTTGACAAACTGCCCACCCGTCCCGCGTCCATCATCTATCTTACTCCAGCTCTATTTGGCATTTCATGACTAATGAACTACTCTTAATAAACACTACAGTCCAGTCAGTTCATATAAGTACAAATAATCTTTTTTTTTAAAAATTATTATTATTATTTTTAGCTGTTCTCCTCAGGCGTCACCACAGCCGATCATCTGCCTCCATCTTGCCTGCTCGGCTGTTACACCAGCCATCTTCACATCCTTCTTGGCTCCATCCTCCTGCCTGGCAGCTGTATTTCTAACGTCCCTGGTCCAACACTTTTGCTATCTCTCCTCAGCACATGTCCAACCCATCCTAACTTTCTAACTTTATTTCAAACTTCTCAACCACAGTTCTTCTTCATTTCCTATCCCATCCGTACGTTTCACAGTCCCAATCCGTCCCTGTCAGCCGTGTCACTGTCATAGCATTCACAGAAATAATTATTCTTGACCAACAAGGTTTTTTTTATGAATGTACAACACTAACAAATCCTCTCTTAGTTAATTTGGACCATCATCAGACTCTTAAGTCTTTCATTGATAATGAAGTTTGCGGAGTTATCTGATTGGAATCAGTCGTTTTGTTCGGCTTCACGCTCACCCGCTTTATTGATCAGCTGATTGGTTGCCAGCGATCTATGCTCATCTCATCTAGTTCCTGCAGATATACGAGCAGCTGCTCTCACCTAACACTTCTCATTATTACCCCCCCACCAGCGTCCATATCTGCTACGGCTCTTTCCTCCTCCACCTCCTACATCTCCTCCTCTGCCTTGTGCTACTCTGCTATAAATCTAATTATGTACATGTTTATTATAGTGCTGAGGGGTTAGTACTCCCAGCTGAACCACTACTGTTGTCCTCAAAAAGCACAGCCTTTCGGCCCACTTAATCTATAAGACCGTTTTCCGCGAGTGTCTCTAATAAACCTCTTTCTGCTTAAGAAAGCATGAATAAGAACTGCGGACAGAACAATCAGAAACAAATCTGCCAGAGCAGAAACAAAGTGGAAAGATAAGGGACCGTGTTAGAGCTGCTAAACACAACGGCGCTGCAACATCACACGTCTCACTTTGTTGTGATATCATTCACTCGCATTTGCATGAGCTGATGTTTCTGGTGTATGTAGCATTTCAGATAGAGATCGGCTCCTCTCGTACCTTGCTCTCTGGGACGCCAGCTCCGACAACCAGCACCAGACCACAGCCACTATTACAATCATTCCTATGAAGGGGATGGAGAGAACAGGGTGCTCAGATGGATGGATGAATCTCTGAGGAGGGAAAAAGAACAAACACACGGGACGTGGAGATGAAGGGAACAGATGAACTGATGGATTAAAGTAAGAAAAAACAAACCAAAAAAAAAACCACACAAAGATTAAAGAGATGGATCACTACCACTGAACAAATCACTAACACAAATGTGTCACGTGGAACAGAGGGGGGTGAACGGGCTGTACAGTACTGTAAATACTATTCAGGAAAAAACAACGTTATGGCGACGTATACAAGGCTGGGTCAAAGGTCAAAGTTCTATATATTATATATATATATATTCGATATATTCTAAAATCTGATCACAGAGTATCTGTAAATTAAGATTAAGCACAAAAGATTAATTGTGAATAATCGTCCACATAGTTGAGAATCATGAATCACGATTAATCATGATAAATAGTGCACCTGATTGAACACTGAAATACGATTAATCATGCTGGCGTACGTGATTCAGCATTTTTAAACATGATTAATCGTGATAAGTTTTGTATGTGATTCAGCCTGATTCATTACAATTAATCATGTTTAATCGTGTACATTAGCATCGTTTTGTACGTGATTCAGCCTGATTCATCACAATCATGTTTAATCGTGTACATTAGCATGATTAGTCGTGATTAAACAATTACATAAAGACATTTCTCTACATTTCTGATGGTGGTGTTCGCCTCAGAAAATCCCTTCTTTGTAGAATTCGGGGAGATGACTTTGACACCACCTGCTTCTTTGCCTTGTCTAAGGACTGAAATCTACCATCTTTCAAATGTTCTTTGAGTTTGGGGGAAAACAAAAAGAAATCAAACTCTTTTTCAAAACTTCAGCAAGTTTTACAGATTTTCATTCAGGTTTGGTTTAAAGTTTGATGTTTTTGAGGATTGAAAATCCCGATCAAATAAAACAAAGCTGTACTTTTGACAAAAACACAATGATGAGACTTGGAGCCTGTTGACTTTCTCTAAGCGTGTGTTAAGAATACTGTGTGGCTGCATGGGATGATTTGGTGAAGAATGAAAGACAAAGACGTAGATGTTGTAACGTACGGGCGTTATTCTGTCTTTTTCCTTATTTTATACTACGGTGACTCAGATGTTTACGTTTTCTTCTGTTGTCACAGACTGGAGACTTCACGGACAGTCGGAGAACACGGACATGAGCAGAGGCACGGGCAGACAGTTTGACAAAACGCTGAGAGACATTCACAACAGGGCTGTTGTAGACGAAACACAGTGTGTTGGCCTTTTTCTCTACATATACAACCTGATTTAGCAACAGAAGAAGGAGAATTTTCATCACAGTATTTTTCCAAAAAACTAGGTTTTGAAAATATGGGGAAATTAAGATTCGGGTGAAAAACAAATCAGGATGCAAAATGCAACCATGCTTTTATGAGACGGTCAATTCGATGTAATGAGGATTTCTATAAACTCGGGCCGGTTGTTAAACTTTAACTGCAATCCAGCACCTTATAAAATAAATATACAAAGAATTTTGTGTGCCTGCAGAGAAGCCAGCAGAAAACACTGTACAGAATCTTAAAAAAAATAAACATTGTTTTTGTGTGTTTGTCCAACAACAGTTCCAGGGCATCACTGTCACACAGAGGCTTGGACACAGACACAGTCAGGCAAGGATTCACCACTTCAGGCCACACAATAATTTCTGATATGTGCTGACAGGTCCTGTCAGTTCATATCAAACACACACACATATATATATATACTGTATATATATTCTCCTCACAATGAGAGACATATAAAGAGGTGCTCGACACACAGGAGATACAGCAGGTGTGATGTCGGGTGTTGTTATGTGTTAGTTGAGGACATGAGCAGAAACAAAGCTGGAAATAGCCAAAAGTTTAGCAAATTTCTTTTTCAGTCCTAATGATTGTAGCTACTTAAAACCTCAGTGGTGTATCTTTTAGATAACTTTTTTTTTTTTTTACTCACCTGAGCCCATCCTGACAGCTTCTCCAGCTCTGCCTTGCAGCGCTGCAGCTCCTCCTCCAGCTCGGCCCGCTCCTTCTGACTGCTTTCGTACAGTACCTGCAGCTCCTCCAGCTCCATCTTCAGGCCATCGCACTGGAGGAAGAAGACACGTGTGGGAAACATCAGAATTCATCTGCACTTCACTTCAGAGGCCCTGAACCACAGGAGGTAAGATTTACGGTCACTGTCTTATCGGTCTCAACGGTAAACGGCCTGCGTTTCTGGGTGAATCGCTTTGACCGTGCGGCAGGATCTTGTTCATTAGTATTGGTCCATTCACATATGTTAAATAAATAAAGGAAGGGACAATGGTAATTAATATGAATTACTTAATGGAGTGAAAAATGGAAGTTGACGTCGACAGCTTATACCTCTAGTGCCTCGGGTGTTTACTTGAATCTGTCTCCTAGCTCGTCTTCATCTGGCCTTGTGCTAAATGAGCAGCTGTGCTCAGAGTTTAAGTTGTGCATACCAGCAGTCCAGCAGTTGGCTGCGTCGCCATGACAATCTATAAATATTGTCAGGTTATAAAAGTGATCAGTTGTAACAGACACTCCAAACATCTCTCTTGTCCTGTCCTGACTCTTTCAGAAAATAAAATTATATAGATGTTCCAACACGTTTTACATGGTTCATAACATTTAGTTCCAGTCACTGGTCTCGGAGTCAGTTGAACAAGATGAAAATGTAAGATGAAAATCACCTGCAGGTATTGGTTGGTGTGGCTGTCTGTCACTAACGATACAATAACTCATCACACCACAGCTGATGCTTGGATTCATCATCATTATTAATGAAATGGATTTTCATTTAAAGGAGAATCTAAACTTTTAGTAGAGACAACAAACTGGGTTTAAATGGTTATTGACATGTTAAATTGAATTAAATATAGCCTGATTCACCAGGAGGATACCAGGGTCCGATGGAGCTTCTTTTAAAATGTACTTTAAGACCAATGTTTGCGGAAGAATCCACTTTGAATACAACATCTGCAGCAGTGTTTAAGGAGAGTCGACTCTAATAGCTTCTTTTTTTTTTTTTTTTTTTAAGAGTCGACTCTAATAGCTTCTCTTTTTTTTTTTTTTTTTCTCATTTATCCACTTTTAACAGTAATCGATTCGTGTTCATGCATGTGCATAAATGTCTGTGGGTGGATGTTTGTAGGTTCAGGGGAGAAGAGCGCGTCAGGTTTTCTTAGCTCCTTGGTGGCATGTCCACTATCAAAAACTCTACCCACACTCTAATTTCCATCTGTGTTTGTATCCACTAAAGCCCAGTTTACAAGACTGATTTCAAAAGTAGACACTGAAGCCTCGTACCTCTCTCTGAACCTGTGAGGCCTTTTCCTCCGCCTGTTTGACCTGGTCCCTCAGAGAGAAGATCTCCCCAGCGCCTCCATTCCAGCTGGTTGGTGTCATGGGTTTCCCCTCAAAGGAAATGTTCTTCTGTATGGAGGCATCCACCAGGCGACAACCCTGAGACTGGGCCATGGTCATGTAGCTCTCTGTCATGACCTCATCTGGGCCAGTTTCCATCTCCTTCCCCTCTGTGTCCTCCCCTCCGTCTTCCTCCTTCAGGGAGAGGTAGACACTGGAGCTGTGGACGGAGGAGAAGAGAACAGATTGATATCAGTCTCAGCGGGAAGGATCCCAGTGTCATGGCAGTTCTGGTTTAAGTTACTGCAGTGTCTTTGTTGTTTCTTTAGTAAAATATAATGTTAAAAATGGAAACAGTATTTTTTTTTTAATCTTCTTTTACCGGAGATGAAAGCAGCTCATTCTGTTTATCAGGTTCCTGCTTTAGCTGTAAATGATGAGCGTCAGCCCAAAAATCAATGCTGATCTCCCATGTGTTAATGTGATAATGAAGACTCAGGACTCAGAGCATCAACACGTGAAGGTGTCACGGCCTTTAGTGACATCTCAACACAGTGGATCTAAATTCAATTACTTCCATCATTTATCTCCTTTTTATAGAGTTTGCAGGAGGAGCTGGAGCCAAACGTAGATGTCTGTGGCCAAAGCAGGGCTCCATAGTGAACTCTTATGGTAAATCCAGTCTGTCTCAGCATGGGGCTGGAGAGAGCTGAGAAAAGAAGTTCCCTGGTGAAATACCAAGGGTATGTATAAAATATTTTACTTTATATTTACATATATTGGCTTTTTTTAAGTTATAGGAAAGGCTTAAAAACAAAGTGTTAAAAACTTTGCGAACCATATACTAGATATTTGCTATTCTTGTTTGAGCAAATCTATTAACAAACAAGGGTTGTAACCACAGTATATTTTATTTAAAAAAAAAAAATATAACCACAGTATATTTTATTAAAAAAAAAATCAAAAAATGATCTAATGTAAGACACACATGTTGGTTGTTCTTTGTTTCTTGACCTTGGGAACCTTGTAGGTAACAGACCCGTTCTTTTATTCTCATTGTTTCCTCCTCTCCTTCAGTATGACCATTACATTACTAACGTGACTTTTCACATCCTTCAACTTCAGCTTTCAATAACCTAATTGTTTTGGTTCCCAGTCTGGTTGCACCAATACAGAAAAATATTTAAACTGAAATCCATTTGCCTACTTACAGCCCATGCCCCCAGGGGGTGCCACACACTCCCGCCCTCACCTTGGGAACCGCTGGAGTTAATGATTAGTGAGCAGCCGACGACCTCTTACCTTGTCCTCTGTCTCTGCAGCAGATGCAGTCTCTCGGAAAGACGCACGTTGTCCTCCTTCAGGGTCTGACACTCCTCCCTCAGTGTGCGACACTCCTCCTTCAGCAGGTCTACGTCACCTGATGGAGCGGAGAAGGCCAGAGATGGATGTCACGTAAAAAGGACACAGGTCAGTAGAGTTTGTCAGGATGAGGTCAAACTTAGATACCAAATTTTTCTTTTTTATTTCAACATAATTATGTCAAAATGTGGATATTGTCCACCCCTATTGTCCCTCTGGAGGCTCAGCTACAGCGGTGACATCATGCGTTTATGACATAATGAAGTCAACGCCTCCTCCTCATGACTTCATCTACATGCTATCCTCAGTGTCCGACAGATCGGAGTGATGAACACCGAATAAGGGAAAACATTTCAGACAGTAGGACAAAAACAAAAACATAGAACCTTTTTATTGTTTTCTTAATCGTTGTTAACTATGGCTTTTTAATTTTCACATATTTAAGAGTTTCATTTCGGTTGAGCTCCCAGAGAATTGACTGGTGTTTCTGTCCAAAACTGAATCCTGTCTGAAGTCTTAGTTTGATGGATGGTGCTGGACTAGGACGGTGTCAATCATTCTCTGAGCTGGTGAACAGCCTGTGTGGCTAAGTCCATTGCCATAACACAATATTCTAAATGTGTAACAGCTAATGGAGTCACACACATCCAGCTGTAGCCCCCCAGCCCCCCACCCCAGGCACGTGTAAATTTCTCCTCATACTCTGAAAATGTTTTTTTTTTTTTACTATTCATTATTCACATTTAGTTAAAGTTACTAGTCAATAGTGACAGCAGGTTTTATTTTATTTTCTATTCTGGTATGTTTTGAACTGAATGACAATGAGCTGCCAGTCAGTAGTGGAACTTGAACTTGATGACTTGTTGGGTTTGATTTTCTACAGTCACTCAGTCATAGAGTGCCTCAGTCAATTCCTGTCACTGCAGGATTAGGAATCCACACAGTGAGGCAGGCTAGTGTGACTCCTACTGACTGACTGACTGACTGACTGACTGACTGACTGACTGACGCACTTACAGAGATACACACACATGCAATACTGTATGTAGTGAAAAATATATATATATATATATACATATATTGTATATATATATATATATACATATGTGTGTAAATATATATACATTTACTCTATATATGTATATATACAATATATGTATAAATATACACATATATACAGTACATATACTGTATATATACAATACATGTATATATATACACATATATATACATATACTGTATATGTATATATAGATGTGAGCGTAAATATATATGTAGGTATTTATATATATCATAGATGTGGATGTGAGCGTGAATGGTTGTTTGAAACTCTATATGTGGCCCAGTGAAGGTGAACTGTCCAGTGTGACCCCACCCTGACCCATTGACAGCTGGGGTTGTATCCAGCTCCACCACGACCCCGCTAAGGATTAAGCGGGATCTAATGAAATTTATATTTAGTCCTCGTCTTCCCTCACCCTCTCTCCTCTCGGCTTCCCTCCTTTGACTCTTCATGCTGATCTCGGCCCTCAGAGTGGTGATCTCCAGCTCGTACTCCTGGGTCTCCTCGCTGAGGCGTTGCAGTTCAGCCCGCCGACGACACAGCTCTTCCTGCAGGGAGGCGATGTCATTCTCCCTCTCTGCTGCCGCTTCCTCCGCTGCCTGCTGAAGAAGGAGCACCTCCTCCTGAGCCGCACGCAGCTCCTCCTGGGTTTCAGCCAGCTCGCTCTCTTTCTCTTCTTCCAGGCTGTCCATCTCCTCCTGCACAGAACGCAGCTGGGCTGAAACAGAGACATAATGAAGAAGGAGGAAGATGAGAAGGTAAAGTTCCCTGAAGTAATAAGGTGATAAAGTAAAGTGAGCCCCTCATCCTCCACCTGTCACTACAGTTATCATTAAAAAAAGTATCATAAAATTAAAAAAAAACAACTGTCTGATGGTGAGGAACTTAAATGACATGTTACCTTGTAAGTTCTGGATCTGACGTGTGAAGGCTTCAGCCTGATGTGCACTGGCCAGACGCTCATCCTCCAACAGTCCTTCAAAAAGAACGGGAGACGAAAGGGGGGAAGAAGGAGAGATGTGGATGTGAGGAGAGGAAGTAGACGATGAGACAAAAGAAGGAGAGGAGAAAATGAGAAGCAAGAAAAGGTAAAGAGGAATGGAGACAGGAGAGGAGAGAAGAAATAACAGGAAGAGGGAATGAATAGGATGGGCAGGAGAGTAGATCAAAGAAAGGGAAAGGAGATGATAGACAAGGTGGAATGAGGGGGGAGAAGAGGAGGAGAGAGGAGTAGATGACAACATGATATCATCAGTTAAAGCATGGCAACGTACGATGTGTTAAAGACGCTACAGCTATCACTAAATCAGGTCAGGCCTTGTCTTTTCTTTTCTTACTTTTGTTTACTACCTCGTTCTCTTGAGTTTCTCGCCCTGTGTTTCAAGGGAGCGACTACTTCCTAGTACTCCCGACAACTACCTCTACCTTAATCACTCTCACTTGTCTTTCATTTCCTCAACGATTAATCACATATACTGTTCATAAGACTCCTGTCGCTCCTGTTGCTTTTTCTAATTGAAGTTTGCCCAACAGTGAGTTGCCCGTAAACAAATACTTTATAAATGATTCATTGTTACTTATTTATTAACCCATGTGACATGAATACTTTAAGTAAATACTTAAGTAAGTACTTTCAAGTACACACAGCAGGTTCACTGGCATTTTTCAGTTTTCATTTAAATGTGTTTATTTATTCAGCGCTATAATTTTAGAATGCAGCAGAATTAAACTAAATAACTGCTGGTTCTGTTTTGTTTTTTTTTTAATGGAATGCTAGCCGTTCTTTAGAAAGGAGGTTTTCACAGTTCATAGTTCATAGGTGTTCCACAGGGCAGCTGTCTCGCCCCCAATTCATTTACATATATATACATATGTATATATATTTATATATACATATATATGTACATATACTGTATATATATATACTGTATATATACTGTATATATATATATACATATATATATACATATACATATATATATATATATATATCCTAATGATTTGCTTTCTGGGCGTTACCTGGCAGAAAAATAACCTATCCAAATGATTTTGTAGACAACTTAACTTCTGCCTAGTTATAATAACAACTATAAATTATAAAAAGTTCTATCTCAAAACAAAATAATTCATCAGACGTTAGAGAAGTCCCTATTGGGGAATACTCCTCTAGTTATTCCACTAGTTCAAAGTAAAGTTTAAATAGTTTTGCAATTCACCATAATAATTCATAATAACGGTTCTGATAAAGAAAGTTCTCAGTCGGCAACACAGGGAGCTTTAAATCAAGTGGCAAAATCCCTTGTTCAGTGTCAGCGCTGATACTGAACGGCAAGTGAAGCCACACTGCAAGTAAAGTCATTAGGAAAGAATTCCGTTTGCACAGTTAAAAGCCGATAGATCAGTGTTTTAATGATGATTTAAAAGTAATGTCACTTAAATGCACCACACTCTGGCAGTCATGACTGTTGAGGCAGAGTTCAAATCTGGTCTCAGCACATTTGAGCCTATTACTGTAGTAAAAAGAAATCCACACTTCTTAGCCAGCCGTAGAACCTGCAGGGTCTAAAACACAATCACCAGACCAGACAGGTCAGCATGGACCACCAGGGGGTTTTAAAGCCAAAATCCAACCACGTTAAGAACTCAGCCTTTCATTGAACCTTTTAGCCAGTCGAATTTGTTAGCTACACATTACGAGGAAAATATAATAAAGACACAATAGAAGGAACAGAGGCGTGAGCCCTCATTTTACAGATGTGCGTTTGTATGGTGTGACACCTCATTTCATCACATCAATTGGCCATGACCCAAAAAGTTCTAAGAAATGTGTCGAACTGTGTCACCTTTTATCTGATTTTCTGCTTTTCAAACCTCAAAAATAACTTTTTTGACCTCTGTTTAATGTGGGAACCTGTAAAAAAAAAAGTTTTTTTTTTCTTAAAGGGAGGTTGTCTCCTTGAACCAGAGATCCCTCAGAATCCTTCGAATTTTTTTTTTTACTTAATCAGAGGACGGATTTACACATATCCTTCTTTTTAAAGTTATTTTACAACTTTTTTTTAACACTCTAATATGATGTTTTGACATTGAAAAAAAAACCCACATTGTTTAGCTTGTGCTTGAACATGGTTGTGTTTTTACACAGGCGGAGTAAAAATCATGTTTAAAGATTTCTCCATGGCGGGGTATCTTTACCTACACTACACCTTATATTGGGCTTGTACTGTGTAATTTAGATCCCTACCAGCTCCCAGCAGCTGGCAGCTGCCTGAACAGCTGACAGTTCCCTGTGGGAGTTCACCAACAGTGATTTCTGATTGTGGTCTAGGACACACAGTCTGGAAGCTTCCCTCAGTGTGCTCACAGTCGTCTGAGGAATGCCTCTGCTACTGCCAGACAAACAACTGAGCTCATGTCTCTTAGAAGGACAGGTTACATACACACACACACCCACACACATACGCTCACATACAGGCTGAGCTCACCGTAGCTCCATACCTCAGGCCTTACTCACCGCTCGTGTCCCTGAACATCACACTCATAATTTCTGAGGTATGATGTGATGTGCTCCATTTAATGGCTGCGAGGAAGAGACTCCGTCAGTGACCGCATATAAACATTTATGAATCCGTCCACTTCAGCGGGATTGTGATGAACCGGACAGACTTTACAAGCTCAGGATGAGATCATTTTTATTTTAATAATGAAATTAAAAGCTCAAAAATTTAAGGCTCAATTTAGGGTCTGCTGAGTCTTTTATGTCACCGGGAGTCTTGGTCTTGTTCTCCTAGTGGTTTTTACAGTGCAGCCGCTGTGCTAAGTGAATTGTGATATTGCTCTCTGAGAAGCTTTGTGTTTGAATTTACATGAGGGAAATGTTGAAATGATAAACAGGATAATGAGTGCTGTCAGATTACAAGTGCCACAAGACGTGAGATAAAAATCAGACTATTTTCTTTGGTGGATGACACAGTCTGATCCATCTTAAGAGGATTTCTGACTTCAGATGTTTGTTATAAATAGATGAAAGTCTGACTAAACCCCCAGTGGTCTCACCTTGCAGCTCATTGAAGCTCTCCTGGTGTTTGTTGGAAGTCTCTCTGGCA
Source organism: Cynoglossus semilaevis (assembly GCF_000523025.1). Taxonomy (NCBI): domain Eukaryota; kingdom Metazoa; phylum Chordata; class Actinopteri; order Pleuronectiformes; family Cynoglossidae; genus Cynoglossus; species Cynoglossus semilaevis. The sequence goes on from NC_024312.1 coordinate 13,404,516, forward strand.
CCATCCAGCTCCAGCAGCAGCTGCAGCACCTGTGACCTCAGCTCCTCTAACTCCTGCTCCCCTGTCAGCTCCTCCTCCTCCTCCTCCTCCTCCTCCTCCTCCTTTCCGCTCTTGTCTTCTCCTTCAACTTCTTCCTCTTTCTGCTTCCTTTCTTCACCTTCCTCCTCCTCCTCGTCCTCCTCCTCCTGTGCAGTCTCCTGGTCCATCACTTCCTTCTCGTTGTTCTCCTCCAGAACACCTCTCTCCTTGGCTGTTATTTCATTCTCCATGTTGGGGCTGATCTCAGTTTTCAGATCACAGGGATCGTCTGCAGTAAAAGGAAACATTGGGAGAAAAAGTGGAGAGAGAGAGAGAGAGAGACAGATAGAGAGAAATGAGGATTTAAAGGTTTGAAACCTGTCACCTGAATTCAACTGTACTCTAATCCTGAGCTCCATTTTTCCTCTGAATCAACAGTGCCACCTGGAGTTCACTGCACATCAGCCTTTGCAGGCTTTCATTCATGGAGGCATTTTCTTCCGTTGAGGCAGCTGTGACCATGACCAGAGGACACAGGCGAGGAGGCGGGCTCTCCGAGAGGTCACCGCAGACACGAGGACGACATACAACAGGTACAGCTGGTTCTTTTTACTCTGAGTTGCCCTGATGTTCAGCCCATCAACCATGTAACAGTGGGCAGGTCTGGGTGGGCCGAGTTCCAAGTGTTCACAGGGCTGCTTACACACTTCCTGAACCGAGACAGACTGAAATTTCACGCTGGAGACAGAAGCCGTTCAGGAAAGACAGTCTGTGTCCCAGTCATCTTCCCGCAGATCCACATGATAGCTTTATTAGTGCCTGTCTGTTAATGCTGGGAAGGGCACTGGTCTAGTGTCCGTCTGTCTGTCCATTCAGCGTCTGTTGTTTTTCGTTGTGTATTCTGTTTGTACTGCATGATGTCAGGTACAGTAATTGTAGTTCTGGTGGAAGGACCTCTAACTGTTTCATTGTAATCTTTACACGTACAACTGTACTCTACCGTGCAATTACTTTTGTCTTTTTCAAGTAGTTTA
>NC_024312.1:13405618-13411862 GCF_000523025.1 Cynoglossus semilaevis
TTCAGATGGCATTTTACTATTGATTCAGGAGCAGTTATTCAAATGCCATAGATGAACAGAGCGAGTAGCAATCGTCGTTCCACAATGCACAGTATTGTAAAGACTGCAGTTCAACTGTTCACACAGAGTGCTTTACATTTGCTTTGGATACCTCCAAAATAAATGTTTAAAAAAGGGGGGAGGGGGTTTTGTATTCTATTAGAATCAGAAATTACTGTATTGATCCCCTGAGGGAAAATGTTAACTTTAAATATATAAAATAGAAACAAAGAATTAATGCTACAATTAAAAGAATCCAATAGTACCAGGAAAGTAATTCATTAGACACACACCACAGTATACTTGGGGTATTGATGTATGTGTGTGTGTGTGTGTGCGATTTGTTTTTGCAATTGTAAATTGATTCATGCACTCTTTTAGCCAGTAGGGGGAGTGAGTTAGCTGAAGCTCAGAGTGAGAAGACGGGGGCGGTGGGCCAGGCCACTATTCTGAAGGCATTACCATGACTCACCACTTAGCAATGAACCACAACCCATTATAATACGAGCTTCCACTCACACTGATCGTGGTGTGACACACATACTCCAAATATTACACATGGATCCAACACCGAATGAGTTCAGCCGTTTCCCTTTTTCCCCCCTTGGACTTTGTTGGGTCATTGCAGCCCGGGAACCTCCCTAAACGTTGGCCTCTAAAGCCTCTAATGGGACATTGTTTTACAACGCCATGCAGTAAATTTGATTTGATAGCAGCTGTTGTTGTTCGCTGCAGCTGCAAATGTAACTGACAAATGAAGAGCTGGTCAGAGAGAGAGAGAGAAACACGGGCGCCATTTACAGCCACAACAACACGACAGTAATGTGTGTTCCCATTAAGGCGTTTGCTGTGAGGCAGGAAGTATGCAGGAAAATGTAGAAGAAATATATGCTGATTGTTTGCCCTGGGAGTAGTTTTTACAGCAGCATGCTATCACTTCTGAAGCATTGAAACTGAGGGGGTGGGGGGGAGAGATGAATGGTTTCCGCTTAATTACAGAAATAGAAAGAATGAGAAACAAAGTGCAGCATGGGACAGAAGTAAGGATTAATTACAGATCTGTCAAATTAAGAGTGAAGCTCACCAGTGTAATCTCAGCTCAGGGGATTCTTCTATTTGGTGGTAATTATTTCTTCCTTTCTGCCTTCCTCATCTCCTCCTCTACATCAGAGCCAAGTGTCACATTTCCCTCATATCTGGACGCGGCCTTATTTTGTCCCATTAATTTAGACATTGCAGCCCCCGAGCGGCGCATAAGAGCTTTCATGAGCACTAGGCTATTTTGTCATTAAACTTTGATGCTGGTGTAATGAGTTAGTCATAAAGAAGAGGGCCAGGGCCGAGTGGCAGAAAAGCAAGAGAGAGAGAGCGAGAGAGAGAGAGAGATCCAGAGCCACTTGTACAGCCAGCGGCTGCTAAAGGCCATCAAGAGACAAAAGAGTTCTCAGTGACTAACACTTACATCCAAATCCTTCAAGAACAAGTCTACTGCACAGGGTAATAACCCCCGAAAGATTCAGACCATAAGTCTTTTGTGCTGTGTTTAAGCTCTTGGTAGCTTTATGTCTTTCAGTGGATACAAACTACAGCCGAGACCTAATATGGTTATAAAAAATATTGGATATTTATCATAACAGTGTACAGTAAGGAAAGTAACAAGTAACCTGGATTAAACAAAAAATTGTTAATCGTCTATGCGAAACGTAAAAGTTAAAAAAAAAGAAGAAGAAAAAAAACCATCTCCGGATGGGGACAAAAACGGAAGAGAACGCCGTGTTAAGAGGATTAGACTGATATAAAATTGAAAGAACATCAATCAAATCAGAAGCTGTATTTATAGCACCACCTGCAGGAGATGCCAAAGAGCAAACAGCAAATAGTGAATTATTATAAGTAAATTAATTTTAAAAAAATCTGTTATCTGAACATTGATTTACTATATGGAATTATTAGGTAAGATTGTAAGATTTATCCTCCATTAACTATGACAGTGACAATTCACCCTAAGAAAAATATTTATCTTAAAAAAAAGAATGACATACCAGATATCTGAAGGTATCAGTTATAGATATTAATAATTATTAATAAGTTCTGGATAGTTAGAGTTCTGGAAAACACACGACATCTTCTAAAAAGAAAACAACGCAGTCAAGCCATGTGTTGTGAACACAAGGACCCGAATGTCATCTCTAATTAAAATTAATTAATGACTGTTTTGCAGTACCGCTGCCGCTGTTGCTCAATTTAACGGTTAAATCTCACCCTCAATATAAATTCTATTGCCACTTAAATCGAATAAAGTGTTTCCGGGACCATAAACACCAGCTCCAGAAAATGTAATCCAAACTCATCTTTGAATTATGAGTCAGAGAGAAAAAAAAAGATTGGAGAAAGTAATGACTCACTCTCTTATTATTGTACCTCTAAATATTTTATCATCTCTCCACAAAGAACCTCAGCAACCAACACTGAAACGTTCCCACAAGTCGGCTCGGTAGCGTTCCCAAAGCTGGTTAATCATCCGTCTCCTTGAAGCACCTTCATCACATTACAAACCCTGTGTATGAATGTCGAAGCCTGTAGCACCTGTGATCACTCCACTGCGTACTTGGCACAGGGCTGATGTTTAGTCATGCCGTGATTGCATTAGACATGGACGCAGCATGAATACGGGAGTAGGCTGTGGCAGGAAAAGTCATCTTGGGGAGCAGCGAGTGAGGACAGCTTTATCTAGCCACAAGCACATTCCTTCATAATCACATTGCAGCGCAGCAAATTGATTGTGTCAGTGTAAATATTGTGCCACTCTGAGGGGACAAACAACGCGCCGGGCAATGGCCTTCTGTCAGCCTCCAAGAAAACCTGCATAGGATTAGACAAAGCATTAACTGTGCGACAGAGAGACTCTTTGTTTTGAACTTAGTGAATGGAATGTTCACGAAAAATAAATACAAATAATAATAGAAATAGCCTAGAAACAATTTTCACAGCCAACTAATCAGAAAGTGAGCAGAGCTTTAACACCAAAGGCACATTTAAATTGATAAAAAAAAAAATATAACTTTCACTTGAGTAGCCCTGTTCATGTTTCAACTAAACCAATCAACGCACACACACTGATGTCGAGATACTCTCACCAGTGGAGGTGCTGTTGGACTGAGAAGAGCCATTAGAAAATGCTGCAATATGTCGCTGCTAAAATTTGCTATTTTCTAACAGCAGAAATCTCACAGTGTAGTGTTTCTCCTGTCTTTTTCCCTGGTGTCAAAAATATCCCCAGACTGCAGACATTGTTGACCTACTTAAATAAACCACCGGTGACGACAATGCGATACTGAACTGCAGTAGAAAAACACAAAAACACAGACTCATCGGTGTGCAGCTGGTCAAAGTGAAAAGCTCTTATGGAGTATTAGGTTTGGGTTTTCAAGTATCAGTACAGTACTTGATAGAAGTATCGGTCCCAATATCAATGCATCCCAAATCTAAGGCAACAGCAGTAACCAACCCTGACACCATATGGCTTTCGTTACGTTTTTGCAGAACACATCAGCAGCCGACGAAACATTCCGAGCCCCAAAGGAATCATGGTCAACTCCGCCGAAACGTTTGCATCACTCTAACGTCTCTGCTGCTGATCCATGCTGTGTGCCTTCTGGCCGTGATGGTACTTGAAATTGGTGCAGCGCTTACGTAGGCCGCCATCTTGCATTTACACGAATCTCCCGCAACGCAAATACATATACGTGTTTCCCAGCGATAGCGTTAAGCAGCAAAGAAGCTAGAGAAACCTTACTTAGAGAAACTGTACTTTGAGGTGTTAGTAAAAGAAAGAAGAAGAAGAGACAAAGAGTCTTTCTCCTGCGGTGATCTTCTGACACACGGCACTTAAAGGATGATAGAGGGGACGTCCAGTAGATAAGAAGACTTACAGTATCCCTTTGTCAGGAGTGGAAGCTTTAACTGAATTGATTTAGTAATTATGTGGAAGAATGATTTAAAGTGAGGCGCAGTCTTATCTCTCTGAAAAGTGCTTACGGAGGCAGTTGGCTGCTATATTTACCACACGAGGAAAATCTGGAGTCAGATCAGCTTCGGAAAGACACAACAGCCCGGGTAGAAACAAAGTGTGTGTGTGTATGTGTGTTTGTGTATAGTGCTTCATTAAGCAAATCACTACATGTACTTCCGCCGTGTCCTTTCGTAAACAAACCTGCATTAAACCTGCTGACCTGCACGGTCATTACATATATATATATTTCACGTTTAACCCACACGTTTACATGTATGTTGATCTCAGGGGCCGTGTAGGAGACCATGCATAATACACACACTCACCCCCCCTCCCCTTCCTCCTCCGTCCTCCTCATCCTGCTTTGTAGAGAACCCAGCATGGATGTTGTAGCTGTTTTCACGCTTTGGCACATTTCCTCCCTGACATACTGGATAATGTAGACCAGGAGGGGAGAGTTGGGGGGGGGAGGTTTAGATGAGGAATCCAAGGTACCATATGGCCTCAGGCCTCTAGTTCATAAAGACATCACTAGTTTGGTGTTTCTCAAGCCGTGGCTCTTGATCTAAAAGTGGGATTAGATCATAGTGCTTGTACAGGATTTTTCAAAGTCCGTGGAAAAATACTTCAAACTGCTTTCACCTATGAAGTATTACTGTGCTACAACGACAATAGCTAAAGTGTTGCAGGATTTGGCAGGGCTTTCATAAGACATGAGACAGATGAGTCAGATGTGATAATGACAGTTGACAAAGGTTTTAAGATGTTTTAGCCAGGCATGTCATTACATGCTGCAGTAATTAAAATCCAACACTTTCTTTTTTAAATAATGGCATCTGTTTACTGTGTAAAATGCACTTTAATATCTTATTGTACTGCTATAAAAAATATATGTTTTTGTTATATATAATACATAGCCTAAAAGCCTGGATCCCACGCCACGGACTCAGTTAGGTCCCAAGTTTGATCATTTCAGATCCGCTGATCTCATTCATCCCCATGGTAATGTCTGTACACCAACACCCCAGTGCTGCAGCAGACGGAAAGTCTCTGTGATAATAGGCCTGTGTTATGGAGCACAGTTCCCGCTTACCATGGAAACACCTTTACATCTTATCACATGCCCCTTACATTTATCACCCAGGGCTGACATCTGACGTCGCCCTCACTCATCACCTTTCAGCTGACTACCGGCTGCATGAGGCTCCACAGCTGGAGACAAAGAGTGAAACCACGGGGGGGACTGTGTCTCATGTTGTCAACATCACTTTATCTCTCCCAGTCCTTGAACTCAAAACAGAGATACGGTTGAAGAACAACAGCGGCAGGAAAAAAAAAAAAAAAAAAAGGACCCAGAAACACTTATGACAGGCTGATTTAATGAGCTGCTCTGTTATTTAAATGGGAAAAATCCATGTTTGCGCTTTTGAAAGGGAAATGAGAGAAAGTGGGTTAACTGGAAAGAAAGGCATCAAAGAGCGTGCGATAATTTGGTCCCATTAGATGAGCACGCAGAAAAAACTGTCAGTGTTTACATGCACTCTGGATGGCTGTATCAGAGGGTATACATTTATTCATATGTGTTTTCACACTATCACATGAAGGGACAATGAATGGGCCAGAGAACAGAGCCGCTCAAAGAAGTGGTGCAGAAATAATCCAATTAATTACAAATCATTGCTTGCCACCTGACAGCAATCATGTAAAAGGTTTTCACGTCGACTTACGCTCGAAAGAAGGTGAGACCTTTAGCTTAGCAGGTTTGGCCAAATCAAATAAGGACAAATGTTAAAAAATATTTTGTTGTTGTTGTTGTTGTTGTTGTTTAAAAGCCAGCAAAGCCGCCATAGATCCTTCAATGTGGCAAGTTTGTTAACAAATAACAAAAGAAACACGTTAACAAAAACATGAAGAAAATAGCTGAATATTTAGCTTTAACTCTGATTGGAATTAGGCAATACTATAGGTAAAAATAACAAAATAATAATAGACAAAAAATATTAATTATTAGCCAAGGATAGCTAAATTATGTTAAAATAATAATAAAAAAAATGTTTTAAAAAAGCCTGACTTCTGTTTACAGAGAAATGGCCACATTTACCAAAAAACTGTTGCCGGTTCAAACGTAATGACTTTTCCCACCACGCTCACTCACATGGGATATACAGTAAGGCTGCTGTGGCTGCCACAGTA
>NC_024312.1:13416221-13418918 GCF_000523025.1 Cynoglossus semilaevis
GAAATGCCTTAAAATGCAAGATTAGGTCCTAAAACATGCTGCCAAGTGATTATTTTGTGTTTAAATGTCCAAAAAGTATTTTATATGAATATTTAAAAAATAACTTTTCTTTCCTTGTCTTTAATTCTCATCGTGTGATAAGGTCTGGACTAACTCGGGATACTGTGACCTGGAAAATTTACAAAGAAGCCTCAGCAGACATGAACGATCAGCAACGGTTCTTTAAGAACTCTTGGAAATTCAAGGATCGATTTGTCATTGGATGAGCAACGGAGACTAAACATGAGCGTCCACAACGCAAAGGTGAGCGAAAACCGAGATATAAACATGGACTTAATTTATGGTGGTGGTTAAGTTTTTGTTTTTAAAAATAAGATGCGGATAAGTAGAGAAATTCAAGTATTTAATAACTACATTTTTGGGCTTAAAGTATGGATTTGTAGTATGAAAAAGTACTTTTATCATTTTGAAAGACAAGAATTGTTTGAAGCATCACAATTTAAAGTTTAGAAAGTAACATAAATGCAAGTTTATGCCACAAAACAAGTGAATAATTTGTGCTAAAAACTCCAAAAAATAATTTATCTGAATATTTTAAAAAATATCACCAAAAGAAGTAAGACTTTAGTCTTACTATTGCAAATAATGCGAAAAACGTCCCTTAAATGCCTCAAAATGTAAGTTTATGTCACAAAACAAAAAAAAGTGAATCAGTTGTGCTAAAGAAAAAATATTTTATATGAATATTTAAAAAATCACCCAAAACATGCCTTACTATAGGTAGCGGAGGTACCAGGTGTTACCAGGTGAGGGTTTTCACTTTTTTTTAATATAGCTGAATAAACCTTTAATGACATGTATGAGTTTCATTATGAGCTCTTCATGTGGCTGGATGGCGCAGAGGAATAGCACACAGACTGTGAATCTGTGGACCTGGGTTCAATCTCTGGGCTGGGCAACAGTAGTTATACTCTGCACTTAGTACTTTGGCTTTTTTTTTAAGAGCATGAACTAGTTTCACCAACCAGTAAAAGTTCCAAATGGGTCATTTTCCATGGCAATATAGCCCAGAGGATAAGTCCATGGACTTTGGTCCCAGGAGTGCAAGTTCAGATCCAGGCCTGGCTGATACAATTTTATTTTATTCCGGTACCAGGTGGTACCAGGTACCTGGTAACCAGGTATTTCCCCTAAATGCCTTAAAATGCAAGACTATGTCCTAAAACATGCTGCCAAGTGATAATTTTGTGTTTAAAAGTCCAAAAAGTATTTTATTTGAATATTTGAAAAATCACCCAAAACATGCCTTACTATAGCCTTACCATCGTGAAAAAATCCATAAAAATAAAAAGTCTCCGAAATGCCTTAAAATGCAAGATTATGTCCTAAAACATGCTGCCAAGTGATTATGTTGTGTTTAAAAGTCCAAAAAGTATTTTATTTGAATATTTCAAAAATCAAGTGAATATTTTGTGTTTGTTGGCCTTTTTTGTAACATTTGCACACATTTGATGTGATCAGTATTTGCAGCATAATTCAGTAGGAAAAGTTGCTTGTATTTTCCTTTAGCTGCACTGACAATTGTGTCCAGTGATCGTGTGAACCTACTCATTGATTAACTAATATGCCCGCAGTGTCACCTGGTGTTGTGCAAGGCGCTTGTGATTGGATAGCGGATACGTTCCCTATAAAACCGGAAGGAATTGGTAATAGTTTCCGTCCGGGTGATGGTTGCAACATGGCGTTGTGTGAAAGCACGGAGAGAGAGAGAAAAAAAAAAGTGTGCTCTTATTACGCCGGTACGTGTTTTCGTCTCTGGTTCTCTTCACTTTGGTGATTAATGCGTCATGTGAAGGACCGGTAGAGCTGACGGGCGCTTTGTTTAAAACCGTTCGTCAGCTGCTGAACGGTTGAGTGGGGCAGGCGGTTAGCGTGCTGAACAGTAGCGTGTTTGAGGCGCACTGTTTGCACATTTAAACCAACTTTGACTGCACGTATCGTTTCAGTCACCGTGTTATTCGGCTTCTAAATATCTGCAGGCTTGGTTTGGGTGGTCCAAACACCCTCATTCATGATTTAAGCGCGTATGTGTGCGAGTTCTCCCGTACACTTGATTAACTTGATCGAGTGAAGCCCTTCAGGTGTAGCAGCAGACCACTATCGCCATCACCTGGCCCGGTGGACTCAATGACTCCAAGAAGTCCGAAGCATCTGGTTTGTGTTACGTGAACGACATCATCCTGGCCATTTTTGAGCTACTCAAGTAAGCCATCTTTAAACCGTGAATTTTTTTTTTTTTTTTTTTTGAGGCCATGGTTTTTGAGCGCCCAGAGAGCAGTGTATGGGGACGGTGCCATGCTCAGATGGTAGTTGCACAGGTAGTAGTGTTATTGTATACTTTTTCTTTATTTGAGCATTTGTATGTAATGTTTTTATTTTATCTTGTGTTTCAGGCCAAAAGAAGCGGAGGTTAAACCAAGTTGTTCTACTCCTGATGATGGGACCTTAGTTGAAGCTTTTTTTTTTTTTTTTTTTTAAATGTGTATCTATGGACTTTGATTGAATGCATGTTGTGTTTTGCTATTAAAAGAATCAAAAGTTTTTGGGTTTAACTTGTTTTATTAAACTTACTGCTTTTTACTACTTTTTAACTAAAACTGAACTTTTTTTTTTTAAATTAAAACTTTAAAAAAAAAA
>NC_024312.1:13423054-13424069 GCF_000523025.1 Cynoglossus semilaevis
CCGTGGCAGTGACGATGTGGCGTCTGCTCCCGGCTGCCGCCGTGCCCTCCGACCCTCCGCTCCCCGACTAAAATACAGGCAGACGGAATGATTCCCTGGGAGTTCCGCAGCTGCAGGTGACAGAGATGCCCCCCTCACCCCCTCCACCTGCCGTGCTCCTATGTCTCAGCTGTGTCCTCAGCCTCCAGGCCACATTCTGTTAATGAGAGTGTGTTAGATTTTGATGGTGAAGGTGAATAAAGGCAGTAAATAGGACTGAAATGAACATGGACTGTTTTATGTTCAAGTAATGGCATGTGTTTTGAATGTAAAGTGTGTTTGTGTCATGCAGAAATGATGATGTTGTTGTGTGTTAGTTGTTTGTTTGTTTGTTGTTTCCATTAAATGTCCAAAGGAAGTTGTGAGTCCCAGGGGTTTTTTTTTTATGTTGTGTGAAAGGGAAAGAATGGTTGGTTCTGGTTGATGTGGTTGGTGTGTAGGGCCAGAAGAGTGTAGTGATATGGAGTTCCTGAAGAGGTGTGATAGTGTGCGGTTAATGAACATGAAGCATTCATTATGTATGAGATAGGTAACTGTGTCCTGTTTTGTGGTTTGAAAGGAGAAATAGTATTGTTCTGTAGTATGTTAGTATGATAGGGGTAACATGGTGTGTGAACAAGGTAGTGGAGAAAGGGTTGAAATTGGTAGTCATATCATGTGATGATGTAATGTATGAAAAGTGGGCCAAGATAGAGAATGGATGAAAGGGTTGTAAAAAAACTAATCTCCTGAGTTGTCCAGGCAGAAGCAGATTAGTTTGTGTTAGAAGAGGTAGACCCAGAGAAGGTGTTTGTGATGTCATAAATGTACAGCAGAAGATGGTGTTTGGAGAGGTGTTTAGAGTTTAGAGAGGTGGAGGTTTGCAGTAGAAAGAAGAGGAATGAAGGTCAGTCGTAGCAAGACAGAGTACATGTGTGTAAACGAAAGGGAGGCTACAAGGAGCAGAGGTGGTGAAGGTGCAGGAGTTTAGGTACTT
>NC_024312.1:13427968-13429530 GCF_000523025.1 Cynoglossus semilaevis
GTGGACAGGAAGTGATGGAAAGGGGCAGTAATGAGGAAGAGGTGTGTGTTGTGTGTTGGTTTGTCATTAGTGAAGGGAGGAGTTGGTGGCCAATAGGTGTGTGCATGTGTACATACATATATGTGTATATGTGAATGTATGAATATATTTGGAAATGTAGGTATGTATGTTTGTATGTGCATATATATATATGTGTATATATATGTAGTTGTATGTGTATGTATATATGTAGTTGTATATATGTGTATATATAGACACGAATATATATACGTATATGCTGTACATGAACATACAAAAAAATATATATATGCTGTATATGCACAATCAAACATACATAGCTACATTTGTAAATATATCCATAGATGTGGAGTGTGGTATTGAAGTAGTGATTATGAACATGCTGTTGTGTAGGTGATGGTGATTGGCACATGCGTGGTAGAGTAATACAGTGTAGGGAGGGTGGATGACAGGGGTAAAAATGTAAGCTAGGTACGCTGCGATGATGCCCGATGATGTGGCGGTGGGTGTTTGAATGCAAGTAGTGGAAGTAAAGAAGTGTTGTAGACATGTGTGAAGGTGTAGTGGGCAGACGTTAGAAGAGATGTGTAGCCTTGGCAGACGCAGGCACAGATAGGATGTGGGTTGTGTGTGTGTCATGCTTGTTGTTGTAGTTGTTGTTGGGGTGGTGGTAGTGTGCTGTTGTGTAGGTGGTGTGTGGATGAGTTTGGGTAGGGTTTGGTGGGTCTGTGTGGCTGGCCAGTTGTGGGTGGACATGGGCAGTTGTTGGTAGTTGTGTATGTGGATGTGCAGGTGTGTGTGTGGTTGTGAGAGGAAAGGGGAAGGGATGTTGTTGCAGGTGACCTTATGTTGATGTGTTGGTGTTGTGTTTGGTGGAGGAATGTTAGCAGAGTGGATGTTAGAGGAAATGGTGTAGGAGCGTTGAGGTTTGTTGCTGGTGTTGTATGATGTAGTTGCTGGGGGTGTTTAATGGGGCAATGTTGGTGAAGGGAGACGTTAGGTTGTTCTGTGTGTTGGCAAGTCTGTGCTGGAGAACATGTGGCAGTGGTATTAGTAGTGGTAGTAGTAGTCGTAGTAGTCGTAGTAGTGGTTGTTGACGTAGTAGTAGTATTGGTAGTGGTTGTAGTAGTAGTAGTAGTAGTATATATGCACCTTATTGTTGTTGCACCTTAATGTTCGTCGTTCAGTATTGTCTATGTCTGTCAGCGCACGGGAAGGCGAGGAACGTAATTTAGATACCTCTGTAGGTCAAGGTCAAGGTCAAGGTCAGCTTTATTGTCAATACCTTCACATGTACAGAACATACAGAGGTATCGAAATTACGTTCCTCGCCTTCCCGTGCGCTGACAGACATAGACAATACAGAACGACGAACATTAAGGTGCAATAACAATAAGGTGCATGTGTAGCTTTAAGGTGCTGTATGGTCTGTAAAAATATATACATGAGGTACATAATAAATATAGTAATAATATAATTAGCAGCAGATGAGGTGGTAATAGTGCATTGTATTACAAGTCAATAGTGCATTTATGGCATTTCAA
>NC_024312.1:13429962-13432545 GCF_000523025.1 Cynoglossus semilaevis
TTGCCCGTTTCAGTTTGCGCAGGAAGTAGAGGCGCTGTTGTGCCTTCTTTGCCAGTGATGTGGTGTTGGTGGTCCAGGAGAGGTCCTCGCTGATATGCACCCCCAGAAATCTAGTGCTGCTCACTCTCTCCACAGCAGCACCGTTGTGTGTTTGTGTACACTGCGCTTGTGTACACAGCATCACTGTATGTTCTGTACATGTGAAGGTATTGACAATAAAGCTGACCTTGACCTCTAGTAGTGGTAGTGGTGGTTGTAGAGGAAGGAGTGAAGAGGTTAAAAGGTAAATGTACAGTGAGACACAGACACGCAGTGGAGTTAGAGGTTTGTGGGGGGGCAGTTTTGTGGGTAGCAGAGTAAGACATGTATGCGAGTGTAGGAGGAGTTGTGTGAGTTGATGGAAGTGGGGGGCAGGTGGGCGGTGGTTGTGTGGTGACTGGCGAGATGTGCGGGGTCAGTGAGTGGAGGAGCAGTGTTGAGAGGTGGGGTTCATGACATCAGAGTGGTGTTGTTGCTAGTACACAGTCATAGTGAGTAGTGGGAGTAGAGGGGAAGGTGTGGGTTAGGGTGATGACTGGATGATTATGGCCTCATGATTAGCAAGTGAGTAGTTGGTAATGGTGGAGTTGTTTGTAAAAAAAAAGGTGTTGTTGTTTAAGTAATGATTAAAATAAGAGTATGTGATTGATGGTGTAATAAATAGTATGTTGTTTATATATGGCAATAGAGTGAAATGTATGTTTTGTATATGTTGTTAATGGTAAATGTGAGAAGGAGAAATAGTTTTGTTAATGATGTAAATAAAGAGATGGAAAGCAATAGTAGTTTGTTGATTTGTGTGTTAGTTGTGATTGGTTGTGATTGGTTGTGAGTAGTAGATGATGTGGTTGGTGTGTGTTGAGTGAGTGAGTGGATGAGTGTGGGTAAGTATGTGTGTGTGTGGAAGGTGAAGGTGTAGTGGTTATGGTATTGGGAGCGGGTGGTTGGGGTGAGATGGGAGTGAAAAGGTAGTGGGAGGTAGTGGGAGTGTAGTGATGCAAAGGTGGTAAGAGTGCTATTGTGAGTGTAGTGATGCAAAGGTGGTAAGAGGTTACATGGGGTTGTGAAGAGGCAGGAAGTGGGGAGGCAAGGAGGGCGTGGTATGATGGTGGAGCCACAAGGTGTTGATGGGCACAGTGGCAGTTTGGTGTGCAGGAGCCTTCCCCCAGTGTGTGTAGGAGAGGGCACAAGGAAGGTAGTAGTGAAGGAGCTGCAGACAGGATGGTAATTGGGCAGTATGCATGAGAAGTGTGTTAGATGTTTGTGGTGGAAGCAAATGGGAGGGTGGATTGGGTGATTGAGTGATTGATTGATTGGGTGGTTGGTTGGTTGGGGCCATGGGCTGTAAGTGGCATGTGTGTTGGGCAAGTGATCAGTGGTAGTGCTTAATGGAAATGTGAGTGTGACGTGGTAGTTAGAGTGGGTTCCCTGGTGTGTACTGAGTGGTTGGTGGGGTTGTGTAAGTAGTATTTATAGTGAGTTAGCAAAGTGTGTTAAAGCAAAGTGTGGTGAAGCATAAAGTGTTATTTAAGTGTGTTAAATAATGGTGTGCTTGACAGGAGTAGGTACCCGTAAAAGGTGTTTTATTGTGTAGGTAAATAAAGGATCTTTAAGATTGTTTTCTAAGTGTCAAAGTAAAAGGAGCTGCAGTCCTCATACACTTTAAGACTTAGGTGAGGCAACTGTGTCGAAGCTGTTGGTGTCTGTGGTGCACCGCGCAGTGCGGCAGTTAGATGGCAATAGTGGTGAGTGAAGAATGTAATTGTCAGCACCAACAGGCTGTAAGTTGATGTGGACTGGGGAGTTGTGGTGAAGGAAGGTGTAGTTAGTGTGTGGCTTGCTTTGTGACAACACATGTGTGATGTGGTGTTGGGAGTGTGGGCAGACAGAGGCACAACAGACAAGCAGCAGGTTTATTATAGTTTATTGAAGAGGTAAGAGACATGAGGTGAGGAGCTGTGGGAGAGAGAGTAGCAGGGTAGTTTGAGACAAGAGGTTGGCATGCAGCACATGGATCCAGTTGTTTGTGCGTCATGCTAGTAGCACATGGCCGTGGGTGCTAGCATGTAGCTGTGATGTAGTGGAGTGCAGCAAGGTGCTGGGAAGTTGGTTGTCTTTGGAGAAGGTTCCTGAGTAGGAGAGAAAAGGCAAATGGTTAGATGTTGTAGGTATACCTTCATGTTGGGGGTTTTGTGGAGACCTGTTGGTGGTTGGGCTCAGTTGTGTAGCAGGAGGTTGGTGGAGGGCTGTAGCTCCTGGGTGTGTCTGAAAAGAGAAAGTTTGGTTAGAGGTAGTTGTTTGAGGTGTAACCTTCAGGTTGGTCTGTAGGTGTTGTGGAGGGTTTAGGCAAGAGGGTGGGGACAAAGTGTTGCAGGAGTAGCCTGCAGAACTGTGAAGCCAGGTGTGTTGGTGGACACCGAGCACATGGCCTGGATACCCAGCCATGTGCTCAGTGTTGGTATGGCTGCATGCTAGTCGTGCTGGAGTTAGCAGCAGGAGTAAATTACAGGCATCTCAACATGTGTGTTGGTAGACGTGCAAGCA
>NC_024312.1:13432642-13433459 GCF_000523025.1 Cynoglossus semilaevis
TGCCTCCACTAACAAGCTCTAGGCCACATGCAGGTGTTTGTGATTGTGTGGAGGAATGTGAGCAGGTGTTCTTACTTGGTTGATGATTGGGTCGTTTGTTGGCCGAGCAGGTGCTGTCCCTCACGGTGTGGAGGAATTTGGCAGAGTTTTGTGGCCTTGTTGGAGGTGTTGCCTGTAGTGGGGTCAAAGTGGCCAGGGTTCCGTGGGAGAAGTCTGAGGAGAGTTGGTCAGAGTTCTGTGGCCATGAGGTGCCTGTTACCTCTCTCTCTCTCTGTCAGTGACGTGGGGGGGTTGGAGGAGAGCAAATCCTGAGTAAAATTGGGCAGCATTCCGTGGCCATGAGGTGCCCGTGACCTCTGGGGGGGAGCGTGGCGGTGAGCAAATTCTGAGTCAAATCGGGCAGCATTCTGTGGTCATAAGGTACCTGTTCCTTCTCTCTCTCTCTCTCTCTGTGTTGTGGTGGGGTTGGAGGAGAGCAAGTTCTGGGGGAAATTGGGCAGCATTCTGTGGCCATGAGGTGCCTGTTCTCTCTCTCTCAGTCTGTGGCGTGGGGGAGCGTGGAGGAGTGCAAATCCTGAGTAAAATCGGGCAGCATGCCGTGGTCAAAAGGTACCTGTTCCCTCTCTCTTTCTCTGTGACGTGGGGGGGTTGGAGGTGAGCAAATTCTGGGTCAAATTGGGCAGCATTCCGTGGCCATGAGGTGTCCGTTAGCTCTGTGGGGAGCGTGGTGGTGAGGCAAACCTGAGTGAAATCGGGCAGCATGCCGTGCCCTCTCGGCGGCCCCTGCTCGGCGGGCACCGCGAGGCTGACCCGCTTT
>NC_024312.1:13433783-13434221 GCF_000523025.1 Cynoglossus semilaevis
CCTAACCCTTAAATACCCCCCCTCCCCTACCACTCCCAGCTGTTCCCGCCTTCACTAACGGCCACCACCTCCCCATCCTGCACTCCCATTGGTTGCCACAAGGCCCACCCACTTCTCTGCAATCAAGCCTTCATGCACACCACCTGTGAACCACAAGTCACAACTTCTCACCTGCCTGATACACATTTCTACTACTGCCTTTCAGCTTCCACATGAATATATCTACAATAAATACTTACCACAACACCATATATATAAACATATATATATATATATATATATTTATTTTTTTTATATATATATATATTTTTTTTATATATATACACATATATATATATATATATAGAGAGAGACACATATATATGTGTATATATCCTGCTCACCTGGGTCCCCGGCTTGTGTGCGGGGACCCTCTCTCTGATGAGGCGAAGTGCTGAG
>NC_024312.1:13436603-13437740 GCF_000523025.1 Cynoglossus semilaevis
TAACGGAACACTGAATCCTTCATCATCTACTCAAATACCCTTTTCTTTTTATAATAATAATAATATTCCTTGACAAGTTGATAGGAGACTCACCACACTTGGTCATTCCAACCTCGCAGCATTTTCAAAGGCGACACACCTGTCAGCTCTTACGGCGGTTTTTGTCGATACTGCACTGATTGGTGGCCGTACAGATGTAGTCGTTGTGTCCTGAAATAACACACACAGGGTTTATTTCCCTCCTGAACATAACACGTTCAACACATACAACTAAGTTTCTCAAATACACACATACATACATGTACATATACACATACATGTACATAAACACTGCCTGGCCTAGTCAGCTGACCTCATTCTTTCAGCACACACTGTTGCTGAACCTACACCTGACCAACTGCAGCAACCCCAGATCATAACACTGCCCCCACAGGCTTGTACAGTACGCACTACGCATCACTTCACCTGCCTCTCTTCTTACCCTGATGCGCCCATTACGATGGCTCCCCACTATCCTTCCAGTTTTTAATAATGCGTTGGACAGTTCTTAACCCCATTTTAGTACTTTCTGCAATCTCCTTAGATGTTTTCTCTGCCTGATGCATGCCAATGATTTGACCCTTCTCAAACACACTAACATCTTTTCCAACACCATGGGATGTGTCTTTCAACATGGTCGCTTAAGAACTGTGGCGCTTTGGCCCAGAGGCAATGTCTCCGTCATTGGTGTGTAACCCCAGGGTTCACCTCCTGGGCAAGTTCGAATCCCGGTTAGGGCAGTTAATACCTTCCAGTGGTGCAATGTGATTTGGGTGGCGACTGCTGCCCCCGTCACCCAGTAACGGATAAGCGGATGAAAATGGATGGATGGATAGATGTTTAAGAACTAAAAAGCATATATATTTTTTTTTTACATATTTATATATATCTATTTATCTGTACATTATGATTTATCAAAGCATGGCAAGAATTCTAAAACTCACCCTGGATGCTCCTCCTGAAGAAGGCTTTATATCCTTCACAGCACCACACCCCGTACTGATAACCCCAGGCGAGGTCATGACATACGACACAGAAGTGATGATCCGTCTTCCAGTCACATGACACCATGCCCTCCTCCTTCTCCTGGGAGCGTCT
>NC_024312.1:13437840-13438740 GCF_000523025.1 Cynoglossus semilaevis
ATGTCAGGTGCTACCAATCGAAGAGTAATGTCGTGTTTTAACTCCCTGAGAAGTAAACGAAAGTTGTTTTAAAAAAAAACCTATTTCTTTTACAGAACTGCCCTCCATATTGCCTGTGCCAGCGGACATGTTGAAGCGGTGCAGTTCCTCGTTGAAAGCAAAGCTAAACTCAACCTATGTGACAATCAAAACAGATCCGCCTTAATGAAGGTAATATTGGAAGATCAGGCTTCAATTTGCTTTTCCTCAGCATAAAAACCACTACTTTTACGCAGACTGTACCATTTGTTTTGCACATGTGTCTGTTCGTCACCACCTCAGGCGGTGCAGGGCCAACATGAGCGATGTGTGAACATGCTGCTGGAGAATCATGCAGACCCCAACCTTGTGGACATCAATGGAAACACAGCCCTACACTTGGCAGCAAACATCCCCTCACTCTCCGTTGCAATCCTGTTGCTGCAACATGAAGCCAACATCAACGCCCAAAACAAGGTGATTCCCTCTGTTCTTACACAGTGCTGTTGTCTGTATGGCCACAGAAAAATGACGTCATTAAAACTCTGAACTATGTGGCTGTTCATACATATAATTAAAGTCCCATTTTAAAATACAAGAGAACAGTCAAAATATTGGTAGGTTTTTGCACCTGCAGGAAGACTGGAATAAACTGTTCAGTCATGTGTGCTGATTGTCTGTGTTGAACTTTTAGGAGGGATTTACACCCTTGACCGTGGCTGTTCGTGAGGACCATGTTGAAATGGCTGAGTTTCTCCTCAAGGAGTCTGCTGTTGTGAATGTTATGGACCAAGACCAGAGGTAATTAAACTGTGATTACTAATACTTTTTACACTTACCGTGTCATACTGCATTTTATGCTTAAGTTTGCACCAGACACAG
>NC_024312.1:13438840-13543726 GCF_000523025.1 Cynoglossus semilaevis
GTGAAAAATCCATAAAAATAAAAAAATGAGAGAATTTTAGAAAATTATGATGAAAACCTGCATGTTTCTCATTAAATTGGGGCATTTAGAGAACTTTTTTAAAAAAATTATTCATTTATTTAATTTTTTTTTATTAAATTGTGAACGTTTCATGTCATTTTTGGCCAACAAATAAAAGGTTCTGATAAAAAATGTTGTAAAATTATTTTTCAAAATTGTATCTTTTCCTGCATGTTACTCGTGGAATTAGGGTAGTTACAGAACATTTTCTGAAAATTCTTCTTATAAAACTTTCTGTCAAAATGTGAACGTTTCATGACATTTTTTTGGTCAAAAAATAATGAATTCTGATGAAAGATTTTGTTTATTTTTCAAAATTGTATCTTTTCCTGCAAGGTTTCTGTCAAAATGTTAAATTGTACTGTATCTTTTCCTGCATGTTTCTCATTACATTAGGGCATTTAGAGAACATTTTTAGAAATTTATCTTTATAAAGGTTTCTGTCAAACTGTAAACTTTTCATGTCATTTTTGGTCAAAATAATAAATTCTGATTAAAGATTTTGTAAAATTATTTTTCAAAATTGTATCTTTTCCTGCATGTTTCTCATTAAATTAGGGCATTTACAGAACATTTTTAGAAATGTATTTTTATAAAATTGTGTATCAAAAGGTGAATTTTTCGTGTCATTTTTGGTCAAAAAACCCAAAAATTGATAAAACTTTTTGTCAAATTATTTTTTAAAATTGTATCGTTTTCTGCATGTTTCTCATTAAATTAAAGCATTTACAGAACATATTTAGCTATTTATTTTTATAAAGTTTTTGTCAAAATGTGAACTGTTTCTGTCATTTTCGGTAAAAAAACAAAATGGATGAATATTTTTGTAAAATAATTTTTCAAAATAGTATCTTTTCCTGCATGTTTCTCGTTAAATTAGGGCATTTAGAGAACATTTTTAGAAATTTATGTTTATAAAGGTTTCTGTCAAACTGTAAACTTTTCATGTCATTTTTGGTCAAAATATTGAATTCTGATGAAAGATTTTGTAAAATTATTTTTCAAAATTGTATCTTTTCCTGCATGTTTCTTATTAAATAAAGGCATTTACAGAATATTTTTTTGAGAATTCTTTTATAAAATTTCTCTGTCACTTTTCGTGAAATTTTGGTCAAATTTTGATGAATATTTTAGTAAAAGTATTTTTCAAAATGGTATCTTTTTCTGCATGTGTATCATAAAAAGATTTTTTCTCACATCTCATGTTGGTCAGATGGTGAAAATTGATAATGAAATTTAAAAAATGTGAACATTCCATCTTTTCTGCATGTTTCTCATCAAATTAAAGCATTTTGAAATTTATATTAGAAAAAAAAAATCTTTTTGGAAAATCGTAATTTCACATTTCACGTTGGTAACTTTTGACCAACAAACTTTTCATGAAAATATTTGAAAAAGCACAATTCTGAATTTTAGGTTTTCTACATGGTTCTCATCAAATTAGAGCATTTTGAAATTTTGAAAAAAAATTGTTGAGAATTTTTCGGCAAAATCTTAATTTCGCATGTCATGCTGATCAGTTGGTGAAAATTTATAATGAAAGTTTTTAAAAAGAGTAAACATTTAATCTTTTCTGCATGCTTCTCATCAAATTAGAGCATTTTGAAATTTTAATTTTTTTTTTTAATTTTTAGCAAAATCCTAATTTCGCACATGTTAGTCAGATGGTCAAAAAATGTATGATGACTGAAAGAAAGCAGAAAAACAATTATCAAAAACAAAAATTGGGAAATGTTTGGTTGCAGTTACATTACCTTACTGTCTTTCATTCCAGCTAGATGTTGAATAGCTCCAGAAATTCCAACAGCGATGTACAAATCCTGTGAACATTAAGAAATGTAAGTGTTATTTTCTTAACATGAAAGGTTACAGGATATGCATCAGATCAAATCTATCCCATGGTTGGTGTGTGGGATGTATGAAAGCGTAGTGAGGTGATGTGTTAATGCACAGCCATATGAATATTCTAGTGATTTTTAATAATCACACTGCACCACGTTTTAGTGTGAACTTGGTGCAGCAAGTCAAATTAATTGAATTTTGAATAATATTTTATTTGTGCTACAAACAAATACAATAATGCGACAGCTGTGAATGTAGGGTGTGGTTTGTCTAAAGTCCTACCTACAAAAGAGGGGCGCTGCAGAACAACTGCTCTAACAAAATGTCAATACTATGCTTTTGAAAGCAGACAGAGCAAACCATAGTCAGACCAAATTGTTTTAGATATTTGTAGTTATAAGTCTTTTATTAAATAAAAAATATTAATATAATTTCTCCAATACAAGTTTGTCTAATTTGACACAGGTTCAATGAGTTCCCTAAACTGCTGTGGTGAGAGAAAAAGTCGAAATAATATGCAGTATTTTACAAGCTGGTCAAAGCATTTTTGAAAATCCAATTTAGAGAGTGTACCTTGGTCAAAGGCCCTGACCAGACATCAATACATTGTGCTTTAATGGATCAGCTGAATCGTTGAGAGATCCTAATGTGCCATCAAGAGCATTTCACTGGGCTTAATGTGTGGATAATCACAGCTTGGCCAAGCCAGCAAAAAACACATAATGGGGACTTAACCTCTTTAAGAGGAAAGAGCCGACATCCTGATGATACAGAAATGTGAGCATGACAACAGCTATCAGGCATTTGTCAAACACAATAGGTTTCTGAACTCTGATGACTCAGTTCTAGCAGCACATGTCTGAAAAAAACCAAGCCCCTCCTTTAATTTTTCTAAGGTGTGAGAAATCCATAAATAAAAAAATAGCTTACCGGTGCTACAATTTTGCCAGTCTGTCCAACCTGCATGTCATTGGGAACATACCCAGCATCCACTGCAGCTCGGGATGCACCAACTGAAAAAAGGATGCGTTATTAATTGCGCATGAAACACATTTTATTTTGTTACAACATGCTGATCACACACTACCTGCAGCATTCAGTTTGTCAGCGAGGTCATAAAGCAGTTTGAAGTTATCTCCGCTTTTCAAGCCTCTTCCTGAGAGGAAAACAAAACAGATGAAGGACAATTCAACATGTGAACAAACACACTATAATGGTAATAACTAGAATTAGTATAAATAACTGAAGTGTTCTCTTTTTGATTCCTTCTGATAGAATCTACTATTTAAGCCGGTTTAGGTTGTTTTCAAAATCTGGTAAAAAGGGCAGTTTGGATGCTTGAATGTCAATTTTCCTACTACAAATTTTTAAACAAATAGTTACAAATGGTTAAATATTTGGGCAGAATCCTCCATGACAAATTGCCGGCTCCTACCTCCTGATATCACAGTTTTAGCACTTGTCAGCTCTGGACGGTCACTCTTTGTCAGGTTCTGCTCCAGCCACTCAGAGATAGCAACAGGTGAAGTTGCAGCAACTGCAGAACAGAGGAAGACAAAATGATGCGAGACATAACCAAGAATTTCACTAGAGGTGCAGTGAGGCTGAATAAATATTTAATCATCTATGCTACAAACAGTTTTGTATAATTTGGATCAGATTTTGACTTTAAATGATAAAGCCACTCTACCTTCCTCTGATGTGGCACTTCCTCCTCCTGGGGAAGCCGCCTCAAAGGACGTCCCTCTGACAGTGAACACTTTGACTGCTTCATCACATTTCACAGTGCTAAGAGCATTACCTAAAAGTAAATGAAACATGTACAGAAATAAGAATCCTCAAAAAGAGCCACAGAAAAAACAATTGTGCAAACTTAGCACAGGCAAAAATGTCATCTAACATTATATTTATAAAAGAAAATTAAGATGGCCATAATAATTAGCATACCTGCATAGATGGTACGGACAAAAGTGTCTGGGGACTTGATCTCAATAATATCAGAAATAGGGGCTACATCCAACTTGGCTGCAACTCTAGGGAGCAAGTTCTGCAAATGACAGGAATAGATTACACTGTATTAGAGCATTCTTATATTTATTGATACCGATTTAATTTTCACAGTTAATAGCAAGTTTTGAAATAAAATTTGTATTTTACTCATTACAAACACTGCACTGAAGTGATTGACACAATCGCTGCTGTTGTCTGATGCCTACCTTTCCAAAAGCTGATGCACCAGCACAGATGTGGGTGAAATTGAACTGTTTTTGTGTTTCCAGGATTAGTGGAGTCAATTCCTCTGGAAGAAAAAGTTGGCGAGACTTGTTAAGTCTGATTTTTTTTTCTCCACATTGTGTAAATATCAAGTTGTATATGGTAGCTAATCCTTGCTCAATAAGAAAAATCACTTTGATGGATGTTTATGTTTACAAAGAGACATCTATATGAGGAGAGACCATATTCCTGTGGAGCAGGAAGTATTTTGAGCAAGGCATCTTGATAAAATTAGGCTATACACAAATTTCACACAAAAAACATTTAGATTCTTTGTGGTTACTGACCTGGCAGAGCACCTTTGTAGGAATCATGCTGGGCCACCAGAACTTTCTTAACACCCTGTATTTTGCTGATTTCCTCCACAACCTAGACAACACACGCAGATAAATATAGTTGATCAAGATTTTCTGATGCTTCCATAGGTCCTCATTTTTTAAATATATTTTCCTACTTTTTAATTCTTAGCTCTCTTTTGACATTGTATTTCAGTTAGTACTGCAGAAGTCCAAATAACCCTTCAACATTATCACAATCCCCTCCTTGAACCGCAACCTTATTGTGGTGGAGGGGTTTGAGTATCCAAATGAACCTAGGAGCTATGTTCTCAGGGGCTTAACGCCCTGGTAGGGTCTTCCAAAGCAAACAGGTCCTAGGTGATGGATCAGGCCAAAGCATAACTTCAATCTCTGGGAGGGGTACTGGTTAGTGCACTTCTTCCATCGTCCTGTTGGGGGACTTCAACGCTCAGGTGGGTAGCGACAGTGACACCTGGAGGGGTGTGATCGGGAGGAATGGCCTTTCTGATCTGAACCGGAGTGATGTTTTGTTATTGGACTTCTGTGCTAGTCAGTTTGTCCATAACAAACACCATGTTCAAGCAGGGTCTATCATTGCATGTGGCACCAAGACACCCTAGGCCGGAGGTCAACTTTTTAGTCATTTTATCTGAACCCCAGCCATATGTCTTGGCAAGCGTATTGTAAAGTCTGTAAGGAGAGAGATGTCTGGATGTTCCTGCTCAGACTGCTGCCCCCGTGACCCGAATAAGCAGACAACAAGGGATGAATGGGCACTATCACAATAATAACACAAACTACTACTTTTGTTTACCTTTGAACAGTTTGTCCCAGCAACCAGACAAGACACATCTCCACCCAGTTTACTGGCAGCAGTGATGGTGTTCAGAGTAATTGGGGTCAACTTGTCATTGTTGTGCTCTGCCACTACCAAGGTGCTTTGAAACCTTTGCAGGAGACCCGTCTGTCAGAGAAAGTATGACACGGTAAACAACACAAACAGATTGGTAAAACACTTACACTGCAAATTATTTATTTGAAAATGCAATTTATTTTATCTTGACATGCCACATTAAAATATTATGTTTCTATTCATGATAACTTGATTTGTGATACATATCACTGATTTGTGTACAAAGCTTAAAATATGAATGACATTTATGGCTGTGTAAAAAATTAGATTTTATTCATCTCTACGTACAAAACATGTATCAGAGCAATACAATTTTTATTTGCATTTGTAGCACTCATGAAGCAGAAATACACACTCCCAAGACCTACAGTACAGTACAAACATATGAATAGACTTATCATTTTGAGTACCAGTTTCCAGAGTCCACTTTTCTGACCTTGATACCAGTTACTTAAAAATAGTAGAGAGAAACTAAATTTATTCGTGATAACATTCGTGTTACTATATAGTTAACCTAAGTAGAGTTAGTACACCTAACACTAACCAGTCGGTGTACATACGTGAAACGTTTTAGGGGAAAAATAGGCTTGTAGGAACAAAACCTTTGAAACACATTACAGACTTGGTACAAGTCAGGACAATACCAGATTTACCTGGATATGACTGAATGTAGGCAGTAATGACAGGTCATTCAGTAAAATCTAGGTCACTTTAAAAAACAACATTCACTGTCTAATATTAAGGTATATTCTAAAATGCAGGACATGCCTTTAGCAGTAACTTGTTTGTTTTGTTTTTAACGATTATGTAATATGACGCTCAACGCTGATCTTTTATAACTCTGTGCCTATACTATGCTAACAACACCTAGCTTGGGTTATTCAATATATTGTCCCGTGATTGTATAGTTACATTTGAAAAGAAGTGAACTCAGAATAAATCATACTCTACTGCGAATACGAAGAGTCCCAAAACAGTATGAAATCCGATTATATATTTTCCACATGGACCAAACCAAGCTAACCTGCTAGCAGCTGCTAACATATTGAGTAACTGATGCGTTTCACTATTTAAGTCTTGCTTAACTGCAACAAATAATGTCTCCTCTACATTTAACTCCTGGAGTTACACGTGAAGCACTTACTAAATGTTTCAGGTTCGTTTTGTTAAAGGCTCTGTTCATTTTGGTAGCGATTCCCTTGCAGTCTGCAGCTCAGCGAGGGTGCAAAAACATAGAGACAGGGTCAATGACGTTTGCGGTCATTCAACTTCTCGCGAGATATAGCGTTAAAAAGCGATATGTCTGTCTTCGCCTCTTTGAGTCCGGAAAGATTTGCTTTATATTCTATTTCCTTTTGTAGAAACGTATCTTAAATATTTCCCCTGTTAGGACTGAAGCCTAACCAAATACAATGTATTTGATAGAATACAAATTTTTTGCGGACATTTTTTCAAATTATTTTTACTGCACAATTTTTATACTACATTCAAAATAAAAGATTGAAAAATATATTTGCTATTATAAAAACATTTGTAGTGATTAACGACATAAATATTTATTGTTTCACATATTTATAGAAAAGGGCCGAAAACTGGGAAAAGGAATGATTTGAGCAACTTGAAAATGTCATTACATGATTTTGTTGCCATTGTATCACAAATTGCAATTCATTTTATGATGGAAATTGTTTGCAAGTACTACTACTACTATCATAATATCAATATCACTACTACTACTACTAATAATAATAATAATAATAATAATAATAATGATCATTATTATTATATAACTACCGTTACTGATAATAGTAATTCCAGTTATTCCATTTAAAAAAAATTAACGTCTGCTTGTGGGGGAACGATTTCCAAGAAATCTATACTAAATATCATCCAGCAGAGGGCACTCTATGGCGAGGACAGTGTTGAATGGATGTATGAGAAATACATTTATTATCTTATTTTCGGTTTACAACCAGCCAGTAATAATAATAATAATAATAATAATAATAATAATAATAATAATAATAATAATAATAATTCTATATTATTAAAATTACTTACTATCGAGTCTACAAAAATGTAAGTGTTAGTGATTATTTAACAATAAATCCTTCGTTTATAGAATTACACTTAAAACTGGAGCCTATCATAAGCAGGGAAACTGCCGAGTAAAAAGAGATGTGCAGTGCTGTTGGGCACGACAGGAAAAAGAAAACACCAGGCACGCACACACACATAGACGTACACACACACCGCAAAGCACACACGCGTGCACACGTGTACACAGCTCCCCTCACAGCCAGTCTACAAAATAACAGAGAGAAAAAAACTAGGGTCCCTGCAGGAGAGGAGAAGATTTGCATGGCACCTCTCCCACTCTGGACGCACGGAGAGGTCCAGGTCTACAGACGTCACTGGTCCAGGATCTTTGTTTTCTCTCCACCTCTCGGTGGAGAAGGAATACAAGTTTATCCTGCAGCCTGCAGGGACGGGACGCTCTCTCTGTGTGTCTCTGTGTGTCTCTGTCTGTCTCTGCTCCATCTGTCGGACTTGCACTGGGCCATTTCTCCTGTATGGTGGACATCCTGCTCAACACTTCTTTCTTGGATGATATGGGGGATCATTCCAAAAGTAAGATCTGTTTCTCTCTGGATATAGTTTGTTTTGTTATTATTGTTATTATATACCAGAAAGTCTAATGTTACTTTCCAGTATCCGCAGTTTTGTTCATTTTCATGACTAATTAATAAACATCGCGGTTTACAATATAAAATAACAATATGCACACACTCAGCAACCTCGTTCTTTGTGTAACAAAGAAACCAAAAATCTAAGCAATATCACTACAATTACATTACAGTCTACCTTTTGCATATTTAAATGTTCGCCATTCAAGATTATTTTTGGATTTCGTCATTTTCTTGGAATGACACTGTATGTTTGCTGTGCGCAACAACTTCGCCTCCTCAAGGTGAAAGGGAGGCTGAAAAGGGGGTTTAACGGGGATGTCATGGGGATTAAAAAGCGCACACAAACAAACTGAGGGGGTGTTGCATTGATGCATGGTCCTCCACATTTCACACAGAGAAGTCGGGAATCGCAATGTGTGTGGGCTGTGGAAGTCAGATACACGACCAGTACATCCTGAGAGTCTCCCCGGACCTGGAGTGGCACGCAGCCTGCCTGAAGTGCGCAGAGTGCAACCAGTATCTGGACGAGACGTGTACTTGCTTCGTCCGGGACGGAAAGACTTACTGTAAAAGAGATTATGCGAGGTGGGAATGCAACCAATAAATTAATAAATAAAACTTAAAAAAAATGTCCTGCATTTCACAAATTTCATATGTTTTACTGTGTTCATATGCAAAAAAGTTACCCTGGAATTAATGTGGGTCGTTTTGTAAAGATGACAAATGTCTATTTAAATTCATTCATACGATATTGGGTTTACTTTGTGCACATCTCTTAGATATAGTGCTGTGCAAAAGACTTATGCCACCACGAGCCATTGTTATTTCTGTATTTTTAAAATAGTTTAATTTATTGTGGGTTTTTTTTCGGATGAAACAAAAATATAGAAATGTTTAGTCAATATCCAAAAAACACAATTACAAAAATACGTTCAGAACAAATGTGACGTTAAATTGTCAATTGGTTTATTATTTTTAATATTTTAGTATTAAAATAAAATGTAAATTATTTATTCCGCATGATTCGATTTGAATCTCTAATATTGTCTGATACATGTTTTTTCCACAGTTATATAGTAAAATAGACTTTTTTCTATAAAGTAAAATAAGTAAGGGAGTACAATTCTGGAAAATATTTCATCTTTTTGATAACATCCCAGTTTTGGGGCCTTGTCAGATTCCCTGTAAGAAACAACACCGGCCCTTATCTTGTTTGACTTAAGAATAAAGGCGCAAACACGTGCAGTTTATAATATCATGTCTAAATAAAATGGCGAAGTCTTCCTTTTTGAATAAGTTCAGGAGCCTTGGAGGAACAAAACAAAACAAGAGGCGGCGCAGACGAGCGTTACTAATTCAGCAGCAGGGAAACTATAACACGGCCAATAAGGTTCAGGACCAACGTGTCTCCCTTTGCGCTCCTTTTACAGGTTAT
Source organism: Cynoglossus semilaevis (assembly GCF_000523025.1). Lineage (NCBI taxonomy): Eukaryota > Metazoa > Chordata > Actinopteri > Pleuronectiformes > Cynoglossidae > Cynoglossus > Cynoglossus semilaevis. The sequence continues at coordinate 13,448,354 of NC_024312.1, forward strand.
TTGGCATCAAATGCGCAAAGTGCAATATGGGCTTCTGCAGCAGCGATCTGGTCATGAGAGCCAGGGACAACGTGTACCACATGGAGTGTTTCCGCTGCTCGGTGTGCAGCCGACACCTCCTGCCGGGAGACGAGTTCTCCCTGCGGGAAGAGGAGCTGCTGTGTCGGGCGGACCACAGTCTGCTGGCGGAGCGGGGCTCTGCAGGGAGCCCGCTGAGCCCGGAGAACATTCACAGCAGAACATTGCACATATCAGGTGTTATTATTATTATTATTATTATTATTGTTATTATTATTATTATTATCCTGTTTAAGGCCTGGTATTTTCAAGCTTTTCACATCAAATCACAGACCACACTAAACTTTAACTGTGTCTTCACCTCAGACCCGGTTTCGGTTCGTCACCCTCCTCATCACCGGAACCACGTCCACAAACAGTCAGAGAAGCCGACCAGGGTCCGGACGGTGCTGAATGAAAAGCAGCTCCACACCCTGCGGACCTGCTACAACGCCAACCCGAGGCCGGACGCTCTGATGAAGGAGCAGCTGGTGGAGATGACCGGCCTGAGCCCCAGGGTGATCCGGGTCTGGTTCCAGAACAAGCGCTGCAAGGACAAGAAGAAGTCCATACTGATGAAGCAGCTCCAGCAGCAGCAGCATAGCGACAAAACAGTAAGTGCACTAGCTCTGTTGCTATTATTATTATTGTTGTTGTTGTTGTTATTATTTATAATTTGTTCTGTCATGGCGTATGAAGTCAAATTGATTTATTTAAAAACTGAGCGGAATAGTTTGTATCTAACTTCTCAGTTCTCAGTTTCTCTGCGTCACTTCCTTTACTCTAGTAATAAACGATACTGAACGTTTTATACATATGTAGTCATTTTTATTTTGTTTCCCAAAATACGTTTTTAACGATAATATAGACAAAAGGAATATAAATATAGACATCTAAAGAAAGAAAAACAAATAACCAACCGCTTATTATTATTAATTTTACTTTAATATAATTATTATTGTCGTTGTTTTATCATTCTTGTTGTTGTATTACTCCCCGTTTTCTTTTACATTTATGGGCAGACAAATTAAATACATTTAATTATTTATTATTTATTATTTGTTGCGTCAGAATCAATAAGAAATAAAATGATTTTGTTTAAATATTTACTATATTTTATATTTATATTTTAATATTTAATAGACTGTAAGATATTCCTATTTTTAAATAACCAAAGAAAGATTGATTTAAATATTTTATACAATATAGAGAGTACAGCATCGACGACACTGTTAATGCTGAATAAACCTCCAGTGATTTTAATGCAATTGTCTCTGAAAGTGTCACGTGTTTCTGCGTTATATTTCAGCAGAAATCAACGAGAATGAATTGATTCCACGTCTTCAGATCTCGATATTTAATATATGTTTTTATCTTTTTACCCTGGTGTAGAATCTACAGGGCATGACAGGCACTCCTCTGGTGGCGGGCAGTCCGATCCGCCACGACAACACGGTGCAGGGCAATTCAGTGGAGGTGCAGGCCTACCAACCCCCGTGGAAGACCCTCAGTGACTTCGCCCTGCAGAGCGACCTGGAGCAGCCGGCCTTCCAACAACTGGTAAATAAACGATAAACAAAAGAGATAAAAACAGTAAAACAGAGAGGGAGAGAGGGAGAGACAGACAGCGAGAGAGAGAGGGAGAGAGAGAGAGAGAGCTTAACAACTGTTGAAATAGTCATATTTAATTGGGCCAAAGAAAAACGATAATTTTGTTTAACAAATAATGTAAAGATGATTAAAAAATCAATCTAGAGTTCAGCGACAACGAAACCTCAACCAACTTTATTTGAATACGTAAACAACCGTTTTTCAGTTAAACCACACACGCTTTTCTATGTAAATCCATCCATTATAGTTCATATTTAAAAATACACACTGTAATAACGGAATTTGAACAATTAAATAACAAACGTTTTTACTTAATCTGCTTCAAATTGCATCAAAAAAGAATGAAAATAAATAGATCGATTTTGACTGCGAGTCACGAGAGGCAAAAATAAAAAAAAATCAATTTACAAGAACCAGACTGAAGTACGTGTGTAACATCTGACTCGGTTCTTATTTACTATATTTATTACCGCTGTTCTGAACAGGTTTAGGTTATACTTTGTGTTTATTCTTTTCCCTCCGGATTTAAAGACCGGGTCTGGAGAGATGTGTGAAAGTGTTTCTGGACCAACAGGAAATTCACATCCTGACTCCTGGTTTTGATTCTCGTCTCTGTCAGGTGTCCTTCTCTGAGTCCGGCTCTCTGGGCAACTCCTCCGGCAGCGATGTGACCTCTCTATCGTCTCAGCTACCGGACACACCGAACAGTATGGTACCGAGCCCGGTGGACACGTGAGGTCGGGGGTCAAGAGGTCAGAGCCGGAACACGCCACTGGATCATCACTCCTTTTTTCCATGAGAGCGCAAAGACATGTGTCCGCGGCCGAGGACCTCAGTGACCTGACAACCCCGCGGGGGACAAAATAAAACCGAGACAAAGAATGATGACGGATGGATTATATATGTGGATATTTCCAGGTCAGGACTGGAGCAGTTCACTTTTCTGGCTCAACGATACCTCGGCAGACCACAGCTGCTGTCCTTTAACATGATGCCAGAGGCTGAAGTGGACATAAAGTGTGGATTCCTGTCAGTTCTGGACCTCGTACTTACAGTATGTTTATCAGGAAAACTACAGACTGTGTACATATGCATGACTCTTTTTTTTAAGTTTCCATGTTGACTCCTGTAAATTTAGGGAAACAGAAAATGAGATAATTGCTGTTTTTCTCCAGAAAATAAGTTATTAATATTATTTATTATGAAGACGGACGTAGTGGATCTGGTCAGTAAATATATAGTTGTTATTTGCATGTAAAATCCCACTTGTTCCGTTCACTTTCAGAAGACTTTACATTTCTAAGAGTCGGCCAAATAAACCAGTGTTAAAGTGAATGGAAACCTGCTGCTCAGAAATGTCTGCCACTGTTTTAAGTGGAAGTTAAAGCTGGAATTTTTTTTCTCCTGTTTACAAAACAAATCAAACTTTTATTAAGGGGTAATTGAATACAAATAAAATAATAAAGACAAATTAAAACAACCTGATATTGGGTGTTTTAATATAACATGTAATGTGTTAAAACCACAGTCACACAGTTGTGGGCATGTAGATAATTAGACTAAGACTTTTTTTTAATTTTCCTAAAAGTGTCAGGACAACTTCAAGTTAATGCTGAAACAGTGAAAGTGTTGCCAAATGTGTCAAAAATTGCCCTAGCGTGGTCAAACATGATTAAAAGACAATTTAATGTCTTTCTTTAAAGAGCTGTTACCAAAACTGAGCCATTTAAAAGCTAAAGAAGACAATGAAAAGCTCACAAAATTAGCCATGTGTATGTACATATATATACATATATTAATTTGTGAAGAGATTAAGTTAAATAAAAAAAAATCAAGATACCAAAAAATCATATCGAAAAAGTAATGTTAAAATATATTGGTCAACTATTGAGGACAGAATTGTACAAAGAGTAGCAAAAATAGTGACAAAGGCACCACAATGTCTGATTAAACAACAATCCTAATTGTCTAAAGTTAGCTGAAGTTAAAAATGATGTTCAACAAAAACAAATGTAAATATAAAATTTGCTGGAATATATTTGAGAGCTAACCTACAACTACCTTATTGTTGGCAAAAAAGCTTCAAGTTTGCATAAAAGATTAAACCAAAAAAAAAAAAAAATAAGGGTACAGAATGATTTAGTTTAGTTTTTTCTACACGAAAACCTAAAAATAATTAAATGTATACAAAAGTCAATAATAAGACAACTAAAAGTCAGTAAAAAAAACATCATAGTAAGATAAATGATAAGATCAAATGTTAAAATATATTTTAAATTTTTTCAGAGTAGCTAAAAATAATAGCTTTAAATTAATATAGGTGGGAGATAAAGCCAGAAACTGAAACTAATGAATGAAACAACAAAATATTCATATAATTTTGGACGCAAAAGGGACAGAGGCTAAATTTGTAGCCTAAAGGTAAACATTAAAAAACTACTATACATTATTAAAAAAGTTCTAAGTTCTACCTTAGGCTCCAAGACCACATTTTGAGCAACAAATGCCACAGTGACTGATGGTTGATAAGATATTAGTAACCATTTAACCCGTGAGTCAAGTGTCGGTGGATGAGGAACAATAGGCCAGTTCAGGTCTTTACATCACCTGGTCATCGCTGCCATAACCTGTGAATCCTTATCAATATCTCCACGGCGGTTGGTTGGCCTCACATGTTCAGAATTTTTTTTTTAAATCCAAGCTGTTTTCGTTAACGTTAAAGTGAGAAAGCGATAACACCGGTCTTACCTAAACAAATGTCTCAGAGCTCTACCAACCTGAGGCCCACGGTTACAAGTCTAGACAGAGCAGAGGCAGCGTCGGCCCCTTATCTGCATCTGGCATCACCTGCAAAGGATACACCGAGTGGACCCACAACAAAACCAGCAGCCGCTCTGCAGCTCCCAGGACACGCATCTTGGCGTGTCCTCGTTTATTTTCATTCCAATAAGAAATCCTGGAACGGCAAATAGCCCCTGGACAAGGGAGCGCGGAGGTCAGACCTAGAGTGATACTCTACACCTCAACAATTTGTTGGGGAGGATCAGTTTTTTTTATCAGTGAAGAAAATGGAGTCTTGCTGAATCAAGATCCTGTTAAGTCCTTTAAGGACATGCTGAGTTTGTAGAGCGTGGAGAAGAGATAGAGCACTGATGCAGCCGCTTCTATTAGATTAATCAATGCCTCACGTTCACGATCCACTCTTTGTAATGTGTTACTCTTGATAAAACAACGAACAAGCAAACGGGCTAATGGACATTTTAGTGAAGTCCGAAGATCATGGTTTTTGATTTCTGATATATAACTAATGTTTGAATAGAAAGAAACACCAGGCACATTACTAAAATGAAATATATGCACATATGCACACAAAGCTAATGACCTGAAACCACAAAGATGACTTGATAAACATCCTGTCTATGCTTGGTTTAAAATCAAAATAAAAAAAAGTATGATTTTAACCAATTCTTTAATGGGTACACAACATACTTAGGCTTTGGGTAAAAAGAAAAAAGTTTCTAGAAATTAAAGCACACTTGAAAGCACACAAAAACAGCAGAACAGTGCGGCTGAAATAGAAGATGTGTGGAGATGTGTAGAGTAATTCAGACTTGAGATATTCTATTTCCAGTTATTTCACTGGCAGATGCAGTGAAATTATATGAGGTCTAAGTTAAAATGTGATTTTAAGTTTTAGCTACAGAGCAAGGAGAGCTATATCTTCACTTTGCTTGTTTTAAAGTCTTTGCACTAAGAGTTCAAATCTTACTAGGGTCCTTAAAGGTGGGTTGTAACTCAAACAGTGGGCCACAGGACTGGGTTGTAGCAGCATTAGCTAACGCTGTCCAGTCTAACTATTCAGTCTGTAACTTTAGCCTCTGCCTACTGAGCTATATATGCCCATATATATATATACATATATATATGTATATATATATATTATGTACGTATATATATATATACATATATATGTATATATATATATACGTACATATATATTTACAGAAAACATAAATATCACTATGTACAATCAATAATTCTTTGACGTTCTGAGTGTTAGCTGTAACTAGTCTGACTCAGACTGACTCAAACTTTTCACCTGACATCATCTCGTCCTCATATTTTATAAAACAGTACAAATTGAATAAATTTGTTGTGTCCATGTAGATGGAACAGTTGACATCACGGCACAGGTGAAGCACACGTTCTCCATTTGTCCTCGTCTCAGGAGAGCTGCACTAAACTGACCCCGTACCCGAGTCGATCGGCTGTGGACACGAAAAAAGCGAAAATCAAAGCATCGATGCCTGCTTTTACTTCAACAATAGAACAAACAAACTAAAGAACAATACATCATACGAGATTTATATAATTTTACATAGTAAATAACTCAATAAATTATAATAATTTGAAGTGCCTCTTTAAACAGAGAATAAAAAAAAAGAGAACATAACTGAAGACATGTGAAACCAGAGCAGGTCATCTTGTTTCTTTTATCCGTACTGCACACAACATCCTGTCATTATTAACAATCAAAACTGGAATAAACGCAGTGATTCAACACAAACCGTTACGGAGTATAAATGGTTGGCAAGAAGTTGCAGGAACTACGGTGTCACAGCTGAAGAAGGTGTCAGTTTCTGCCTACAGAGGAAACACTCGGCATGTCAGGACAGTCCACGGACCGTTTTGTGCGTGTGCTCCGACCGCACTGAACAAATAAGACAGTTATGTGCAAATTCCATTAATCCTATAACAAAGTGAATTCAGAGGAGTCTAAACAGATGCATTGACGTAGAAAAAAAACAAACAAAAAACTTCACAGTCTTTCACCCGACCAGAACAGCTTGTGTTCTCAGGAGCAGTCTTTCATTTCATTCAGAAAAGTAACACTGGTGCACCACCTTCTTCCCCCATTTGAAGTGTTTATGCTGTGCTTGGATACTGCCAGTGAAGTGAGAAAAAAAAAAACCATTTCACTTGGTTTTTACTCCTGTTCCTTTAGGAAAAACTGCAGCGCTGAGTCCCACTGATCCCGGGGAAAACGGTAGGACATGTCGCTGTAGTACTGTGGCGCTGAAACTTTAAAAAAGACAAAAATGTGAAATAAAGTTAACATTTTAGTTTAGTTGATTTTATATATATAGTAAAATATATATATATATATATATAAATATATATGAATAACTACATAATAAAGTGTTTTCACTAGCAAAATTGTCACTGAATTAATCATATACATATATACATAAAATTCAAAACATATATAGACATATTTTCTTTAATACAGTAAAATCATTTCTTTCAGGTGTACATGGATATTCTTGAGACAACGACAGTGAAAATTCTTGTGTGGAAAATTCTTGAATATGAATTTAAATAATAAATTAAATCATATTTAACACAATATTATTTTAGAGTCACATCAAGTGATTCTTATCAGAACAACATACCCATTTGCTTTGTCTGCTTCAAGGTTTTCTCATTTGTTGCACAGTCCTAGAAAATAATAAAACAGTCAAGTTCAACAGGTCTTGATAATTTCAAATGATCACAAGTATTAATTTGTCTTATAAAGATCAATTAGAATGCTAAAAAAAAATTTGATCAACATATTATTGCCCCTGCAGGGTCAGTCCCCGCCCCCCTCTCAGGAATGCTACCAAGGTTAACTACTAACAATGAGGTCAACTAACAATGAGGCTGGCAGGACAGGACGCCATGCATTACTGCTTTGTTTGAAAGTCGTGACAATAGCTTGTCTCTCCTTGAATGGGAGTTAATCTGTGTCCAAACAGTGAGGGGGAGAGGACGGGTCTGTTAGAGGAAGATGAAGGAGACAAGCTGTTTACAGGGAGGTGAACCAGTGGCAGGTAAATCCACTGTGAGGGAAATGGTTTGTGTTACACACTGACCGTGGAGGGTGGGCTCAGGCAGAAATGACCGAACTGTTTCTTTGTCTTGTCTTAGGAATAAAGTTCCTATCAAATGTTTTTTAGTTTTAGAGACCAAAGAAATCCAAGGAAAACCAAATCAAAAGCTGTTGCAAAGCTTCACTGATGTGAACAGATTTCTGTTCAAGTTTGCTTTAAAAGTGGGATTTCTGCTCTGATTTTCTAAATCTGAACCAAACACAGTTCAAGGCTCATTACATTAAACTTTTTACTTACCGTCATATTGGAGACGGTATTGCGTGATGTTTTTTTTATTAAAAATCCTTATTGATTGATTTTTTCTCCACCGTTTCTCCAAACTCACACAACAAGTCACACTTTAAAATAAACTAAAGCGTCACCAAAGAATTACCCCTCTACAAGCATGTTTCTCTGTGGGAACTTTCTGGGGTAATATGACCTCATTCTCTAAATAGGCAGTTTTTACTGGCTGAAGAGTTGGAGTTTGGTCTGACTTGACTGAGAGAAATGTTTTTCTTTATGTTCAAATATTTATATTTTGATCTTACATTAGTAGAAAAACAAAAATTTATTTGCAACCCTAAAGCTCTTTTCTGCACAGAGCTGGTGTGACTGTTTTAGTAAATCTACTGAGCCTGACCACGGCCCTGTGTTTACCTGGATGAATGTAGCCAGCAGTGTGCAGCTCATCTCCTGCTGCAGGATGATCTTGTTCTGGGAGTTGTTGTAGCAGCCTGAGATGAGGGAGGGGAACAGCACTTGGACCAGGTGCTGCTGGCTGAAGTAAGGGAAGGGCAGCTGACACAGTTTCTGCAGCACGCTGGGCTGGCGGCCAGACTGCACTATCACCTGGAACACACAAGGAGCAGGACCAGTCAGTGACCGAAGCCGGGCGCAGTGGCAGTGCTGGTTGTAAATTACCATCCTCAGCCCCCCCCCCACATGTAAATCTGCCACTAAAACAACACACAAAAAGCCATTAGAGGGAGACCTGGGGGGGCACAGCCTCCCACTGCACAATTACAGGCTATAAAACACAACGATGGGATGTTTCGTTCCTCCTTTGTACCAACAGCGATGGCAGAGCGGCTGAAACACGAGAAGGCAAATGAGACATGTGAACTGATGTCATTACGGGCGAATAAAACTTCACTTTCAAGTGTTTCTTGAACACTTTGAGCAAAATTCAAGAGTCACAGGAGCCAAATGAGAGAGTAGCTGAGATTCAGAAGACATGCACACTCTGCTGAAGCTCGTCAATAACAGCACCTTTTTAAAAATCAGTCCTAACATTTGTTTAATTAAAAAATGGACATAAAAAAAAAAGCAGGAGTCATTTCTCTTTTGGCCTTTCAAACCCTAAACAGTAGGAAGGAGTTAAAAAAAAACTTCTTGGGAGGACCAGACTATGAGACTAGGATCTCAACACCAATAGAAACCAGAAGGGCAAGGTGAGGTCCCCAAGTCATGGCGATCGTAAATCTGCAAGATTTACAAGATTTTAAGAACATGCTTTCCAATACCTTCCCGTTGGCTTCTCCCTTTGATATTGCACTCCAAGTTTCAGCAGCCGGATAAACAAAGCGATAATTCTTCACTTTTATCAGTTCAAGGTGAAGCCTCTCAGAGCTGGACGTCTACAGCGGCGTTCAAAGGCGCACAAATCAGCATCATTTGTTTAAGGAGTCCAGATGAGCACATCAGACACGCAATGAAGTATTATTAAAAGATATTTATTATTATAATAAAATGAGAATTTCACCTTCAAAATTGGAAAAAAACTCGTATTCAAGAAGGTTGAACTACTGGATTGGTGGATGCTTTTGAGATCACAGTAATTGATTAAAGAAATGTCGGTGCAAAGATTAAAACCGTGCAGTGTGTGCGCAACAGAGGAAGAACAAAATCTCTAGTTCAGTGGCTCAATAAGTGGTTTATACAAAGGAATGTACGTCTCACTGGACAGATTCATCCAGAAAAGGAAAGGGAGGAAAATACGCTAGCTCTGGTTGTTTTCAAAAGGAGAGCTGTTTATTTTCAGTGTATGTATTTTGCTCTATTTTTTTATGTTTCTTCCCTCTAAATCCTGCAATATCATATTCATCTTGTCTGTTGCAACACAGCCCAGAAAAAGGACCTGGCAAAAATAAAGGAGTGGAAGTGGTCGTAAATTTCAAAATTAATGCAGGCTAATTCATTTGGGAGCCAAAAATCATGATTCTGCAAATGCTTTAGAATTATTCTTCTGTTTTAATGCAGGGCATTTCACGGCTCAGGTGTCATAATTTAACACCTGAACTCGGGCTATGAGAAAATCCAACCCACAAATCAGCTGGCCGTCTCATAATCCTCACTGCGCTCAGATTCATCTTCAGCTACCCGGACCAAGTGACTGTTCTCAAGTGCCTGACGCTGGATAACATAAAACAGAACCTGGTGGCAGCAGGAGCCTGGAGGTAACAGAGAAAACAAGAGCAGAGCTAACTTTCCACACCTTCATCAGGTGAGAACAAAAAGACAGAGGGCGAAATGGATCAAAACAGAGTAACCTCAACCACACCGTCAGAGGTATCTGCAGCTCAAAGGCTGACATTACAACACTAACAACAAGCATCTGAACACATACATCTGGCCCCGGTAAGAGGCAAGCCCCTGTAAAAACTCAAGTGTCTGAGCTGCTCTGCTCTTTCTTAACTTCAGAGATCTGGCTTTTTTAAACAGTGCTGAGTTTTATGATGCTTCCCATTACATAACCTCCACACTGTCCTCAATTACAACAAAGAGTGTGTAAAGTTAATGTCCTGAAACACAAACAAAGTCCTGGGAAAAACGCTGTGTAGGAACTGAAGTTAGAGGCGAGTTAAAAAAAAAAAAAAAAGACACCTTTGAGTCATGGAAAAAAGGACAGACTGTTAACATCCTGCATTCGTTTGGCTGAAAAAGTTGCCAAGAAAAAGCCTAAAAAGGTGTTAGTATAATGTCATCAATCTTAAATTAACAAAAGCTTTATTTTTTTTGTACAAAACAACAATTTTCTGTTGTGTTAAGCAATTTCCAGACAAATTAAATCATCTTGGATAAGGGCCTGAGGTAGAAGCTACTGCTTTATGACCTGTGAAAAAGAATGAAAAAAAGAGAGAAATGGCTGCTTTGATTAAAAGAAATTGATGACGCATAATCATGCCCTCTATCCATCTAAAATGGATATGCATAATTTTACATGTTCATTAAAATAAACACAAAATGTATATTTATAAAATATACATAAACATATTTCTACACTGTAACCAATACATATACAGTAGATAAATCTGCAATATCAATGTTATTCTTCCCAACAAGAAGATTTTACCAGAATCAAATAACAAAACTTGTATATTCAAATTTATTTACTTGACTTCTATTTATTTTATTTTAATGGTTGGATAAGCAATTAAAAAAAAAATCCTAATTTAGGTTCGAAAAATTCTAACTAAAAACTAAAAAAAGTCCTGTGTTCCATTGACGACTTAGACACACACGTCACTCTATCCATCCACAATAAAAAACCCAGATCCATCCCAGCAGAGCTGCTCCACTGATAAGACCAGCAGCACATCAGACACCCCCAAACAAAGTTAGTCAGCCGACAGTTTTAAAGCCTCTTCACAACATTTACAACCCGGTTCATTGAAACATGCTGTGGACACGTGTAAATTGTTTCAAGACAAGTGGGATCCAGCAGAGCAGACATTGACATAGACACTCCAACTTGACTTTAAAAAAAACAAACTGACAGCTGTCTGAAAACCCAATAAAACCTGCTGTTTACACAATAAAGCTTAATTACTCTCCATTTATCTGTGTAAGCTGACACTGCCATTCCATCCCAGATCCTGCTGCAGATAACTGCAGCTCTGAAACCAACCTGACAAACGCACAGACAAATGCTAACTTCTCACTGAAAGGTCTGAGTGTCCTCAGCCTCCATTTGAGTGCAGTGGACCTGTGTTCACCCTTTAAAGCAAAGTGTAAATCATCCACCAAGCTAACAATCAGCTCCTCCCCTGCCAGTCAGCGAGTCTCTCTGTGTGTTTCTGTGACTCTCTTTACTCTGCTGGGTGATTCAGTGTGTGCATTCCCAAACGTTGGCTCCCCATGGTCTGCACCAGCCACACTTACCCTGCAGGCACAGAGCGTTAGGTTGTCTCGGTGTAACAGACAGCTGATGGGAGCATTTCAACATCATGTTAACAGGAATTAGAGAACTAAAGCTGGGGCTTGGGCCTGCAGGGCTGAGGAAACGCCCCGTACAGAAGAGGAAGAGGAGGAATAACACCCAAAGATGAGGACTGGGTTCTGAAGTTCAGTCCTAAAAGAAAATCGATCATAACAATGGATTGGCTGGACTCCATGAGGAAGAGGGCGTCCAGAAGCTTAGAGAGAAATTCTCAGTTTCTGGGCGAGTGTGTGATGAGGTCAACATCGTGTGTGGCCATTTTACACGTACACACAGAGAAAGTTTCCACTGTGAAAATGTTTAAGTCAGGATGATTAATATGTCATCACTTTACGATGACACCTTTGTCAGTTGGAAGATTTACCAGATCATCACTGTGCACAAATTACAAATGAATCACTGTCTTCAGAAGACAGGGGGAGATTAGTGGAACACACCTCTCTACAGGATGTTGATGTCAGTTACGGAGAAAAGCTCTGCTGTTCTGCTTTGTCTCCCCAACAATGACAGAGTACAAGATTTAATGAAAGAGCTGCATTGATTCGATGAATAACAAAGCAAAAACGTATATATTCAATCAAATGTAGCCAACTGTTTTTGATTAAAAACGTGCTTTATGTATGACTGAGCTTCCAAACTATGAATATATTCGGGTTGCTTTGTTTTGACAGTACACATTATAGACGTTGTGCACAATGTGTACGACACGTAAACATTTCACGAACAAGTCGACAAAAAAAAAAAAGAAAAAAAGGAATTACCCGATTTCTCAACTATGAAACTAATCATTGGCTGCAGGTAAAACAATGAAATGTATGGCAGCATGGCTCAGCGAGCAGCATGAGCACAGAACACAAGTCTACATATGCCACGCTGCAGTGACTTTGTTCCTCCAGAACTGAGGGAACACATCACTACATACGGTTCTGTTTCATAATTATCAGAAGACACACAAAAATGCAAACGTGTATGTATATATTTACATACATGTATATATTATGTACATATATACTATAGTTATATATATTTACATATATAAATAAATGTGTCTATATACCGTATATATATATTTACAGTATATACATACACACACACACACACACACACACATATATATAAACATATATATATATATGTATATATATGATCTATAAAAGCTGCTGTGCTGCCCATGAATCAGCAGCCTCACTGCCACGCAGGGCCGGGGTCGGCTTGCTTTTTTGTTCTGCCAATGCTTATATTAACTAGAGAAAAAGCTCAAGCTGCTCCGAATATTCGCCTTAACGCCGTCCATCTTTGTGCACAACCAAATGGACACGTTCCAAGAAGTGGACCACTGGCAAAGATCAACTCTGCGTAGAGGTTATGTAGGATCTAGTTTCCTGACAATCTACACTTAAATATAATTTTATGAAAGATGGGTAAGGAAGAATTTGATTTGGATGAGGGGGGAGTTTTTGAAAACATTCTTTCCTGCACAGCAGTGCTCAGGTTGCGGAGGAATGACATCAAATTATGAAGAAGCAAATGTTTTAGTGACTCACGCCCACTCTTTTATTGCTGCTGTAAGAGTACGACGACAAATCATCCGTCACCCATGTAATTTAATCATCAGCCTTCATTTAATTATTCAATATAATATGCAAATCAAAGCTTCAGTGACCGAGAATGCTAATGCAGTACATCCTAATAATTAAATTGGATGGGAGTAAAGGAGATTTTATTTCAAACTAAAAAAAAAAAATCTGGCCAATTGGAAAATTGGTTGTAAACAGAGGTTTGCTGTGACTCTGGGGTTTAAATGAAATATCAGAGGCTTTAAGAATCAAGCTGCTGTCTGTGTGGGTCAAGTTTAACACAATCAAAGCCCAGCCAACTGCAGCACGGATAATCAGGGGCCCGGTAGACAGGCCATGCATGACAGCCAATTACACAGCAGCCAGATCTGCTCCATCACATCCTGCTAACTTCAATTGAGCTCCCCGAGTAGTTCTTTAAAAACACTGCAGCCAGACTGCAGCTCTTACTTTACGAGGAGGGAACAATGGGTCGCCCTGTGGGACAAAAGACGACACGACGCAAAAGGAGGAAGGTGTCAAAGCATCAATCTTTAAACAGGTGCTTTTTGTTCCAATGACAAACCTGCATCCCGTTAATAATAGATGAGTATAACAGAAGTAAGTGTATATTACCCAACAGACACCTCTTCATAATAGGAAGTGGTAGCAGTGAATGTAGCTTGTACTACTTACCAACTGACAGAACAATATATAACACCAGAGCTGTTGATGGTAATTAACAGGTGAAATAGAAAGTAAAACAATCTCTTCTCTAAGCTTTCAATACAGATTATTTAACTATGCCCAGAATATCTGTGACAAATGCTAAACTTGGAAACTATGTGGACATTTCTATAAAGGGAACAAAAAATGATAAGTGTTTTGTTCTACCTAGATTTGTTCAAATGTTTAGCATAAATATTATCTGGAAATTCCCCACATTAGACCATAATTTGGGGAAGGCTTTATTAAACATTCTGTTTTTCAATTTTTATTCTATTCTATTGACCTTGAATTTTGACCTCAGGAATCAAAACGAATTGTAATAAAAACAAAGCTGTTTAAAAGGCAGAACCGTTGAATTGGAATTATACACAAAGAACCTGAAGACCCAGAATGTATCACTGTACAGAAATTGTAGACATTTAAATGTCTACAATTTCTACCCTGACATTTAAATGTAAAGGAACAATAGTATTTCAGTTCTTCCAAGAACCTCTGCTCTTACTCAACTGTTTGGTTCAGATCTTAGGTTTTCAGTTATTTTAAACCTTTATATCTTCAGTGTTTTACACTGCCTTCTCCTTGAAATTTTCCAGGTGTAGCACAGGATACTAACTAAATGCACACAAGTTCTAATGTAAAATCGTTGAGACATTTTTAACTGAACCATAACTAGGCTAATCATGTGTCTTAATTCATGCTGCTTTACCTGGTTGCCAGCATGGTTGACAGTGAAGTATCCAACACAGATGATGACCTCATGCAGCAGCTCTTCAGCGGAGTGCTGGGAGCAGTACCACAGAAGAGAGCTGACGATGTGTCGGAAAGCCAGTGACAGGCCTTCGGCTCCGAGAATAGACTGGAACATCACAGAAGAAGGACAAGGAGCTCAACACAGAGAAACATCCATTGTATGTTTTCCTCGTAAAAAACTAAAATCTGTATGTGTGTAGGCAATTTCTGCAGTGTTCCACCATAAAACGACCGAGTTCCACTCAGAGACGAGTGGGCTCTGGGTGAAGACAGTATTTATTAAACACATCAGTTAGACAGAGCACCACAGGATCATCAGAGTCCTATTTGGTGTGTGAGTGGTGCAACTTTGATTGAGGAACTATGTGTATTGTGACAACACACACCAAACATACTGAAACATGTTGTTTCAATGTAATAAAGCAAAAATGTCACTTAATAATACATTTATTAATTCACATAAAATGAGTGAAAAATACACTGCTAATTTTAGGGGTCAAACGTTTGCTGCATATTTTTAAGAATCTCCATACAAACGCCTTTAAGACTACTTATAAGAGGCTTGCTGAGCAGAAAACAAATAAATAAATAAATGTTCCAAATTGTGCCCATCCAATCTGTAAAGTGAACGTGGGTCTGTGCTATTAGGTAATGTGAAACACAAGGTGATTACAACTCAGGGCTACAAAAAGAAAGATTATTTAAAAGTCCATAAAATTCCTGCAGTGAAACTCTTTCATATCCAGCTGTTTTGAATTGCCCGAGTGTGGCGGGTCAGCCAGAGGAAACTGCTTCAAAGTAATTACCGCAAGACGTTAAAATAATTAACGTGTGTTCTCCTGCCTTGGTCTGTGTGACGACTGAGCACATGTGGGTGATGTACAGGCCAGCGTACAGTGCTAATCACCCTCACTGCGTCCTAACGGCTGACCCACCAGGATCTATGAAACCCTGACGACTGACCTGGGGGTCAGAGGGCGCTTGTGTTTATGTCCACAGGTCAGGTTTGTCCTGAGGAGAATAACTCCTCTTCTAACAAAAGAGCCAGCACCAATTTGATCATGTATACAGATTAATTATACCCAGGGAGGATTGATTAAATATTTGTAGCTGTTTAAAGGCAGAAGGTAGAAAAAAAGTCGCTTCACAAATTCTACAGTTTCTTCCTATGATTAAACTCGCGGGAGAAATATGAAATCATAAAGACAAACATATCATATTTATTCTTAATACTCTGCCAAAATTTAAATTCAACATTTTTAAAGAAAATATAAGAATACCTGGAAGGCACATAGGTCAAGTAGGGCAAAACTGTTGAGGAAACGGATGCCTTGCAGAGCCACCTGGACAACCCCGGGGCCATAGGGTTCCTGGCTTTGAGAAGCAGACTCTGGCAAAAAGCTGTGCAGCAGGATGCAATAGAGTGTGTGCACCACTCCCACCAGGTCTGTTGACTGCAACAAGGCTGTCATTCCAGTCGGATCCTGATGTCTATTGTCAAATATGTTGGGTGCACTGGCGAGAAAGAGAACAGAAATAAATGGTCAGCAAATACATCAAGAATGACTGGACATTTTATTAACAATTATGCAAAAAAAAGACACTTTGAGCAGCCGTCTGATGATAAACTTCTGTCTAGTGAGTAAATCCAGAGGCTGCTGACGTTGGATGAAAGGAACGTATGAACATGAGCAGAAGGATAACCTTTTCTTTAGCAGGAAATGCTCTACTCCAGTGTTTCTCAACCTTTTAAGCCATTTGTCAAATGAAACAAAAATATAATGTTCAAGTAAGTTTTCTGCAATTTCCAACACTTTCACAAATCTTTGATTAATCCTAACCTACCTTTTAACATTAAAAATGTCACATTTATAATGTTGAAAAAAAAAGCAAAGATAAAGCTAAAATGTCATATCAGACTAAACCTGAAATCCAACCATAAAATACTTATCATCCTTACTTTCTAAGATTTTTAGATTTTTTTTTTTTAAATTATGTTATTTACCATAGGGTTTCTCATCATCAGACAGCGTGTCATGATATCAGCCATGAAAAAACATACATAGCAGCTAATACCGCTGCACCACCACTGGCTATGTTTCAGAACGGAGGGTGTGTGACCTGTGAAGAGAAGCTACGGTGCATGCCGATACTTGATGTTAACCAACAGCCTCTGTGTGAAATATGCTGCAAGGCAAGAACACAGCCTCCTAATGCCATTCATAATCCCCTGACAGAGCAACTGGCATGGCCAAAATATTTTACAGGGCTTTGATACACAGAGAACGTTGGCACGAAGGATCTTGTTGACCGCTGTCTGACTAACGTGACCTGCCACGTTGCACCGTGTTTTCTCACAGATATACAGTGACAATTAAAAAAAACATAGTAAAGAAACAACAGGGATTTGTTTTGGACAGCTTATTCCAGTACAATACACAGTACAATGATCATCTGAAAAGTACATCTATGGCCTGCTACTGGTGTCAACATTTATTTTCCTTTTAAATGACTAAAGTGCAGTGCTGATGTCTCTCTGCGTGTCTGTGTTCTTAGCCTCTGTCAGCGGCACAACTGAACCTCTCTTAGCCCAGGTCACTGAAGCACACATGGGTGGGCTTCCCCCGCCTCATGCTGAAGGCTAGGGTTTATAGTGAGTGACAGAGCACTAGGTCAAGTAGATGCCTATCTCTGTGTGCAGTAACGACGGCTTAACCAGCAAGTCGGCTGGAGGAAACGACCTGCCGGTTGATAGTAGAGGGCCCGCTGTCTTTGTCTGCGTCAGAGTCAGTCAGTTTTATGGATGTTTGAGACAACTTACAATGACTCTGTAGGCAGATGCCAAAAATCCACCATATGTTTGAGATTAGAAAATAGAAGAGAAATCCTCACCGTCCAGTTGACGTAAAACAAAGTTTGCATATGTTGTGCAGCAGTGCTGAGGCATGCTGGAGAAACGCAGATATCTTTGGATGCTCATCTACAGGACTCTGAATTGACAGGAAGCATCCATAGAGTTTGTCGATCAGACCGATGTTTACTATGTAGCTGCAAAAACAAAAAGGCATACAATAGGAAAGCATTAGGAGGTGAAAAGCACTTTTTATTCTAAAAAGATTAAAACACATGTACCATGAATGAGGTCCTCTGCAGATTCTCATCTCACCAGCCTAACAAAGGCCTTCACTGTGCACACATTGTCAGGACAGGACTGCAGCCGAAAGCCGATACCTCACCTAAGCCCTCCACCCCTGCTATTACTGTGATATCTCCAATTTGTCTTTGCCAATGACAGGTCTCATGATCATGTTCCTCTGTACTCATTCAGCCACAAATCACTGCTAATAATGTCATTAGTGGGGCTGTTTTTGCCCTGGTGCCAACACAGCTCTGGGCCCATGACAGTCTGCTGACCTGATGCGTCATCTCACAGCTATAGTGTCTTTACCTGCAGCGTCTGTTTCAGCTCAGACACCATCTGCATGAGAAAACGTAGGAAGCGCAGCAGCCGTCAATCTAGTTTTTGGTCCACGCTGCTGTTCTTTATCTTTTCACTGTTCTGACTCTCTTTCTTCTAACATTTTTTTCCAGAGTTCTCACTCATGTCATCCTCCTCCACTCAAAAACAGGTGATTATAACCATTTTCAACTGCCGCTGCAGGTCGTCTGACACTTGAACCCCGAGCCATTGTTTTGACTTGATCCTCTTCCACAGCTTTAGGTGGGTTGAAAGGATCCTTCTTCACAGTGGCTGCTCTGTTAAATGCCTCTCTGGTATTTGACGGCCAGGTTGGTGGTCGAAAGTTTACTTCAGTTATTATCAGCGTGTGAGTGTTGTCTGAAAACTAGGGCTGTCATACGATTAACAATTTTAATCTGATTAATGCCAAGGACAAACAAGATCTATCAACATTCCTAGATATGATTTTTTGTATGAAGCTGGAACAGAAAGACAAATACGGGCAGGTAGATGTATGTGTTTTCATACCTGTTAATATTTCTGACTAATTCAAAATATAGAAATATTTATATTATATTTAATATTCTAATTAAATCTATTTAATTCTATTTTACGGTTGAGGAGTTGCAGGTTTCAAACCTTGAGGAAACCATCATCCTTGGCAATATAATCCATTGACAGTTCCTCATATTATATTTGACAATTATGTCAGTTAGCTTTTCAGCCGTACTGTAGACTTACTTTCTGACCTGACACAAGCCAGACGTCTCACCTGAAGTTGTAGTCTGATCAAACACATGCTGGGCTTAAAGATAGTATTACCAATATTAGGTGTTTAGCTGGTCAAATTATTGGATATAGAGTGTGTCATTCTACCTAAGCTATAATTTTTTTAAATTTGATTAATTATCATCAAAAATAAATGTGAATTTGATTAATACATGTTAACAGCCCTCCTTAAAACCAGTCAGCACCGGAATCTAAGGTTAGAAACTAGCAATTAGAACATGATGAAATTCTGTCTGTATGATGTATGAGCTGTAAAAACTGAAAAATGTTTTCCACTTTTGTTCCTGCATGTACATTACGTGAGGCAGCTGAGGTAAAGTTTGAGCTCTCATTGAGGATTACTCAGCTGACGATACCATTTTTCTCAGGTCCTCCTCTGTCTGCTGGGTTACGAATGGTTCAGTGGATGAGAGCGTTGGCCTTATGCAGCTGCTCGGTCTCCATAAATTGCAGCCTGTGGGAGGGATGGTATAGAAAATACTGCACTCATCCACGGGCTGCATCGGGACAGGCCTGCCTTTCCTCACAGAACAACATCACTGAAACACCACACTGACCCCTATATCCTTCCACCACATGGCCGACTCAAAAGCCAGGTTCAAGGGAACCTTTCAAAGCTCTGGAAGTGCTCTTTGTTTATGCTTCTCTGCAGCCCCCACCGTGCTCTCACACCACCCTCGACAACTGATTTTACATGAAATGTGGCACTAAATGTGCCGATAAAGCAGGAGCTGGAAGAATGCCAGGATACACCGTCATTCTAGCACTCTCCACCTCTCATTCTCAGACACCAGTTGGATCGTGTCCAACAGACCTGACATTTTGTCAGCCAATTCTTCACACGAGAGACAGCGTTGAGGAAACCAGAGGTGAACAAACTCTCAACCCAAGGAACAGGAGTGGAGGAGGGATGGACCGGAGAAGGTAAAAGGTCAGGAAATGAGAAGACCCACATAGCAGTAGACAGAAGCAATGACAGAGTAGCAGCAGTAGGAGGAGGAAAATACCTGATGAGGTCTTGTGTGCGGTTGTTGAAGGACTCATTGGTAAGCTTGACCTTGTCTTCCAGGGAGGAAATCCGTGTGTTTTCTTCTTGTCCTAATTCTAAGAGATGTAGCCAAAGCGACTCCAGAATGGTAGCGATGGTTTGCAGCAGGCATGTTGTCAAACCTTCAAATACCTGTTTGTTTAATGTGCGTCCAAAGATGGGTTTGTCCTCATCTGGGACGTAGAGCTGCAAAATAAAAAAATAAAAAAATAACTCTATTAAATGGAGAGGACAAAAAATAAGTTGCTTCTTTGAAAAAAAAACAAAAAACAAAAAAATGATGTGAACAAAACACCTAGAAATACAAATCAACCAAAACACAAGGGAAGATAAACACGGAGGTTATCTTTGTTATTTAATGATGAGCCTTTATAGGTTCACTAATTTCCACATTAAGGGAATTCCTGATTTAAAAGCTTAAGTCTGAGGTTCTAGTACAAGATTTTAAATCACCCAAAGACTTTGTCTCAACAACCTATATCCTGAGAGGATTATCTCTTTACCAAAAAATGTTGCAAATGACTTCCAAACACAAATGACTTTTGTCCCCTTCCTTGACTTCATGAAACACGTGTCTGTGTTAAAGATATAGTGCTGCGTCTGTGAGGGTTAGGCTACTTCTCATTTGGTCTAATGGTTGTGGTGAACGCTGACAGCGTAGGTAAATCCACCGACATTCTCCACAAATCTAATTAAAAGTGGACGCGATCATGTGGCAGCACAGCCCCCACTGCTTGGCTTCATTTTTGTGCACATGCATACCAGGAGATAGACATGCATATGTAAGTAAAAAGTGGAAGAAAAAAAATGCAACTCATCAAAGAGGGTTGTTTTGAGTCTAGTCCTTAATCAGCAATGCACACATGGACAACAGTAAGTTTGTCTCCTGCAGCGCTGTTGTACATGTCAGTCAGCAGAGCAGCTGCAGGGATATGTTTTATATAAACTGAAACATACGGGCTAACCTTTCCCCGCACGCCCTAAGGAAATATGACTGCTTTGGACTGGAACTCGGTACTAGAGAAGGAAGCCCCAGTAGAGTTTATGTATGCACCGCAGCCCTGCGCCTGTGCCTTGTCCCGTCTGTGTTGTGAATTTAGGCGGCCCCAGTGAGCCGCCACCTTTAGATGTTTGGAGTGGGCTGATGTTTACAATCGTCCTCAGAGAGAGTGCTGAAGGATAAGGGCTGACATGTCGCCACAGTGCAGCCCGTCTGACTCTGCTTTCACATTCCCTCAGTCAGGACGCATCTGTAATGGACTCAGCCGAGTGAGTTTGTTGTCCACTCGGCCGTCCTGCTTTGTTTTTTTATTAAAATTATAAGAGGAAAGAAAGCTAACAAAAGGGGTAACTTGATCATAGTAATATATACCTAAGTACTACATGTAAGCATGTAAAAAAAAAATTAAAATTAAAGATTGATAAATTAATGATGTGGTTAAAAATGTTATTTATAAGCTTCAGTTCAAAATGCTGAAGTAGGGCTGGGGGAACAAATCACAATTCCAATTGAAATTAAATTGTTTGGAAATTTATCATTAGGCAAAATATTTTTACAATTTTCTACTTACTACTAAATATATAGGTATATATATAGTGTAAAGTGTATATAAATTTTCAAAACACTTACTGTAAGCTGATGCATCAGCAGGTCAATGAGCAGCATTATCTTGTTGCTAAGCAGCACATAGGCACAGTTGAGGGGGCAGCAGGAACATGCCAGGTAGTAGGTGTTTACAGCAGCACACAGCGATCTGACAGAAAGACAGACAAACACACCATTTTTTAAATTAACAAGTTAAATGCTACACAAAGCCTGTTTTTACTTCACCTCAATTTATTAGAGAAACCAGTAATGTGAATGTCCAGCCCTGGGCACTGACAAGAATATCAGCAGCCATCAGGAAACCAAACACACTCCTCTGTATTTGTGGTTCCTTAAGGGTGTAGTTTGTCTTCACATGTTGGAGGCAGATCTCACTGACAGTATGAGTGAAGAAGCTAATTTGGGGGCATTAAAAAACATTTGTATCAGCTACCTGATAAAAACATTTGTATCAGTTACTTGAGGAGACTCTGTTGAGAGCCACCTTTGGGGAGGCTGAACACAATTCGAGTAAAATCTTGGCTGAGATGCTGCAGTGTTTCCACTGGATAGATAAAAACTATTCTTCTCAGCAGCTTCTTATAGCCATGAGGCAGCAGGCAGCGCTCAGCCAGCCAGTGAGCCTCTGTATTCTGTCTGCTCAAAACAAGCCGCAGAGAAGATTAATGCTGCAGATAACTGACCAATCCCTCTGCTCTGACGGCTACTCCCTCTCACCCTCGTTTCATCAGTTAATATTTTCTGACAACTGTATATTTTATCCATTGGCGGGATGGCGTGTCCTATCTGCTCACTGGAAGAGAAGGATCTGTCTCCCGGCTGCCTAAAGTAGACCATGTTTATTCCAACTGGTAAACATTTTGATATCTACCGAAACCTTCACATCTGCTCCGCGTTTTCGGTCAAAACCATGCTGGCATAGTAAGAAAATGGATTAGCCTGGGGGAGACCCAAGTCTGTCAATAACTTTTTTTAGTCTGGGTTATACACAGACTCTGTTGCACTTTGTTTCATCTGTGGGAAAAATAAATGATAAAAATAAAATCAGCAAATACAGTGCTATTGACCAGTTATATCAATAGTTAACTGTATAATATAGTATAATGTAATATATATGTATAAAACATCCAGCCGTGTTGTTTTAGTGCAATATAAAGTCGAGATAACTCGGCTATACTTCATGTGCAGCCGTGCGGCAGACATAGACCAAGCCCCTACACAAACACTGACTGACAACTCAAACGCCTTTACTCAAACATTGTTGTATAATTATATGCTTCACACAGCTTATGAAATTCAAAGAGCAGTGGCTGCTGTGCACATTCCTGCAGAGGACGAGGCATTCACAACAGGACTTAAGTCACATGTGTTGTTTCAAACTGCTTCTACTTTGATTATAAAAATATAAACAATGATATATAATCTTAATTAAGAAGTCAAGAGTGTCACAGCTGCATTCTGGCTGTGTCGGTCTTTGGAATCTTGCCATCCAGCCGTAAACTGTGGATTTAAAAAAAAACTTTCAAAAGAAAAGAAACACTTTCTTACTGTGAGAAAAACCTATTAAAAGCAGGACAAGTACTTCATCACAGCAGCACACAAAAAACAATACTGGCACAAAAACAAATGTGTGTTGTGTATGTATTCTGTAATTAATAAGGATACTCATTAAAAGCCTGTGTTAACGTTAATTTTTGGGTGATTTAATTTTAAAATTTTGTAGATGCTTCAGACATTTGGTACAATTTCTGAAAATAATTCCTCAGTATGGCAAAATACTTGAACTGAAATACCAAAGTAGAAACAAGAAAGAAAAGGTTTTTGATTCAGACATAAGCCCATGAGAAGAGTCGAGGTTTTTTATGTTAAAAGACTCAATCAAGAGAATGTTAAAAAAAAATCTGACATCTACAAATCAAATTGGGAGTTTTAAATTGGTGAAGCACAAATGTGTATTTGAATTTCCCAATCACCAAACATCATCATCTTAAAGTGGATTTTAGCTGCAGGGTCAGGGAAAAATTCTACTTGTGAAACTGCAGTAATTAGTATTTTCCAAAACCAAATTACAGAAAGTGTTTTTCAAAGTATGAGGAAAGGTGACATTTGACACTCACCAATAACACTTTCTTGTTAGTATTTGTTGCATATATTAATGAATTTCTATACATATATAGATTGTGTATTAGAGTAGAATTTAAAAAAAAAAAGTGTAACGTACAGCAATGAATCCTCTGCACCCCCAACACTTCCAAAATACTTGTGTTTAAATTAAACAATTTTACCCCTGACAGGACAGCTCTAACCCCAAGGCTTCTAAAATGGACTCAACTGAGTCAACTACTCATGTAATGAGCGTGCAATTGCTTTGTAACACAGTTAATCAGCCTTGTCTTTGGTCAACTCTGAACAAATGCAGAGTCGGCAAAAGACATGAGTTATGCCTTTACACCAGTCCGTACAATGAACCATCACAGTGATCTGTCTTTGGTTTCCTCCCACCCAATTGAGCTTGATGAGCATGACACCTGATAGTCTGTCCTCTCTGGGAATCTCTCTGTCTCAATGCCCCTCAATGACAGCTCCAGTCAGAGATTTTGTGGAACGGTTTAGGGAGGTGCCAAGCCAGTCGGTCTCAAGTTGCACCTCTTTTCTTTCAAACCCAGACCGACATGCCCAGCTCCAACACAACAGGCAGCATTCCTTAACCTACGCCATAATATGGTTCTTCTTATAGTATTTCAAAAACCAGCCACAAAAGTGACCACAGCTGCTATCAATCTCCGCCCACCACGTGTACTGTCACTTTTAGAACATTGATGCAGAGAAAGCTGAAGCATAAACGATTGTCACATGTTTAGCTGGTGGGCAATGATCCTGTCAAAATGTCAAACTGAGGTGGAAAGTAAAAAGGAAACATAAGAAGTTGTATTCTGCACAGCTACACAAAAACAAAACAATCACCAGATAAAGACAAAAAACACAATTTTACACCCATTCAGAACCAAAGGCAAAAAAAAAAAAAATTGCACAAAAGATAAAAGGATGGAACCAACACCTGATCCTGGCTCCCTACACTGCAGGGCTCTGGGTCTCTGCCTGGGTGGCCTACAGGACTTTAAGAGGTTGAGCCATTGCGAGAAGTTTGTCAGCTAAACATTTAAACTTGTTAACACTAGAAATGCTCAATTTGAAGTTTTGGAGCCTCCTCCCTAAATCGAACTTAAGATATGCTATAAACAAACAGTTAACTCAACAGGTAGGTGAGAGACAGAGATTAGTCTTTTCTATTACTATAGTCCAGCAGTTCCCAAACTTTTCTGGTTGCACACCATTTTCTATACCTCTACCTTTTGATTTTAAATTTTACAAATAAAATGTCCATTTACACATCTTTATTGTGTGAAAAAATCCCACTAAAAAAAACACCGCCATGAATTTCTCTGTCTTGTGCACACCCTGTAGCATGCACAGCTCACTCTGGGAATCCCTGTTTTATCCCTGTCTACTGTTGTGTTCAACGACATAAAGCCATTTCTGTTGTCTTAGCCAAGAGCAAGATAAAAAAAAAAAAAACACGTGCAAGGCTCTTTATGCTCCTTCTTCACAACTCTACGGTATCATTCTGGCAATCGGTGCTCCTCAACCTAAGTTTCACATTTCTCGCCCTCTCGGTGCATTTCCTATGTGCACTGTCAAGCCTGACTGGAGCAACGTCCAGATCAGGTTGAGTCCCTGCCTCTTAAACAGGTTAAATTTGTGTCCAGGGGAGGAAAAAAAATCCTAAGCCAAAATAAAAGGTGAGGAGCAAATCCGTTTCCTTGTGCTGCCAAACAATCCCCTCATTCACTGCCATCTAAACGACATTTAATTTGATTCTGCTGTTGATCTTTACGATACCCCGAGTGCTTCCAAGACATCTACTCTTGCCAGGTAGGAAGGGTCGGAAATCTGAGGAGCCGTCACACACGGCGTCATGCACAGGAGCGTGAGTGCGCGCACTCATGCACGCACATACACACACCTTTAAATAGTGGAAAACATCCTGAAATAAGACCACAGGTAACAGATCCAATTTCACAGGATACATCAGGACATGTGAGACAGAGGTGGAAATACAAATTGGGTTTACACAAAGTTAACACACAGCTACTGCTGGCTTCTCCGACATCCCAGAGTGTGAACAAAATTAAATGGATTTGAATTTCATGAAAACTTTTATGCCAAAAAAAAAAAATTAATCTTTGTGACATGTACGAGTATTTTAAAAGTATTTTCTCTGAAAGGCAGAGAATTTAAATGTTATAAAAACTGAATTCTGCTTCTCACTACAGGGAAGAATTCCTAGATTCTAGTGCACAGAATCTGAAGTCCACCAAATTAGCGTGACAAATCCTAATGCTTCACTACCTCTAGGCCCGTTCACATTTAGCAGCAGTTTCTTTTCTCGGCCTTTAAAAACATTGCTACCTGAATCATCACAAAGTCAACTAAACTGCTCATGTTTTACCAGTAACATCACTTCTATGTGTGTTTCAAAACTGTAATAGAAATGCAAGTTAGTTTGGTTTAAAAAAAAACCCAAAAAAAAACAGCTTTGTGTAAATGATCAATTTTCATGTAGCGTCTCTCTCTCTCTCTCTCTCTCTCTCAGCTAAAATGAATGACAGTAAATGCATAAACTTTGATGTAGAGTGGACATTTCAGTGACCACAGAGTTATACTGGGACATTAACGGAGCCCCGCAGAAGAATTAGCTCATTAATATAATGGTAACAAGATGGAATCAGCCTCCCCGGGGGACAGATATGGCAGGAGCATCTCCGCAGCTGCCTTTTTTTGTAAATCACTCTACTTATCTGGTAGGAGGAGTTAATCAATACGGCAGTATCACTGTAAACAGATAATGTAGCCAGCGTCTGTATAGCAGCCCATTAGGCCTCACAGCCATCCAGATGACGGATGGTGATATGCAGACAGCTGGGCTGCGTCTTAGTGTTGCATTTCGTCACCAGCTCATGAGCTACAGGACAAGGTTTAGGTTTGACCTCTTGTATTTTACATTGTTTGGAGCCCAGACGGGCTTTTCTACAGGATAATGTGCATGTTGTTTATACTAAACATGGGAATTACACTTTGAAGGAAAAGAAAAAAAAAAAAAAAAAAACTTGATGAGCTTTGTATGAACTTATCACTGCTATCAAGTTTTAAACTCAAAATCCATGAAAAAATACACACTCACTGTGTTAAAAACATTCCCTTTGACTTTCTAATAACAGTTCTATGAACAAGCATTTAATTGAGCCTCATTTTTCTACTGGTAAACTTTTAAATATCGATTGATATTATTTATCTCATCTTAATCACCGGGACTTCTAGTCTTTTATTTTATTGCAATTATTAATCTTAAGGGCTACTGTCTTTTTTAACTTAAATATAGCCAAATGTTAATTTATTATAATTACATCCCATAATTTTTTTAAAAATACATACAACACGACTTAGTCGGGTCTCAGTCTGTTGCCCACTCACTCCACCCATGTGTATTTTATTTTTTTATATCACACATTAGGGTCATCTTTTTTGTTAGTGACAGTTCAGCAAAATGATTTAAAAACAAACTACACAGTATCTATGAAGTTGTGTTAGCGTCAATACCTTCAGAAACCTCTTGTGTAGGAAAACCTAGCTAAACCATGAAATGTTTTGCCAGGAAAAGACAGGCAACTTCATGAACATTCTTTTATTTTTATAAGAGAATTCAGAGTCGGACTGGACCGGTGTGAGAAGAATAAAAAAACAACAAAACATAAACCACATGAGCCTAATCCTCACCTCCTGCTCCATCAGCACCACATGTCATGAAGACCTCTTTAAAGCAGAGGTTTTCTTAACTTAAACTAACACGTCATGCCTGGATGTGTCCTCTCTCAACAAAAATACCCTCAACAACAAATAGTAGATCAAACACAACGTTTCAATGTAAAAAAGAAAGAAAGAAAGAAAAAAACGTCTGACTCAAAAGTCTGTTCAACAACTCTTAGATAACAATGACGGGGGGTGGAGGTACAAAAAAAAAAAAATCAATATACATGTGATGTCCTTTAAAAGCCTTATAAATACGAGAGGCATTTGTCCATTAGCGGATGGAGAGCCAAAGACCAGAAAATGCTAATGAATGGGGGAGAGAGGCCATTCAAGTCCATTACACAGTCCCACAGTGAGTGTGGCAGCCTCTTTAGGGTTATCTATTGTCAGAACACACAAGCCTCAGAGCCACAACTCAAAAGTGCTATACTATACTATGAATGATGAATGGGACACATGAGCTTTTGTGTTTTCAGGAAAAAAGAATGAACAAATTGATTATGACAATGAAACCTAGCCTCACTTCTAGACAGGGAAACAGAGTTCATCTTTAGGGTCTCTGTTTGGAGGAAATAAAATATAAACAGTGACTTAGTTGATGTAACAACACAACAGTGAATGTTGTCCACGTAGGTCGTCCCTTACTTTTGCAATTTAAAATTTAATAAACTTATTTTTAAGACAAGACAATATTTGATTTTTAATTTTGTTTCAGTATTTTTTTCAACTGCAAAATTAAATATCATTCAATCTTTAACGTTAAATCATCCATCTCATATTTGTGATCTGAATAACTATGTTATACACAACTAAACAAAGTCTTCAAAATTATATATTTTTAGGATAAGGAATAGTATTAATATTTTTTCTCTAAAATCATTAATTTTTTTGTTACAGAGATAGGCAAATTATTTACGACCATAAATACTGTAATTATGACACTATGTTAAGTGTTATTTAAATGAGGACATTAACATGAATTAAAATTAAGACTAACATTTCTGTCAAGCTGTGTTACATTAGAAAATGCACAACTATCACCGTTTCTTTTTACAGTGCTGACAATACAATCAATTAATTTTAAATAAATGTTTTATTATGAAAACCATTTTCTTTCTTATAAAATAGTGTGACAACGGCAAAGTGGCAAGTCATCCGTTTTTGTCTTAACTCGTGAATCAACATATGAATGATTTAAGCCAGAAATTAGATTTATTTACAAACAAACATGATATGTGATTTAGTGACATATACTCACTTGAGTGGAATACGAGGAACTGCAGTGGGTGTGGAAGCAGTGGTGATGACATTCAGAATTTGTTCCAGAGCCAGGAGGCCGCCGCCCACTCGGAAGGCAATTTGGTCGGCATTGTTCTGTCAGAGAAAAAAACGGGCACAGAAACACAGTTAGAACTACAGTTAGAGGAGGACAAGCCACTGGCTGGACAGGGGATTACATGGCTCTCGCCAGGGACAGAAACGCTGCTTTTCCTATGGAGGGGCAAAGGGTTGAAACCTGACACAAAGTGATCCTAAAGTATTCCTGTTTAATCTCAAAAGTGCACAACCCGACTCCACCCCCCTGCACAGTCAAGTTTCAGCGAAAGGCAAATGCTCTGCAGGCTCCACTTAGCACCAGGGTGGTCTTTAGAGGGGACCACAGTGTGTGTGAAACCGAGAAAATGTCACTTGACTGGACACAGAACGTGGATACAAAACCACACATACAAGAAGAGGAAATCTCATTGGAAAAGATTTTTAAAAAATTACATATGATTTTTGGGGCATATTTTGGAAGTGTGCACTTCTGCTTGATTGTTGTGTCAGTCATGTAATCCTGTCCAAAGATCCTTCTTTAATCGTTACCTTTATTAAAGCTCACATACTTGCAGAGGAGCTTGTTAGTTCCATTAGATCCGAAAGTTTAAGGCTAATAGCCGTCTTCAGTTGCGGCATGAAAATTCCAAAATTTTTATTTAACAACCAACTGAACGGTCACTGCACTTAAGTCAACAGTGCTGAAACATAAAACCGAAAATAAAGTTTTTCAAAACTCTTTTTTAATTTATATTATTTGCCATCAAAGATGAGGTTCAGACTTTATAATGTTTATAACAGAATTAAGATCTTAAAAAGAAACTCATTAACTACTAGGCAGTCATTTTGACAAAAACAAAACAAAACAAAGCCATCTCTTTAAACAAATGAAATGCTGTATTCTTCCATGCAGATCTATGAGGTATATTCAAATAGTTAGTTCCAGTCTCCTGTGATGAAAGAGTAATTGGCAGCGGGTCGGATGCAGCGTCTCACAAATCAACAAGTATAAATCCAGGAGTGAGCGCTGACTGTCGGGCATGTAAGTGCTTGGGTTGACAGGGAGGAAAGGAGCTGGGGCGGAGGGGAGGTGTTATTGCCGACGGACGGTTTTCTTCACACGAGTGCAGGAGTGACGTACTACACTCCCGGTCACTCCTCCACCGACAGAGGCTACAGCCTTCGCACTGCTGTGACAGCATGAGAATCCCACCTCTTCACAGCGCTTTTGTTCTAGTGATGGGACGTTGCCAACATGCCTGAACATATTGAGGGAGAAGCGCTTTTGCAAATTACAGATAAGCTCTTTATCTGTCATTTATGCCTGCTGCTAAGGTAACGGCTCTGCGATTCCAGTGTTGGACACACACAGAGGACATTCTCTACCTTCACCTGAGGTTTGGAAAAAGAAACATGAAACACTCTTTACTTTTAACATAATGAACAATGACAAATAAAAGCACCGTTGGTGAAAAGATCTCATTATGACTTCCTTTCTGTAACATTTTCCATGTCCGATCAATTGAGTCTGAGTCAGTGAGCTGGGCTTAACCCGTCATTACTGCTCTACCATCATCACACCCACCTAAAAGCTCGTGGGCTAAATGAAAATAGGCAGCTCTTTCATAGTTGCTTATCAAGTGGTATTAAAATTGGTAAGTGGGATGTGTCCAGTCCTGGCTGTCTCATAACACCAGAAAAGAGTTGCACTGCAAGGCACGGCCTCTTTTACTTTGCTGACAGATCCACTTGCTGTGATGATGGAACAATGATAGTAAACAGCTTAATGTCAACCACAACCTCCATGCCATCATTACGTGATCCCTGCATGAGAAAACAACAGGAAACTAAATTACAGTTAGGACCCATTACACAAATAAGGTGTAAGAAATAAGGTTTTCTAACCTTGTGGACATGTGTGCACGTCAATCTTTGTGTTTAATAAGTAAGTAGGAATGATATTCTATTATACTGAAAAAAATAAGGATCCAGTTTTTTGCAAAGTTACATCACTAACCTACATCTAAATTAAAGGGGAGTTTCCTTTGCCAAGTCTGAGTAGGGCTTTAACAATTCAAAAGATTTGATTTAAAACATTACAACTACAACATGCAACACTATCAAAAGCTCTCTAGAGGGACAAATTACATAACTGATAAGTTAAATATTCATAAACAGCCACTTTAACCACAAAAGACTGCTTTAAGCCATTTAAAAATGTTCACAAAAAATGAGGTCAAACATGATTAATATTTAACCAAGTTATTAAAGAGAAAAGCCTAAAACAACCAGACATTTTTATGGAGTTGATAAAATAATAGCATAAAGTTAGTCAACATAGAGATTTGACCATTGTCTAATGGAGAAAAAGAGTCTGACATAATACTTAGAAGTAGAAGTGATGCCGTATAATGATAGACGACAAGTATTCACCCTAACATACACTAGAAACACACCAAGGGTTAACTGAGGTCAACTGAGCTAGATTTGCTGACCTGAAAGTCCCAAAAAAAAGGAGGAAGAACAGCAGGAAGGCAAAGAAAGAGGAAAGGCAAGAGAAGGCAAAGACAAAATAGCTGGCCTTTTAGACAGACAAGTTAGATGAATAGATTTTAAATTATATAACATTGAGAATTTTATCCAATTACTGTCCAAAGTGACCATTGTTGGACCAGCTGATGGCAGCCTGAAGCAGCTGTTGAGTCCTGCACCAGTGTCCACTGAGCAGCTCAGCAGACAGATTGCACTTAGTAGTCCCTCCCACTACACTCTTAATTAAACAAAAGAGGAGGGAACTGCCTCCGTTTTCCAGCCCCACTAACAGATGGGCAACAACTGTCACAGTTTCCAGCTACAAACTGGTTCCAGCTCCCTACCTCCGTGTCAAAAGTTCACTCCTTTACAAGTACGACTCGACAACGACAGAAAGAGCCAGACTTGTTTCCTTGTTCTCAAAATGTCAACATGAAACACAGCCTGACAGTGGTAAACAAAAGTTTGTGGGCTGAGCAGACTGTAAACCACAATAAGACCGTGGCGCTAAACATTTTAGGGTCCAGTATAAACTCGTGTGTTTACATGACAAACAAGCATATGATTTAGGGCCATGTTTGAGCGCATGGGGATTCAACAAGCATCTGTTTGATCTTTAAAGAGAAACAGAATTAATCAAAGGACAGTGCGGTGCAAAACCAACGTCGCCGCAGAAACCACCGACAGCCTGTAGCTGTAAACGAACACACCAAAGGGTTCAGAACGATATCAGCTCATGATGGACTTGTTAGGAAAAACTAAGACCTCATAAACGGAAAATTTCTAGAGGGGTCCTCAGTGTGTACTGTAGTTTTTTTTTTTCTGTGTGAATTCAGAAACTCTAATAATGTAAGAAGAAATCTAAACAGACGACCTTTTAGAGATCAATCACTTCAGTGTAAAAACACGGCAGATGAAATAGACTACAGTTGTGACTTTTAATCCTCCAAAATGTAAATAACGCAGTGAAATCTCGTTATATTTAGACTTTAAAACCCTAAATGACCACTGGACCGTCTCAGTCCAAAAACTGAGAGGCAGAGATGGTGATGGTGGACACACCATTAAACTTCATACAATTGTGTTTTATATGAATTTGACCTCATACCAAACTATTCAAATAAAACACAGCTTCATAAATTTGTTTTTATTTTAAACAAAAAGTGTGTAGAGTGGCATACAGATGCCTTTTATAAGACACACATTACATAAAATATATTGGATTTATGTCAATGTATTCTTTACCAAAAAACTATTTGGGGAGAACAAAAAATAAATAAATATCAAAATTGTCAAATAGGCAAACATTTCATTATCCCCTGCAGAAGCATGAAGGACCCTTTTAGGGGTCACAGACCTCCTGTTGAGCATTATTGAATGGAACATCTCACCCAATATCTCTGGCACTATCCAAAAAAAAAAAAATTCTAAAAAGAACTGACAGGTGGGATACTGCACGTCCACATTCCAAACAACAAGGACACAAGGGGCTAAAAATAACACCACAGCCTGAAAGATTAAATAGTGAACGAGGGTCTATTTATGGCAGTTTATTTGGTTTTCTGCTGAATCCATGATTTTGCTGCAGGCTTAAGCCAGAAAGTGATATCCAGCCTGTCTGCCCATCACCTACTCCAGCCTCTGACAGCTGGAAACATAAATGGTACCTTGACTGCACGTATAAGGTGCTTTTTTTCTTCTCAGTGTTACTGACCACTCTAAGCTTTTACGCTAAAGGTTATGTGCATACCACAGGCTGTAATACAGTCTGCACGGTTTGGTTCTCCCAGTACCAGGTGAGTGACCCGTCACACACGTCAGCCTTCATTCTTCCAAATTTTAAATGAAAGCTGTGGTAAACATTCAGGTCAAAATACAAGAGGCTGATCGTGTAAGTGCAAAGACGCAAAGGGAGGGAGGGAGAGGGAGAGGGAGAGAGAGGAAGAGCGAGAGAGAGAGAGAGAGAGATTGACACAGTGGGAATATTTGCTCTTCTCAATCACCCGGAGTAAAAACAAAAATCTGGTTTGACACAAAATAAACCATTAGAGGCCACAGAGGGGGAAACACGCTGAGGTCAGAGTCTAGACGCAGCTTAGAAAAGCCGTGGTGGAGTGTGGGGGGATCAGGGTAGGAGGAGGAGAGGGTAGGGAGGAGGCAAACTGCATTGCAAGTGGGTGTTGTCTAAGAAATCAGTGGAGAAAGTGGAGACTGAATCAGATATGGGGGAGGGAAAACAAATCTTTAGGTGAGTCAATGACATGAGAGATTCTTGTTAGGTCAAATAATCCAAACGGTCCTGACTTGAAGTGACGTTGGGGGCCAGACGTCAGCCATGCTGATGGAGATTCTATTTATTTGACTGGGTGTAGGGATTAGGAAGAGGGGGGTGTTCTACCAAGACCTCACTGTCCAATCTGGTGAAGTATACGACCAGAGACCTGAGCAATACCACCATCGTCTGTGGGGGGTGGGGGGCAGCCCATCCACTTTGGCCTGGGGATCTCTGACCTTGCAAAGGGAGTATGTGGAGCTTAGGGGAGGAGCCCTCATGTAGTGACAGCTTGCCAGCTACTCACATCCCTCTGGTCTCCTCCTCTCTCCTTACAGGATGCTGTGCCACCCACCTCAGCCACTTCTTTTGCTGCCTCTCTTGGGAAATACCATAATAGCCTCTGCAGCCGCCCTCTCAGTCACTGATGGGACCTCATAATCCCCTCCGTCCTCACACCCAGAGGCATGCACAGTTTGGATGTTACGACGTTTGGTCAAACCACAGCTTGACAGAAAATTTATGCCTCATTACAGGGAGTGGAGCTGTATATTCTCACTCTATATATTCTCTCATCATAAACAGTGTGGCAGCTGATTTAATTCCCTGCCCATCTTAAAACAATGTCAGTTTAATTGTAAAAAAAAAAAAACCACTACACAGCAAAAATATATATCCAAAAATGTATCCAAGTATTGTATAGTACATTTATTCAGCTTTGTCGATTTCAAATTTAAAAGTTTTGGGAGATTTGGGGCAAAAAAAAAAAAAAAAAAGAAAACATCTCACTGTCTTTGTTCAATCAAGCGTTGTGCATTTTTGTCTGAAAATCCAATTTAGCATTGTCTAAACCAGTGACATCTGAGTCATGCAAGAAACACAGACACGAGACGACGCACGCTCTCGAGCGAGGAAGCTCCGCTATTGGTACCATGTGGACAATGAAAACACAGCTAATCTGGTCTTCATTAGCCAATAACCCAAGGCACGTTGGTTTGGAGTAAGTGATACTCTACTCTGGGAGAAGGAGAGACAGAGGGAGCCACAGCCAAACACAACTCTCACTTAAGGAGCATGCCAAAGGGCTGGCATGACCTGTGCTCCGCTGCATTCTGTTGAGTTGACAGCAAGGCAACAAAGCAGAACGTGAGGATGAACAGATGATCGAAAAAGGTACTACTGGTAGACTGTATAGAGAAAAAAAATTGTCTGGAGGGAGAGTGTTGCAGAGCTGTTGTTATAATTGAGACTCTACTGTTATGAGTCACTTTGTTTTACTAGTGTGTTACTAACATTTTTATTTTGTGTGTCCCAGCTCCATTTGCCTGGTCTGTAGGTGGTGCTAAGTTCACACTTTAAAACTCTGTTCTGTGATTCACATAAAATCCATATTTTCAGTAAGATAATCCTCCACTACATAAACAAAACAAGACCATTAAATAAACATGGTATGTATGTTTTATGTAGATTTTTTTGTCTTCACCAGGACAACACTCAGCCTTGATTCTTCTTTGGACATTAACGACAGACCTGAATCTTCTGACTGGTATTACTGCCTCCTACTGGGTCTACATGATACTTGTAAATAATTAAACTTGGTTCTATAAAAAAAATAATTCCTGAAAAA
Organism: Cynoglossus semilaevis; assembly: GCF_000523025.1. Lineage (NCBI taxonomy): Eukaryota > Metazoa > Chordata > Actinopteri > Pleuronectiformes > Cynoglossidae > Cynoglossus > Cynoglossus semilaevis. The sequence goes on from NC_024312.1 coordinate 13,483,710, forward strand.
TGAAGGAATTAATATGGATGGAATAAACTCAGCATAGTTTATTGATGAAAACACATATCTGAGGAAGCTAATGTTAAGGTGTATATGTGTAACACATAAATGTAGAACTATTAAGAGACAAATGTTTTTAGTGATGTTACCGTTTACCTGTTTCTCCAAGATGCGAGAGATCTCCCCTAGAATTCTTTCCAGACTGGACACTTTGTTGGTGACCCACTGGCCACTGTCTTGGCTCTGCAGCTGCTTTAACAGGCGCTGCAACCTTAACATACACAAAACATTTGTAACAATACATCAGCTGACAGAATATTTTTTAAAAAAGAAGGTAGAATTGGGGATGTTTCTTTATAATAAATGGCTCAGTAATAAATTAGGAGATCAGGCAAAGGGTTACTCGACAGAAAAACCACAGCTATTTTTGAACAGGGGAAAAAATAATAAAATGTACAATTCAAAGTTGAAGGTGGAGAAACGTACTTGGCCTTGTATGGAGAGTCAGGGAACTGTGTTTTCACCTCCATCGACGTCTCATATTCCTTCCCCCTGCAGATGAAGAAATAGGAAAATGTCTCAGAATCCCAGAAAAAAAACAAGTTTGGCCAGTCAGTTGAGAACACATCCGAGGACAGTGTGAAGAGGAAAGAAAACCTTCAAACCCAGTCTGTTTATTTGGCCTGTCAGCCATTCACCAAAGAAATGACATCAAATAATCACACGCTTGGTCTTAGGGGACAAGTGTTTTTGCTGCCACACACTCAATTTGCCAAGAGGTCATTTACATTAAAATGGTCTCCACCCTTCAGTTTCAGTCCCACATAAACAGATAATGGGTTTTCAAACGAAACAACAATTTGGAAATATGAGTTAAAAGCAAAAGAAAATAAATAAAATGCAATGGTTCATCGTAGAAAGAGTTGGGCAATACACTGATACAGTATATATTATATACAGTACTATATAAGATAAGGCTTTATTGTTTGTTATATGTACTTGTGCCCTAAAATTTGTAAAAACCAGCAGTTTGTATGTTTTTGGTAGTTTTCTTAATTTTATACCTAATCCTCTACTATTCTCAAAAAGTAGATGTTTGCATATAGGAGGAGAAATTTGGTTAAAAAGCTTTTATTTAAGTATATTTTCAGTTTATATATGCCATTTAGCATTTAAAGATTTTTTATTTTTATGTGGCTTAGCTCTTTTGTTCCTACAGTACACGGAGAAAATATCAACACTCATACATTGGATAACAAGATTTAGTTGAAAAATATCGAGAAATGATTTTTGGACCTCATCGTCCAGCCCTGTCTGACAGACTGGCATCTTGGCTGTGTTTGTGTGTGTTACAGTCGTGAGGTTTTCTCCGTCCTTCTGTCTATCAGGAATTTCCCAGACATGATAAGTAACTATTGATCAGAAGTGGAGTGTCTTCCAGTTACCCACCTCTTAACTGATACAATCAAACACTTCCTGGAAGATGACGGGAGAATATGTCCCAGAAGACCGGCCGTAGATCAACTAGAGCCTGATCTACTGTTTACAATCTCCTCAATCCAAGGACAGTCGTCCAATAACAGTCGAAAACACACTTTATTGCTGGACCAGTACAATGACAAACTAAAAACTTTCCAAATGCTCAATATACAACAATGAAATTAACTCATGACGTAAGACATCAGAACAGCTACTGACACACTGGACTGCCTTTTCAGGCAAAACGTTTTCTGCTGAAAAAAATAATAATGTAGCGCATGAAAAGCAAACTTTAGAGGTCTTTATTTTGGCTCTATTTTTTTCTTCTTTTTTTATTTAGGGAACATGTTCTTCATGAGCAGAACTGACATCTTAATGTGAAATCAGCAAATCTGAGTGGAATAAGTTGAGGCCATGTTTCCGAAGTTAGGCTTTAGCCAATGCTACACACAGACATGTCTTTGTATACACACCTGAAGCTAAGGTCCACATGAACACAGACCAACTGGACGCTGTGTCACCGGCTGAGTGAAGCTCACAGTTCATACGAGAAAAAACTTTTACAAAATTGTTATGTGAGTTTTATTAGAACAGTCAATATGTCAAGTCATTTTAAAAAGAAATACTCAAGAATTTTAATGTGGATTATTATACAAGGAAGGATGTTATGATGACAGTTTCTTCAGACAAATCTAAATGATTCCAAATAAATACTGTATGTAAACTAACTTTTGGAATTATTGATATAATGATGAGCATTATGAGCCTAAAAGTGTAATAGATCTCCATAAAGTTATTATTTTAGTAGGACGGCTAAGGTGTAATGAAATGAGCACTGGCTTTATTGTATGTTTGCTGCTTTATGACAAAGGTCTACGTGTTGGCTCAGTGAGTCCAGCATAAGAATGACTCAGGTTTTACAGACACCGTAGACCGAACCAATAAAACGCTTCATTTCCACCTCATGGTGAAGCAGCTCACCTTTATGTTTACTGGGGCTGTGTGTTATTTATGACCTCTGAGAGCCTGCTGCCTTTGAGAGCTAGTCTCAGCAGGGCTGTGAAGGAGTGACAGTGAACAGAAACAGATCACAATGTCACTTTTCCCAGTGCTGCTGAAAATCAACGAGCTTAACCTGCAACACTGACAATAAGGCAGCGAGGCACAATGGCTGTAAGGGAACATGACGCTGCTTTATTTCAATGAAATACTGTATTTGTTGTTGAAAAAATTACTCAACTGTCCCTCAACAAGATCTGCACGTGACCAAAACTCCACAAAGAAAAAAGAAAAAACTTGAAATTTTACAAATCCTGCTCATTGATCTACCAATCATAAATTACAGTATATACTGGTATATATTTTATACAAGTGGTGAGTTGTTATTTTTAGGTCATCCATACCAATACTGTGAGTTTTGTCAACATCCTTAAAATTCAGTTAAGCTGGCGAAGCTCTGGACCATATTTCCAGACTCCAATTTGTTGATTATTATTGATTTTCACTCATATCCCGTTTTAAAAAAATCCTTTGTACCATTGGTCATACATAAGTAAACATAAAGGCACCGACTTAGGGTTCGCTGAAGGTTACAGATCGATTATTTTTTCAGTTTTATACTGCAATCACAGAAAGTGGCAATAAAATTAGGCTCATCTCTGTAGTCTAATGGATCGAGAGGATGCACATAACATCTGCCTCCCTTCTTTGTCACCCATCACATGGGTGCACTGACACATTGTTGTTAAAAGAGGAAGGGTAGGAGGAAATTCTAAACAAAATAGAAAAAAATTCAGGATTTACCTGGAAGTCATCCTGGCCCGGAGTTTTTTCACCTTCTTTCGTGCCTTTTGTCTTTCTTCCACATGGTTTACAGTGTCTACAGGTACTGAATTTTCGGTCATGATGTCAACGATGTATTTCTTCAGAGAAAGATGTTCCTAAAGTAGAAGAAAACCAAGATTAAAAAATAAAATAAAATTGACATCTAAACTCCAACAAAGTCAAACTTAATTAGAAATACATCATTGATTCCCACAAGAACGACCTTGAAATAAGACATTACACTGAACACAAGAACTCTTATTTCTTAAATATACACACACACACACACACACACACACATATATATATATATATATACTGTATATATAAAACAGTAAGTACCAGTAAAGCGTGTTCAACCCCTATAAAACAAATTCAAGTATATTCCAAAGGTGTTTGCTCCGTGTGTCCCTTCAGGATAACTCTGATACCTTCAACCAGCAGGTGGGGCGACTCAACCCAATTTTAAACTGCATGATGCCCGGCCAACAAAGCAGTTACCCAGTTGTGCTGTCATCCAGCACCACAGAGGACAGGATGGTCTCAAAGATAAAGGCTTTCCATTCAGCAGCCTGTGTGTGGGATGCCTTAACCTTTCTAGTCATTGTGCCCGTCACCTGAATAGGGACCTTCACTTGAGTGTTTCTAAAAACAGGTGTCCTAGGGAGACGTTCATTATTGACTTTAAATGTTTCTTTGAAATTCAGCTTCAATTCCAGATAAGGACCGTATGCAAAACATATCTTTTGAATCAAACATTTTACCAAAGGCTCATTCAAAACAAATTAAAGTGGTTGGGTCATTCTTCTGAACAGCATGAAGAAGTGAGGTTTTCAAAGACATGAATATGGCTCCTGTGGTTAATCTATTATTAATCTCACATTTTCCACAGGCAGATGTCTCTATTTTAAATGATAAAGTAAAACAGGAGAAGGAATGATAGTAACTTGAATAGGAAGCTACATGTGGGGATATTATGTTTCCAAAGAGGCGAGTGTGTATTCACACACCTCTGCCCCCCCCACTCCTCTCTGATACTGCAGGTCAGTCATGTCTCATGACCGCTGCTGTCCCCTGCCTGGGAGGCAGCTGTTCAGTAATCTCTCTAAGAGGGTATCCTGTGCAGGAGCCACTCCCTAATGGAAGTTTCAGTAACACATCCAAAACATCGCAAATCAAACTGGGAAAAATGACTGCACCTGAAAGCTGTCAAATTGAGGGCTAAGGTTATGATTCTTCAGCAGATGGAGTAAAATGATTTCATCTTTTTTTGGGGGGGGTGGAGGCCAGTCTGAGGGGGAAAGTGTGTGGGTGATGGAGACAGTCAGACATGATAAGAAATAGGTGTCCATCACTGAACTGTTGTGACAAAAGCAGGACAAAGCAACAAAGGTGCAAACCTGAGGGACAGCGCTGCCCCACAGTGCCACACACTGCCTGGGGTTGGAGTAACGTGACACTACTCCAAACATCACTTCCTGACACCAACAGTGTTATCACAGATCCTAAAGGAGAACCTGAAGCTGTGTTCAGCTGTTTTCTTACAGTTATATTCAAAAAGGGGAACCGATACATCAGGAAAAACCCAAACTTAATTGTTATCCTAACTACAGCTTTCTAGCCACTTGAGTTGAGAATCAGGTCTCTAGACACTGAGGGTAAAAAAGTTACAGCTGGCTGTCTGGACATTTCAACAAGGTTCTCAGTTTGTCACCAGCAGGGCTGCAACAACAAGACCAACAGGATTAATTTGTGAATTTGTGAGGTCGCCTCTGATACCCTTTGCTGCCTAATTATCTTTCCTCTGGCTGTTGCTGCCAAACACCAAGTGAAAACAAAGACAAGGTGAAACCAGCAATTTGAATTAAAACCATCGGGCTCAAGAAATCTCTGGCAGCCACTATTTGATTCTTCTTCTAATAACGGCCAAACATTTTCAACAGACGACAGATGTGGACTGCAGGCAGGCCAGTCAAACACAAATATCATGTGATGTCTCCTTAAAATTCCTAGCTTCCACATTAATGTAACAACTTTTAAAAGCCACATACGTATATATGTATACATATATACACACACACACATACATACTGTATATATATTATACATATACACTGTGGATTAGGTGTAATCCAACCCTTCAGCATGGCTGTGAGAATTCCTACCCCTGAGCCATAATCTTATATTAACTTACACTACCAATACACTTTAAATGCTCTGTCCTGGGGTTATTTATTATCTTTAACTTTACCTTTTCTGCTTGTTAAATGCAGATTCAAGTGATTAAAATATTTTTGATTTACTATTTTTTAAGGTAGTGAACAAATAATGGGGGTTTTCTTCTCTTATATATCATTAAAAGAAAACAGACAAAAACACGAGGACACTGGTTATTTGAGTCCAACATCTGCAGAGAATAACTACAGTGTGACCTGTGCACAGTCCAGCCAACCATCTTCATTTTTAATTAAAAATCTTTCACAGCACGAGGAGTTATGGGCCTGTGGTCTGCAACACTGTTGGCAGCTGCACAGATGAAATGGTGAGCATTGAAATGACCCCTCATATAACTAACAGTGGTGAACATAACCCACCCAGATAAAGACTTCAGACATAAACCTACTGGACAAGTTGATTAGCTTCCATTTATCACAATAACACTATTTATTTTAAACACTATTGAGACACCTAATGACACTGAACGTGTTAAAGATGTGTCAAATATGAGGTTTACCTACATCTAAGACTGGAAACGATGACAATGCCTTTGCATGGGCTTCAGCTCTATGTGATTAGTATTGACAGTAGACTGCCTTGTGTACATGAAGCAGGCATCATATATATAGTGTTTATAGGACTATATTGGAGGAGCACTTCACTCTGTTGCCTTGTTTATCATACTGTCAAGCAGCAAGAAATGACTTGCATTTGAAACGGAAATGATTTAGAGGGGAAGGGAAGACGGGGTATCAATTATTTCCCACTGAAAAAAAGCTTGAATGAAGGAGCTGCCGGGGCCAAAGGTGCTGCATATAGCACCAACAGTTGTCAGACTCACAATGAGCTCTGCTGAAAAGCCAATCTCATATTGCAGCCTGAGAGGTTACCTTGCATTAATGAGCTGCCTTCCCATGCAGAGCACTCCGTGACAAAAACAGCCTGGAGACAAGGGGGTGATGTCACCCCTCCAGTGAGGCACTGAACCCTAACTGTGTACATTTCAAGGCCCATTTGTAATCTCACAATGCCAACAACAGAGGCATGGCAGTATATAAGAGGAAGCATAAACAATAATAACGACCGTGTCATAAAAGACAGCGGTCGGGCCTTTGTCTTTTTTTTTTTTTCGTGACACAGGCAGCAGCAGAGCGGCGTTTCTATGGCAGGATAAGAGGGTGTTTGTTCATGGAGGGGTGAGGGCGATACGCACCACTTCCTCATCAGAGAGCTCCCGTCCCTGGATGCTGCTACTGTCTCTCACGGCCTGTTGGTGCTTTTTGCCCTTGATGTGGCTGAACAGGTGCACCTCTGAGGTGATCTGAAAACAGTGGTCAGAGGTCACTGCTGAGGACACAATGGAGACGGAGGACAGCGAGGGTCAAAACAGCCCCATGGGAGGCTGGTAAGATGATATACAACACTAGCTTTTTAACAGGACATGACCTGTGTCTACTGCCCTTTAGACCATAGGACAGAAAATGTGATTTTTTACGATGGATGTTTTCTAAGCAAAGGAACAAAGAAAAACTGACTGTTTGACTCGTAGGTAGATGCATGGTAACCAGTGCATTTTAATCAAGTGAAAGTTTTGTAATGTAAGGTCATTACATAATCTGATCCCCACATTTCTTTTTCACAACATAAAGTAGTGGATGTTACTATTAAGCCCAACCTTGATTCTCCAACATGTTTAGAGTATAATTATCGTGCTAAATCTCACTAATGGAATAATCCATATGATTATTATTAGAAATAGGTTGGTGAGCACACGTCTGAAACTTTAATTTACTTTTAAAAACTAAAATACAGTTTGACAAGGCTAAAACATACACCACAGACATAATAATGACCAATGAGGAAGTACTTGAACATGTATCTACAGAACATAAGTGAACCTACCACCACAGTACACAGAGAGCAATGTTTCTTTCGCTCGTATGGTGTCAGTTTTGGGGCGTAGTCTGTGTTTGCATGTCGACCGCTGCTGAGCTCAGCGGCTTTCTCTTTCCTCTGCTCAATCTGCTCCATGTGCCGACGGCTGCTTTCATCGTGCTAAGAGGGGAACCGCACCAGAAACCACAAGGTCATGTGGGAAATGACAATTTCTGTCCATTACCAAAACAAGCGGATTAAGAAATAAACATGCCTTCATCTGAATTTTCTTCTGCAGCTCCTCCATGGCCTCCTGTTGAGCAGCGCTAAGAGCAGCCAGACGCTCCTCACGATCTCTTTGGAAAGAACATGAGAGCTGATTGGCAATAATACACTGTAAATTATTGAATCAATTAGACGAGGACTGGTGCAGGAAATGTATTTACCAAATATAACTAACCATAGCCGATCCGGACAGTTTAAAGGTATTATTAAGTCTTAGTTGATGTCTAAATGTAATGATAGTAACAAGCTTTTGTAAAAGAAAAACAAAGGAGCAGGACTGGATTCTTTACCTTCCTCCAAAATGACTGTTCTGAATGGTTGTCTTTGTGTTTTTACCTTTAAATGGTAATGACTGACTGCTAGTTTCCTGATCCTGTACTTAAGGGATGCTACAAACCTGGCCCTCTCTCGTGCTGCATCCTCTCTCGCCTTCTCCTTTTCTTGCCTTTGCTGTTCAATACGAGCATCCTGCTCCTTCCTTCGCATCAGTAGTTCCTCCACTCTTGCCTGCCGCTCGGCTTCCAGGACGCGTTTGCGCTCCTGTAAAATGAATAGAGGAAACGTTTGGCACTGCAAAGGAATGAGATCAACTCTTTTTGATCAATTTGGTAGGAAATTCATTTTTGATTACCTGCACTGCCTCATCTCTGGCCTGCTTCTCCTCCTGTCTTCTCTGTCTGTCCTCCTGCAGCTCATTAAGACGCTGCTCATACTCATTTAACTTTGCCAAGGCGTCGTGTCTCTTATTTTGTGCTTCAAGAGTGTTAATGAATGCAATTTCATTCACCTGTAAAAAATCAAATCCATATATGTTCAAATGTTTTAATTATTCAATTACATTTATATTTTTATCAGCGTTCCAGACGTTTGCAAAACTTCACCTTGGCCTCTTCTTCTTGTGCTTTTTTCACAATAGCCTGGAGCTGCAGCTCCCGCTTAAACTCTGCATGTAACAGCTTTTCTTCCATCATCCGCCGTCGCTGCTCCAACAACTCCTCCTTCCATTTCCTCACCTCCTTCTCCTACAAAAAAATGAGAGAATTGGAGATTGGAGTGCCAAAAATCAATAGCATTTAACAAAAAACAAACAACCCAAACAGCACAGATATATCTTACATATTTTTCCACAATAAAACACACAATATGGTTCTGATATCTCTGTTACAATTCCCTGCATTCTCCTGAGGATTAATTAGAATATACACCGCTTTGTGCATTCATGTGGCTAATCCTGATTTATTCTATGGCTCACTCATCTCGCTCTGGCCTGTAATATTAAAACAAACTTCATGAAAAACTGTTGATTTTGGCTATGGGGTCACTCTCTCACGACCGAAAGCGGCCAGCTGGCCTGGATGCGACTGGAGGGGGGGTTATAATATTCAGCGATTCTATCTGGCACTGTGCTGACAGAACCTCTCACTGTGAGACAGGCTGGATGTGGAGTTTCTTTGGGTCTCTTTCTGTCGACTCGGCAAAGCTCACTCACCCTCTCCAAGAGCTTCTGCATTTTCAGGGTCTTTTCTTCACGAAGTTTGTCCCTCAGCTGCTGTGCCTTCAGCTGTTTCTCCTCATGTATCTTCTTTGACTCTGCGATCGTTCTGTGGAAAACATGGCAACATATAATCCCACTCTTTCAGTGTCCTCATCACAGATGTTGACATTCTGTAGACATCACAGCCAGTTTAGAAAGCGTGGGTGGTATCCCCAAAATCAAGGGATCGGATGTAGTCAGTGGGCATTTGGCTCTTAGGTTACTGGGTAGCTGTATTAATTACTTGTTTTATTTTATTGGGATATAATTAGTAATATTGACTTTGAACTATGTCAATATTGCACAGCGTATTTGTAGCTCTACAGTAAGGCAGCACTGACTCTGCCACTTTCTCGTTTGTCTGTATCCACCAGTGATAAAGTATTAGTATCTTTGCAGAAATTTTCTTTTTAAAAACCATTAAGAGTGAAGCCTAAAATATAAGGCTGACAACTCAAAAACTAACCATTTAGTTAAAAAAAATAACATTAAAGAAATACTGCAAACATTTGCCAAAAATCTAAATCTAAAGAAAATCTTTATTATTATAATATTTCCCCCACAACCACTCCAGCTTTGAGGCAACAACATTCTACACAGGTTCTCCCTTCTCCTACTGTATGGTATTCTGCCCTCACATGCAATGTTAAAAGCAGTCATGCCTCAGTCTACATTTAAACAGAGGACAGCCGTCGTCTCCTCCAAGTTTAACATTGTGACAAGGAGCTACGATGTTAAAAAAAAACTTTTTACGGTTTACGTAAAACCGTTTGCAAAAGTCAAACTCTTCTGATGTTTTATGTCCTAGATTATGACGTTAACACTGTGTTAGCATAGGTGAATGACATACTGTAGGTACAGTAAGACCCGCTGTAGTTATGCTGTACATACATCATTATTTGGCTGCAGAAAGTTACTTTACAATCGACTTATTACTAGCAACAGGTTTTTGAACAGAGGATGTGATTGCAATGTTTTTGCACCTTTTACGTGAGGGCGAAGACAGTTTCTCATGCATGTGTATTCCATGTCCTGGAGGCCGAGCAGGTTCTTCCTCCACCATGTCGCCCCATGAAGTGCTCTGACGCCACAGCTCTCGAGCTGAGGTGAAACATCAAACATTAAAATGCTGAAATGTTATGTGGTATAAAGACAACAGACGTCACTCTTCATACCGTCATAATCTGCCAGCATGTCACTCCAATCTGCATGAACTCCATAACCTCCATTGCCAATGGATGTCTGTAAAACGTAGCCAATTTACAAAGTGAAACTTCTACATTGAAATAATGAAAGGCAGCAAAAGAAAAATGTTACATTCACAGTTAGGAGAAAACAGACTTGAACTTAATCTTACTGAGAATTCACTTTCGTTGTCCGTCTCCAGGTCGTTGTTCTCTGCCTGAATCTCTCGGGTCAGTTGTTCTTCCTCAGCAATTGCACTAGCAATCGCCTCCTCATTGGCCTTCTCCAGTCTGTCAGCGAGCTCCTCTTTCTTGGCCAGAACCTCTGCCATGGATTGAGGCTGAACACATGGCACGGACAGCACCTCAAACACCACTTCAGGATATTGACACATCATCCAAAATAAACACACATAGACTTCCAAGATAAATGACCCCATAATTGTAATGCAATCCACTATGAGTGGCATTAGATACGTGGAGTTTCTCTGACCATATCTAATAGTGATTCACTTTTTTTTACCTTAATAAAAAAGACAGAAATGGGACACATGTTTCTGACTGAACAAAACTGTAATACCATTTGAGTTTTTGTGGAGCTGGTGTGATTCAAAGTTGAGATAATGATTGAAAGATGGGGGGAGGCGGGGGGCGAATGGGAGGGACACCAAATCAAACCAATCACAGTTGTTACACCACAAGATCACCACAAGAACAACACGTGAGGAGGCATTCAATAGTCATGCATGGCAAGTTTACCGTGAGGATGAAGAGATGGCGGAGGAGGAAACTGGACTTTTGCTTTGAGGAAATGGCTTTTTGACAACTTTGTACATATTATGGATGTTTAGCCTCATTTACAACGTGGTAACGATGAGTAAAAATGAATTTGATACACGTTTTATTCTATTGCAGAAATGGCCTTAAACTTTTGGCAATTTGTTTTTTGTTTATTTTTTGCCAAAATGCATAATTTAGAAGAAGTATGTAAACTATTTAGAAACACACTTACACACCTGTGTTGTACGGTTACATTTCAAGACTTGTTTTCCCACAGTCTATATTTTTTCTTTAGTAACAATTTCAGGAAAGAATGAATAAATTCAAAAAGGAATTTTGGAGCATCACTATCAAGGAGCAGGCCAATTAGATGAAGAAGATTGATTATTTGTGAGCACCAGTCTGGGAGAAATTGCCTGACTGTAAAAGCCATTTACACAGAACAGTGAAGTAACACTGCACAGAGCTATGCCATCTTGCCTGCACATTTGGTCTAGTGGTTTCACAAGATTGACTTTGTTTAGGTGCTCAAGGACCCATGGGTACCCTTGGATACCCCCCCCCCCACACTCCATTCACCCCACCGCTCTCTCCCTTTGCTCCTCCATCTCTCAGCACTCACAGTAGAAAGCTCTGTGGGGTCCAGCAAACTCTCCAGTTTCACCGCTGCCACGGGAGTCTCGGCCTGTCCTGGAGCAGATGTAGTGGTGCCCTGTGACGTGCCCCCCTCTGCTCTAGGGTCCCCCAAGACCAAGGCTGCAACAGGCTCGTCCGTCTGGGGCAGATCTGGGGTTGAGCAGCAGTCAGGAGAAGAGGACGGGACTGATAAGGACTGAGGAAGATCTGAGGCAGAGGATGGGACTGACTCTGGTGTTTGGAAAAGGGTTTGAGTGGCTGAGGGGGGAGGCACATCTTCACACTGCCCTGTGTCCTGCACACTCTCTGCTGGGGGCTGCACCAACAGTCACACACACACACACACACACAAACACAGCTTATTTCAATTAAAGTCGTGCATAATTCAGGCGATTCAAAAGAGCAATAAAAAAAGAAATGAAAAAAATAAAAATCACTGCAGCCGACACACATTTGAGAACACAAATCATGCAGGAAGACTGGTACATACATGCCTTGTACATCAATTATAATTAAAGCGAGGAGGTTTTAAAATTAACTGAAGGCTAGAGTACACCTTTACCAAGTGTGTACTGAAGCATTGACGGGATATTTATTTCACGAGAGGGAAAATGTGATTTCTGCCTCTTAGATGTCAGTGTACAATCAATCGTCTTAAAGCTGATATCTCTGTCTGGACAGTGTCTATGAATACCATGGAGCCCAAAACAAAAACAAATGTGGCTGACAAATCGTTCTACTGTTACTCTGCTCTTTGTGAATAATTGATGCCCAGGGACCGCTCAAAGGGAAAGACATCACAAAGTACTGAACCTCAGTACCTCCATCATGTGTCCATTTTCTGGATGTTGCACGCTCTCCTGGGGGTGAGGGGTCATGGGGACCTGCTGCTCTGTCTCTGCCTGGGTCGAGTTCTTGTCCAGGGAACACTGCTGAGGTTGGAGCTGTTCTTGTTCCCGTGGGGGCAGATGTGGTTGTTTTTCTTTGGAGTTGGATGGCTTTGGGGTGACATGAGTCAAAACAGGACTGACCTTGGCAACCATGGTTGCAGAGCGAGGCTTGGCAGTGCGTCCTCGCTGGACCGTCTCCCAGCCCTCGGCATCTTTTATACCTGGAAAAAACACGAGTCCAGCGATCAATCATGGAGGAGACGATGTCACCAAGTGTGTTTTTTAAGTCATAAAAACCAGCACGCTTTATGTTCAATCTGGGGTGAATTTGGATACAGGGTCTTACTTGGTTTTTCTGTTGGACATGTGGTTATTTGAGTGGAGATGGGCACGGACTGAGAGCACTTAACACGGTCTGCCCAGCTTGGGCCTGTGTGGGTGTGTCGGGCTGTAGGTGGTGGACCGCTAAATTAGAGACAGACACATGATGTACAAGAATAAACAAAAGTCAAATCAGACAGTGTAGGATTACAGCTTTTACCTTCATTATACTCTACTGTAGGCAGCCTGTATTACTCTACCACGTTTGAAACAAAACAACAGCATCTGCTTTAAACATGGTCTCTCATGCTAAGGCTCACTCCATTCAGAAATAGCCTGGTGCTGGTGGAGGAGGCCTCTGCTCTGTCATGATCAATATCCATTTCCTGCAGCATCCAATTACAGAGCAGTGCACATATTGAGCCTATGCTTCAGCAGCATTTATCTGGCACTTTCATCTAAACACCTTTAACTGATTCCACGCTGGAGAAGTGAGAGACTCAACAAATTGCATTAAACAAATGCATCACTACGGGCAATCAATAAATGCATCACTAGATAACATAGTTTGCATTTCCTACTTCCTGTGAAAACACAGAGAACCATAAAAATATGGAGTGCCTAATGACAGGATGCATTATGAACACTATGTTGCCAGAAAGAAAACAAAAATCACAATTTAAAAGCTATTAATGCTGACACAGGGAAATAAACAAAGTGTAAAATAATGACACCCGGACTGAACTTACCCAAAGTTTAAGCTACGACATGCACCTGGAGATGGAACCACTCTGTCTCCTGAGGAGCTTGGCATCACATGACGTCCTGGTGACATCTTTCGCAACTCCCAGGCTAAAGAGGTGGGTCTGTCGAAGTAAGGTGGAGAAACTGACTTAATTCAAAAAACAATTCCTAGGTGTTTCAGACACTGAGTACATGTAGTATGATAAGTTTTAATTGATGCATGAAGTAGTGAAGTCTGTTCAAATTTCACATTCTCCTATTGATTTACTTTGTGTTCTAAATGAACAACGTAAAATGGGATTTTTTTAAAATTATTTAACGCCAAAGTGGTGACTGTGTTTCTTGACTGTGTAATACAGCAATACAGTCTTCTGACTCCTTGAATTAAAAAAAAAAGCTAAAGATCAGATTTTTTTTTTGCTTAGAGCTAGGATGAGATGCCAGCACTTTGAGTTTGACCTCAGGAATCAGTTCAAATTAAAAAGATGGAATTAAGTAATAATTAATAAAAAGTAATGACAACAACAATAATAATAAGAGTAAAAAAAAAAAAAGATCAGATGCTCACCTGTTCTGAGCGTCTGTTTTCTCCAGCTTCTCCTGAAGCTGGATCCAGTCGATGAGAGCTTTGAAGTCCCGCACATAGTTGTTCAACATCATCAAAACCTCCTAAAAACAACAGTTAAGACAGGGGTAATGCTTGGTACAATAAACACAACATAAGCTGCTGTCAGCACAACAGCAGTACCACACAGGGGTCAAAATTGTTTGGTATATTTTTCTCCACACTTTCTATTCAAAAATGTAAATATATAAAGTAGCAAGGTGTTCATTCAAGCAGAATATTACCTTTCATTCAGTATCACAGGAATGCAATCAAGCTTAACAATAAAAATGTAAATAAATAATATTTTTGTAGTAATAAATGCAAAATAAAAAGGCAAAATTAGTCAAAGTACATATAAGGGTATCTTTTTTCTCTCTCTATAATACATGGGTCATCACTGCATCAGTTTGGAGGATTTTGTGTAAGGCAAAAGCACTAACTACTCTTACACCGTGTGAGTTGTCTAATACTGTAGGTATGAAATATAAAATCATTATTCTACCTAAATTGACAGATTACAAAACAATATCATCCGAAATAAACAAGACTGAGTTCATTCATTAAAACAAGTAAACTGAACTAAGCAACAAAGCTGCTGAAAACATATGTACTCATAGAAGGTTTTTAGAAGGAAATTTCAAATATCAAGTGTCTACCATTCATACAGTGACACTCTCCCAGCAGTGTTTCTGAGATGCTTTTTTTCCCCAGAGCTCTAATGAAAAGGACGCAGCTGATTGATGGGGAGCGTGAAGGGAGTGGTAATTGAGAGTAAAGCTTCACAGTGCTTTTAGTTAATAGACAAGTCAGGGCCAGTGAAAGATGTGTCCAGCAGCAGGTCCGCTGATTAGAGCTGGTTAACAGGCAGGGACCGCTGCTGTTCATTTGGTAATGAAGGCCGAGAGACATTTGCCGCTCCTCTGACAGATAAACCAACAGTGAGTGAAGACGCACCATAAAGTGGCTTTCAGCATGGAAACTGGTACACTTATGGAAATACAGCCCTCCCATAACATTTCATGAGGAATGACAAAATGTTTAACCTTCGGGCACTGCCATAAAGAGGACGGCCAGCAAAAAAACCTGTGGTCCACTCAAAGGTACAAGAATAAATGGCCTTGGTTACTGTGTCTAAGTCCGATGAACAACACA
Source organism: Cynoglossus semilaevis (assembly GCF_000523025.1). Lineage (NCBI taxonomy): Eukaryota > Metazoa > Chordata > Actinopteri > Pleuronectiformes > Cynoglossidae > Cynoglossus > Cynoglossus semilaevis. Next base: position 13,499,229 of record NC_024312.1, read on the forward strand.
ACATATATGTTAGTCATTCAGTGTTTCTGAAATTAACTTATACCATAAGTGGATGCGGTTTACATTAAAATGTTTAAAAACATAAAAACTTTAGACATGGAAAAAGAGAAGGTTTTCTGGCCCGCTGCTGTCTCGGAACAAAAATGGTGTATAAATAAATGTCCTAAGGCAGGGGTCTCAAGCTCAAATGAGCTGAGGGCCACTGCTAATACTGTAATTTCATGTCAGGGTCATATTAGTGTTCAATGATCAATTAAAAAAAAAAATTCAGATATTTTACAAAAAGAAAATATTGTTAAATAAAAATTATGTATAATACTATTTTATGTCCAGGCCTGGAGTTTGATGCCATTGTCCTAAGGAGTCTAAACCTGTGGCACCAAAATGAAACCAAATGAGTCCAAAATCATATAGTTAAATTGAACTGTCGCCTGTGCCATTACTTTATTTTTTAAAAGAGCATACATGTTGATTGCGCTACACTCACAAACAGAGGGGAATACATTACTGAAGTAACACTCCCAATACTTGTTGTCATACTATACACCTGGGGGAAATATAATAGATTTATGTATCCTGTGTCTCTCTCTCCCTGATAAATATAAATATATATAAAATCTCTCTGACAAATATAAATATCTTTTGTTACTTCATAAGAGAGGTGACAAGAATAGACAGGCCAGAACAGTAAAGGTGAAAAAACGTAGTGCGTAGTGGATGGGAGGCTATAATGACCCGCTGCCTCTGCTTAAAAAAGATGTCCTAGCAGGAACACTGGAAGAGTAATATTTTTCAAGGTTGTCTGATAGTGAATCAGCCCCATGACAAGAGACAATTTATAGGAACTCATTTAGCTTCAGGGCAACAGGGTAAAGAGGGGCAGTAGGCAATATTAATAAGCACACATGCTTCTCTAAGCTGGGTGAACAATTTCCTTATGATGACAAAAAAAACTACATTTGACAGAAAGACGGCATTGGGATAAATTCAGTCCTCGAATCCTGTGTCTGTTATCTGTGTGCATCAGTTTTTAATTGGAAAGCCATTCCCCAAGCAAATAACCCAGATTGACCAAAGCCACACTGGGGGATTGTGGCTGTGGGTATCAGAGCTGTCTGCCTGCCCCCCCTGATGACTTCATCCCTCCACAGTATCTCTCCATTAAGCCTAAGTTGTGCTGTGTAGGTCATAACCAGCACACAGCTTCCTGTATATTATACAACATTAGGATGCAGAGAGAAACAGCGGTTTGGCAAGAAATAAATAAATGATTATATAAATGAAAAAATAAACACCAAATAGGCTGATGTCAGACACAGGCTCACTAACAAGATGATGATGATCAGACCACAGAACTCTGCACTATGGCACTGACAGCAAGTCGACCACACCACAGGGAACTGGGCCCTGTGTACTCACCGCAGACCAAGACCAGAACCATGCTCAGGATAATTCAGCATGGCATACAAATCAATACAACACAAGCATGTCCTGCACTATCATATCAGTATCACATTGAAAAGTTCATGCAGTGATATAATAAAACTAATGGAATTAGGGATACACCATTCCAGACCTGTGATAGTTCTCTTGCCAGGAAGTTTTCAGAGAGCCCTTCTGACATAACGCAGAATCTTTAAATGTACAATAAATAAATAACCCCCCCCCCAAAAGAAACTGCCAAAATAATTTGCACTTACCTTGCATTCTACCACGCTCTGATCAGATTCACACGTGACATAAATCTGGTCAACGGCTCGACGCAAGTTGTCAAAGAGGAAAGCCCAGTAGTGTGCTCGAAGATCCACTTTGCGGGGATGTTTGACTTTGATGGGGCTCTTTTCTGGTCCCTTGTCCAACAAGGCACCAACGGAGACTTTGTGTTCCACATTGGCATTCTTGGAAATCAACACCAAGATCTAAATATTATTGTAACACCAACAACTATTTTTATTATGACTTTCACCCCCACACTCCCAAAATACACACACACACATTCTAGTCCTGTTTTTCAATGCAATAAAGGATAGTCCTGTCCGTAAGTCTGTAAGCTAGTTTAAATAGATACAATCAAGTGCATTAGTCAGAATAAAATATTAAAGCCAAATAAACAAACATTTATCACTAATCGAGTAAAACAATGCAAACATGTATTTGTCTTAATCATGCAGCTGCACATGAATAACCGCAGTGCATTGTTGAAATCAGTTGTGCTCGAGCACCCTCTGCTGGCCTCCTGCTAGCCATGAATGGTTGCCTTCTACTGGAAAACGGTCTACCACCGTAAACGAAAAGAAAACATTTCTGCCTCTAATGAGACGACAGATTCAATAAAACAACCGAACCACAGTTGTGTTTCCTTTCAAACCCCTTTCTCCCAGCACCAAACTGGTTAAATGTAGTCAGTGATGTCATGCATGGTGTATAACAAACATCACCAAATTAAAACATTGATTTTCTCTATTTGGTGGACAGACGACATTTACATCTCTATCTCATACAACAACACTTCCAAAACAAATATGATTTCGAATCTTCAGTGTATACAAGAGCAGTGTGTAATACTGTAGTAGTAGTAGTGTATGTTAAGACACATTTTATTAGAGTGCTACAAAGACACACAAATATCTTAACACCTCTCTTTAATTGGAGCACATCGCTATATATTAGGTTTACATATAAATTTAGACTGCAGCGCCCTCTGGTGAATATTAATGGTACACTAACCTGTTTCTTATTCTTCTGTTGAGCAGAATTGTTTCTTTGAACTCTGGAACTGCCACTGGAGTTGATTTTAGTTTTTGCTGTGTAAAGGAAACAAAACAACAAAAAGAGTGAACTATTTTAACAAAAGCCACGTGTTATTATTATAATAACAAGAATAATAATAGAAAGATATGTTTATAATTGTAAGATGTACTAGTCAATAAAGTAAGAACTCAATTGCTCTATGCAACAATTGACTCAGATTTATACATTTTGAAGGACAATTTTTTAAAAGTTGATTTGTCTGTGGACACCGGTGTCTTAAATTCCTATTTTGATGGGCCAGACAAAAGCCATGGTTTGATAATATGTTCAGACTGAAGCTTTGTGTTTTTCAGCTGGGAAAAAACAAGTAACTTCCTGGGAAAGCGGGTTGTTTTGACAGGAGCTGATGTTTCTGAAATTCAACTATAGACCTGACCATCAGTGGTACTGTATCATTCCAATCAGGTTAGTCATGGCTGTTAATGCAGACCAGAACCAACAAAGCGTCAACTATGGCACAGTTTATTGATAACAATGCATCATTTGACATCTTTTACAAATTCACCCCATCTGTTTCTCCCAATAATACAATAAAAGATGGTTTTTATTTTTATTTTCCTGTCTCTATGTTTGCAAGTTTCCCAAATTGAACCTGATCAAGAAAAAGTCACTGACCTTCCTCCTCTTTGTTCTCCAGAGGTACACTCCAGGCAATGAGGTTTCGGGCAGCGCGGCCCTCTTCTGCCACTATCTTCCGCACTTTGTCATGGCTGTTGGAGCGCTGGAAAGATGCCTGCAGGAAAGAAAATGACATTAACTGTTAGCAGTGAGCCAAGATAATGGTAAAAAGAATTGTGTAGATTTATTAAAGATGCTACATAAAAGAAACAAATGTTGACAGAATCAGTATAAATGTAATTTTATATTTGGTACATTGCCACAAAAAACATAATTATAACCAAGTGGGTAGGCAAGGGGAGCACAAATGGACCAGAGATTCAGAAGAGCTCGGTCCACCTCTGTGGCATTTTTCTCTTTGAACCAACAACAAAGAGAAAACACAAAAACATTATCCTTGTTGAAAATGTATTTGCACTGGATTCTGAAGCATAACCCAATTATAGTACAGTTTTATTATCATCAACAAATCCTGTGAAAATGTGGGATGTGTGGAAAAGAAATACATCTATGCCAATGAGTTCAGCTTGAAAAAGCTATACTGGGGTGATATTCTGTTTATCTATTATTCTGGTGCATAAACTTGCGGTACTTTGTCTCATCCACCCACACTGTGTTTCTGCAGGAAATAGTGGCACAGAACAGATACAGTTGAATGAACTGTCTTCACATCTACACAACTGTGTGTCAAAGGACATAAATTAACACGGTTAATTTAACATTCAGGGAAATAAGCCAGCATTAATGTAATAAAGAGATGTTTATGGAGCATCTCTACCTGGCACAGTGAATAGGCTACTATGATCATTTACAGCCAGTATTACCAGTCTTCTGAATCACCCACTCCATGAACACAGTGGTAACAAAACATCATCCTGAAGGACTAAACTACTGTTGTGCTCTTAATATTTTTCATTTTAATACAAGTCTGATAGAGAACCCGAGTTGACGCCACAATATGGCAAAGAGAAAAAGTGTTGTTTGTAAGGAGTGACAGTAAATAGCCACAGGCTGAAAGTCCAACCTCGCCTTTATCCCAGCATGCATTATGGTTGACCTACACATTGGCTATGCATCGGTGAACTTGACTTCATCCTTGGGTGAAGCAGATACTGTGAGCCAGCATAGATGCTACTGAAGTGATTCATGGCAGCTTTCATGAACGTGGACTTAAGAAGCAGTGCTTCTGATACATCTCTGACAGCATACAACTAAACAACATTGTTTTAATAAAGGAATAAAAGTTAATAAAATATTAAACTGGCGGAATCATTTTTGTATCATTTGCTTTTTCTAATCCTACAAAACATACGCCAAAGCCAGGAGGCCTATCAGAGTGGAGTCTTCACAACACAGTGTTCCTTCTTCCAGCAGAGTGCCTCGCACTTCCTCTATGCAGAAATATAAATAATTTAATCTGATTGTGATGAAAATGCAGGCAAAACTTGTCTTTAACTTTTGTTAAAAATGTTCCTGTTTCAGCCTTGTATACAACAGTATACAACAGAACTTTTTCCTTCCTTGTAAATGATAAATGACTCAAAGACAACACTCACAATAAACTGTATGTAACACAATAATGTATTGGCTCTTACAAAGTAGGCATATCAAATGGGAAGGTTAAAAAATACATGAGGCAGAAACCTTTACCCATAATGGCTCATTGAATATTAGCCCTGTAGACACAGCATGCGTGCACTGGTCTGCCACTACTGAATGTCCCAAAGAGACCTATTCAGCTGACCTACATATGAAGAGAAAAATTCTTCAAAACTGAACTGGTTGGTGCTTTTTTGTGAAGCACAATAATAAAACAAAAGTTGCATCAGAAATCCCTGGTTAAATCAAGAAAATGTATTAGGTAGCATGTAATCAATGCTACATCTGTCATCCATAGATCTCAGACATTTACTCAGTGTTGTGTTGTAATCCCAGAGCTGTCAACAGATGAGTGCTGTGTGAATGCCCTATCTCCTCAAAGCTGATGGCTATCTGCCCAAATGTAGCCGACTGTGGGGGAAGAAAAGCCTTAAAGCAACATTCTTTGATTGAATCAACTGTCTCCTGGGTCGCACAAAAAACCCACACATGAAATAAAATAAGCATGACTTATTGTATTCTCTGATATACCAATCCACCTCCATGCAACAGGGAGATTATGGTTTTATTTATATCAGACTGAGTTCTGAGTAAGGGGACAAGTGTAGGGTTTCCCTTTTGGTGAGCTCTACAAACAGATGCAAGCAGCAAGACAGGGGGTGGGGGGTAAGGAGTTGCTCATGAGGTCAGACACAGAGATGGTAGAAGATTTGAGAATACATACAGATATGAAGTAGAGTCTGTGAGTAGATTCCTCGTCATTATCCACCACTGACATACTTTTGGAGCCCACATCAAGCAACCTGTTCCCCCTGACCAACACTTCCAAGCATGCGAGGTGACATCGTCTTCTGACAGCAGGCCCAAAAATAGAGTCCTACTGTGTCGTCCACACTGCTATAGCAACTTGCTCAGCTGTGTCAACGCTTCTCCCAGTATCGCCTGAGAGGGACAAGTGGTCAGCAGGCTGGCAGGTCTCCGTTTAACTTCGTTTGTTCTGTTTGTAATGCAGCCCTTGACTGCAGCTCTCTGCCAAGCTACCAATTCTGTGTCGGGCCCACCTCACTGCCTGCTGCTGTCCATCTGTCTTTCACTCTCTCCTCTTGTAAATCCACTGTTTCTCTCTTCAGCACTGGCTGTTCTGCATCAAGCCCCTGCTCTCAATGCGTTTCTCATCTCTCCTTCTGACACAACACTGCGCAGTCATGTGCACACAGTGGGACTGCCTCTCTGCCCCCCATCCTGCATTGCCAGCAGTGAGTGTAGCTGCAGGCTCAGAGGCGGTTAGTGCTAACAAGAGCCTGGCTGTGCATCACCCACTCTGACTGAAGCACAGCAAATGATTGGCCTCTGTAGTGGAAAATTGATAGTTCACGTCATACCTTCCATTTACATTTATCCAGAGCGATCAGATTGCATACTGATGTTGTTACATTCAATATGTGGGCCGGAATCATTTGCAATTTTCAAATGCCTGAATATGTAATTCAGGGCATATAAGATATGCAGGCAATATTCAGAGCAATGTTGTGTTTTTGTTGAACAAAGTAAGAAAGGATAATGATGGTAATTTTAATATGTGTTTTATATGTTTATACAATATCACACTTAAATATACAGAGATATGAGCAGTAAATGTACCTAAAGTGAATCTCAGGTTCAAATCAGATTTACCTAATTTAGCCCTGGTCAAATGCATAATTAAGTCACATTTGCTCAAAGATAATAGTGAGGTTATAAACATGTCTGACTGAGAAAATCATCAAAACTGTATGTGAGCATTCAGCAGTAGCCTCGTCTCACTGCCATGCAGGACCGACAGCTTTAGACTGACGTGTTCTTATGGCCAATAGGTTTTTTAAGACCTCAACTAAATGAAAACTGTTTTAGTACTTCCATAGCTACCAATAATAAAACAACTACTCCTACTACAGCTTCTTTCAGCTGTTCCAGTCAGGGGACACCACGAGAGATGTCTGCATCTTGTCTTAGCCTCATCTACTATGACACCACCCAAATTCTTGTCCTCCCATGGGATGTCATTAATTTTCTCTGAGGTCTCCCTCTTTTCTTTCTGTCTAAAAGACAGGGACAAGTGTAAATGTGTCTGTAAATGACCAACATAGCAGATGAGGAGTATTTTTCTTCTAGTTCCACCCAGTCAAACCTGGCGATAAACAATACATCATAACACATCTCACTACAATCTTGTTTATTTTGATTTTAGCCATGCTGTTCATCACTGTTGACTGCCTTTTAATTTTAATGTGTATTTTAGCTATTGCTATTTACTGTTTTTTTAGACAACTGACCCCTAGTATATAGACGCATCCACATTTATCGTTTTAAGTACTGTACCTTCATTTTATCCTCCCTCATAATCATTCACACAGATGTGTTTTGTTTAGTTCCAACTTTTCTACCTATATTAAGCACAGATGCATATTTGCACTCAAACTTGATTTTATTTGGTGGTCACCTGTCCATATATAAGATCTCAGTTGTAATACATGATGTAGCCCTACCATGAACCTATCAGCCACTCTGTCTACATATCTTACCATTGACTTCCCATTAAGTCTAATTTAATGAGCAACTGGTTTTTAGGAACCCACACGTCTCAGAAAAATTACCAATGTACGAGCAATAATTCAGGTAAAGAACCTGAGAACCTACACAGACATTTAAGATAAACCACAGCTCTAGTGACATCACACATCACAACAGGTAAGGTCAGGCTCCATCACTGCCAGCATTGTTAGCTCGGAGAGCACAGTGTCACATGGCTATTTACTCACATAAGGAAATTGTGTTTGGACATTATCAATTGCTTTAGTGGCTTATGACTTACCTTCATAGTAGACGTATTCTTGTTTTTGCCACCTCCATATGAGGAGCTAGAGCTATTACCACCAGACCTCTCCCTCCCGTCCCCACCTTGGCTAATCCTCGGCCCGAGACGGTTCTGGCCAGCACCACGCCGTCGTCCATCGTGGCGACTGTCCTTGGACATCAGTCCTCCGAGGGTTCAGTGCTTTGAAAGCGAGATATTTAAAAAGACTAACACAATTAACTGCCGCCACTGGTGGAAGAAAACATGCCAAGCTATGCAACCAGAAGCAGGAAGTCTTTTGAGTTCATATTATTGACTGTCGTTGAAGTTAACCAATGATTACACACCTAACACGGAAACAACGTCCGATCGGTCCAATAAGGTTCAGAAGAATCCAAACCAATGGGTGGGCAGATGTCTTAGGGGCGGGACTTTAAGCAGTCACCGTGGAAACCATGTTGAATAGGCGGGGCGTTAAGGCAATGACGTAAGAAAACGTGAAGTCACCTTTTATCGAATAACACATTCGAAACAGAGTCTTCAAAGTAAAAGCACATCTTTTCGAAAGCTTTCATATGGCAGTTTGTGACTGTGATTTGTCACAATATTCAAATGAAGTATCAGATGTACGTTTCTAAGAATATGTTACGCTAATGTTTTGGTCAATATATCTGTAATAATTATACCAAATAAATAATTTAGTTGGTTAGCGCATTTATTTTGATATTTCTATCCGGAAAAAAATCATACTGCGATAAGTAAGGGGTCTTCATCGCTTACACAGGGAACTTTATAAGGTAAATAATGTTCTATTCACATATACAGTTTTGTAGTAGCGTTTAAGGCATAAAGCGTTATTGTACTGTGTGTTAATTGAATTTCCCACAGTCTGCCTTTACGTGTCTATCACCTGTTTCATTATATTTTATAATTCTGGTCAAAAACCGTCTATTTGTGTTAAGCTGTGCGACATTGACATAACTGGTGAAAAAGCGCGTGCAATGTCCCTTTTTCCCATTCTGGATTTACTGTTTACGTAGATCCAAAAGGTGAGTTGTCTTTGTATGTTAGCTGAAGATACGGAGCTGATTCCCAATAAAGCTTGTACACTTCCAAATAGGCGTTCTGCAAATTATTTTCGGGACGTTTGTGTTGAGATAAACACAATGGAAAGATTTTTGGGATTCACATTGACATGCTTGAATTTGTGCGGTAAACACAAACCAATACAGAAAGTGATGTGTAAGACTAAGAGGTCTAGAGTTTTAAGACTGATGTCTGGGGTTTTACAGTTAGACCTAGATTTGGTTTTAAGTATTGGTTTAAATGGCGAATCTGCACACACCTTTGCAGGCAATGCTGTGTTGTGGCTTAAGACTTTATGTGAAGTGCAAGACAACATGAACTTCATGCCTATCCCAATCTCCATTGGTAATCAATATAAAAATGCACAATGACCATGGGCTAAATCCATGGGCTAAAACATTCGTATCGTTAAACCCTTGGTTTGTAATGTATTTGACACAGCCTATTTACAATGACAAATACAGCTGGCTCTTTTTATATTTTCTGTTATTTTCTGCTTTTAAAGACACATAATCCTAATTATTTTATCACTGGTCAAGATTATCAAGATGTCCTACTGTGTTACTGTGTAATAAACTGTTGTTCTCTAAAACAATCAACAGATGGCTCCCACTGCACTGTTAGTTCTACTGGTGCTCCAGTTTGGACTTGGTCAAAGCTCTCACAAGCATTCTGATGATGATCACTATTTTGACCAACAGCATAATCCTGAGCACGACATGGACATGCTGCTGGGAGATGAGGTGGCTAATCTCTAATCTCTCTCATGCTATTACAAATCAATATTGTACAATTTCCTCACCACCATTTGTTGTCTCTGGCCTTCTAAGGACACAGAGGAGTTCAAGAAGCTCAGCCCTGAAGAGCAGAAGAAAAAGATGATGCAAATAGTAAAGAAAATTGACACGAATGGAGACAATCTGCTAAGTGCAGGTAAATGTGTTTCCTTAAGAAAGACAACAATTTCCGATGACTACATCTAATACTCTGTCCACTCTTTTCTGACACAGAGGAGATCACTGTGTGGATTCAGCAGGTCTACAGGAACTATGCCCTGGATGATGCAGAAGAGCGTTTTCCAGAGTATGACACTGACAATAATGGCGTTGTAACATGGGAAGAATACAACATGGTTGCTCATGGGCAGCTCATAAATTTTGATGACAATCCAGTGATGGAGGATGCAGAAGAGGAGTCCATTAGACATGTATGTTTACAAGTTTTGTAGCTTTATAGAGTACAGTTATATGGCACCCCTATTTTTGACTTTGGTTAAAAAAAAAAATTCCTCCACATATGATAATATCCTCATTAGCTCCATCAGAAGGAGAGGAGGCGCTTTGACCATGCTGATCTGGACGGTACTCCTGGTCTTAATGTATCCGAGTTTCTTGCCTTCACACACCCATCTGAAGTGGATCACATGGATGTAAGAAATATATATACATTTATATATAAATATTTTTTTCCAACTTCAACAGCTTCTATTTAAACTGGCAACATTTAATATTTTTGCTAAAAGAATAAAATGTTTATTCCCCTGATAGGACTTTGCAATTGAAGATGTTTTGAGTGAATATGACACAGATAATGATGGATACATCAGTCTGAGTGAATTTATTGGAGATGTGCGCGGTGATGGTAAGATTATTTTTGAAGATTCATTGATTGATTGCTGTAATCTCGTCAGCCTTTTTTCAGTTGTGTTGCCTTAATTTTTTTTTTATCAGATGATTCCCCTTCACAATGGGAAATGGAAGAAACTGAGCGTTTTAAAGATCTCTATGATCAAGACAAGGATGGGAAGCTGGACCGAGCAGAGCAGCTTCGCTGGGTGGCGCCTAATAGTTACGGTTCCGCAAGAGAGGAGGTGAACCTAAAACCAGGCTTCAATAACTCTTCATGATAACAGGAATACACTGATTCATTGTCTTGTTCTGCTTCTTGTCCAAAGGCCCTTCACCTCATTAAGGAAATGGACGGTGATGGAGACGGACAGATCTCTCAGGCCGAAGTTTTGAAAAACCAAGAAACATTCATGAACAGTGAAGTGACAGACTACGGCAGACAGCTGCATGTTTCCCATGATGAATTGTAATTAAAGTGATAGAATTTTCATGTCAATTCATGTAGTTGTCATTGGTTAAATTCTTTAGTTTTGAAAGAGGGAATATATTTTCACAGAACTGTCTGATACAGTGATGTTAAAGAAAGTCGTTACAAAACAAAATTAAATCTATACAATGCAATGCAGCCACTAGTGTAGGGATAATTGAACATTTAACATAAATATCAAATTAACTGTAGGTAATTTGATCATATTTAAAGATCTGAAATGAAAGTGTTTTAGAAGGGTTTTCTTTGAATAGTTGAACAAGTGAAATGACGTGAATCTCCGTGTTTCTTCTCTTCCTCATTCAAATCTATCGAGAGAGTGGTTTGTGGCAGTTGAAGGGTTGGTTTCCTGAATGTAGACTCAACTGTTTCTCTTGCACTGAGCAGCAGCCTGCTACACGGCTGAAAGAGCGAATTTGTGAATTTAAGTGGATTATCTGATGAGGACAGTTTAACCCACAGCCAAGATGAAACTGGAGTTTAAAGATTCATTCTGGGTGAGTTATTCAGGAGTTCGTTTGTATTTGTAGTTGTTTAACACTTCATCCTACCTCCAGCAACACCATTAAAAACTATTATGTTAGTTTGGTAAACAAATTAAACAAAAATGTCAAATTTTGGTGAAAGTGTATGACTGCAAATTATAGAAGCCAAAATAAAAGTTTATCCTATTTGACATTTTTTGTGTGATTTTATGCCGTTTACATTGTGTCTAATACCATGTGTGGATGCAAGTGTTCAAAGACATCGACTACAATAGACAACAATAGACATAAAGTGAAACATCAGTTGGCAGTTTTTTTGTCCTCACAGGAACCTGAAGTTGAAAAGAGAAACTTAACCTGCCTGCAGCTTTAGATCATTGCATCATTGTTTCTCTTCATCTTCGTCCTATTATCAGTAGATTTACTGTATCCTTTTTTCTCCTATTTTTCTGCCATGTAAAGACACACTGTTCCTCTTAACTTTCTATTCATTACCACAAAAAACAACAACCATTTATGTTTGACAAGCGCTTCATAGTCATTCATAGTCACTCAGTAAACCTACTGATAATATCAAGATGTCAGAAACCAGACTTACAAATATAAATTTACAAAATTACGCAATTTGGTCTTTTTTGTCTGTTTGTTTTAATAATCTTAGACCCACAACTTAAAATGTTGTTTGAAGCAGTAACAACAAACCTGACTTGTTTGACTCTATTAAAAATTGTGGGAAACTTTATCCCACAAAAAATATGTTTGTACTAAATGTCAGCTAATAGAAAATTGAAGCCGTATACATTAAGACATTTTGTCCAAATGTAAGTTATACTTGATCATTACCAAATCACAGTACTGTTTTTATGGTATATGTACTTGTGTGTAATGATGATTTAACATCATGCCAATGCTTTAGTTAATTGTATTTTATTGTAGAATGAAATGCAGCCTTAGCTTGTTGATCTTTTAACTTTCACTGTTGCTATGAACTCTCCGTGCAGAACACTGGTCAGATTCTTTCAATTGTAACAATGTTAATGTATTTAATGTCTATGCTAAAAAAATTCCAGCCTTTACCATCTGTGATGCCACAGGGAGTGGAATTCATCAGTAATGTTGGATATGAGACTCTTATTCAAAGGCTAAATGATGGCAGACGAACCTGCAAGGACATGGAGGAACTCTTGAAAATGAGGTGGGTACAAAAAAGAACTGATGAGTTTCACATGTAAAGCCGACAGTGAAGTTAGTTTTTGAACATTGTGTTGGGTTCATGTCTGCCTAGAGCTGCAGCAGAAGAGAAATACGGAAAAGATTTAATCACCATCGCCAGAAAGGCGGGCGGTTTAGGTGAAACCAGGTGTGTGGTTTATTTACTCCTTATATACATTTCTTCAGTTTAAAAAAATGTGGCATTTTTCTAAGGTCTTGTCCTCTGTGTTGTCACAGCACTTTGAGGATGTCTTTTGATGAAATGAAAAAACGTAAGCACAGTACACTAATTATGACATCCATGGTATAACATATCACATCAGGTCACTGTGTGATTTTACACTTTTGATTTTGTTCAGAAATGGAGAATACCGGAAACTTGCATATTCAGCTCGCTGGACTCTTAAAGGAGGAAGTGAAGCAGATGGAGGAGTTCAGAGAAAGACAGAAAGAACAGCGGAAGAAGGTTTTCTTTTGTTTGTTTTTTTACCGTCATGCCCATGTACAAGAAATTGAAAAGGAAACCAATTTCCTGTCAGTGTGGTTCTACAGTGATGACACATTTCATTCCTGATTTGTCTTTTTAGTACGAAGTCTTAATGGAAAAAGTCCAGAAAACAAAAGTATCGCTCTACAAGAAAACAACAGAAGTAAGAGTCCGTCATTATCAGCCCTGTTCTTTCATTCTCATTATGTTTTTTTCATAAATGTTGAAACAGAAAGACAAATAACCGCAGCTGGATGTGTGTTTCACACCTCAGTTAACATGTTAGTTACAACATTTGAAATGGCACAATTTAGTGCAATCTAGAATTAGGATTATTGGGTTGGTTTTTTATTTTAATGACTCTTCAAAGTAGTAATTTTAACTCTGTTTTATGCATGTGACACAGTTTTGACAGCATGTTTGTAGTTATTTTTCTGCCCACTATGCGCTCATGTCAGTTAGTTATTATGTAACTTTTTATTTTTATTTTACTATTTCTATCCTAAAAATTCTTTAGGGTTTCTAGTTAAGTAATTCTTGTCACTCTGCCATTGTCATTGAACCACAGCTTTATAAACTTTTTTGTGTTTCTTTTCACACAAAAAGTAGGGTGAAAAGTTGTTGATGCACTTTTTTCTTCCAACAACCCTTTCAAACCACACCATGGTTTCACACAGTTCTGTGCTAATAAACAAAATGTGGGTTTTGTGGTTCCTTTTGATGCAGTAGTTTCCATTGTGTTTCCCTTCCCAGTCTAAAAGGACGTATGAGATGCGCTGCAGTGAGGCAGATGACGCTGAACAAACAGCCGAGAAGATGGGCAACACTCCCACAACTACCCCCAAACAAATAGAGAAGGTAAATAATGTGGGTAGTAGAGTTATTAACCAGTAACACAATCACAATCATTCTTTTTGTATCTAGTTTTTTCAGCTCCATAATATCTCCTAAAAACTTCTCAGAAGAAAGTTATTTTCTACTAAGACATTCTATATATCTTAGCATGCTGGTATGACACGGTAAAATTTGTACTGCATATAATGTTGTTGTTTTTTCAGATGAACAATAAATCTAAACAGTGCCGAGAAGCTGCAGAGATGGCCGGTAAGGTTGACGGTCAAAGTACCACTTAATACAAAAGATGCAAAATGAATTCTGCCTCCTCATTTATTTGTCTTATTGTTCTCATTGGTCCTGAAGAGAAACAGTACATGTCCAACATTGAACAGTTGGACAGAGTGCGTCAAGAATGGGAATCCACACACATTAACACATGTGAGGTAATGTTTTGACATTTCAGAAAGTACATACTGTATGCATTGAAGTGGAAATACTGGTAAAATGCAGATGTGTAATACTTCCTATATTCCTTGCCAGTTTCACAGACGTAACTTCACACCATCAACTAAGCAGATGCAAGTTTTTTTTTATAACACTTTGTTTAGGTTTGCAACACATTGCTTTCTGCATTTGTTTTGCAACATGATCATACTTACAAAACAGCAGCACAACTGCAGCTTTTATAGAAACAGGTATTTTTAGACTGACAAACCATTGTGAGGCACTTTTAATTATTAACAGAGAACTATTATTACTATTACTCTAATCATTATTATTATTATTACTATTATTATTAGGGGTTAGTTAATGAAGTAAACTATGTTTATGCAGAAATTTTAGACTTTAATGACTCATTTAGCAAAGCTTTAGGGGTAGCTTTTCAAACACAACATACACAGTATGTTTATAACTAAATGTTGCTAAATTGTTAAAAAAAAGTTAGGGGGGGTCCTGCTATGGGGCATGGAGTTACTCAAGGGGGGGGCATATTATTTTTGATTAGATTTACATTTAGTGGAGTTTTGAAACAATTGCTGTGAATGTGTAAAGGTGGGCGAAAGAGGGCACAGCAATTGTTATCTTCGAATCCGGAGGGGAGGATGGGGGGGTTATGAACCATTGCCTTACACATGCTTTCTTTGCAGATGTTCCAGCAGCAGGAAGAAGACCGAATCAGCATCATAAGGGGTGCTCTGTGGGTGCACTGTAACCACCTATCTATGCAGTGTGTGAAGGACGACGAGGTGGGTGTGGCAGCAGAGATTTCCCTTTCTACATCTGAACCTTAACGCTCGTTCACCAGACCCTTCTGTACAACCCAACTGTGCATGTAAATTCCACACAGTGTTATGAAGATGTCAGGAAAACTCTGGAAAATTGTGACGTCATCACGGACAACAACTGCTTTGTGGAGACAAAAGGCACCGGCTCAGCACCACCGGGTTGGTAACTGCGCTCTGTCTTCCTCATTTTCTCCTTCCTCATTTTGATTTGAATACGCTTATCATTGCACATTTAACTATTTATCCCTATATGACTGTTTGGCACAAGCAGATAATAGTTAAGTTGTTTTTTTTCTCTAACAGCACCAATAGAATACCAGAATTACTACACAGGAAATGGTCCATCTGAGGGAAACGGCAGTGTCGGATTTGTTGGAGTAATAAAAAGGTGACTCACACTTGAGCTTACGACATGCAAACTTCCCAAATCTCTATTTGCATCTTCATGGGCCAACTGTGACTATTATTTGTAGGTTCTCAAATCTGCTGCAGACAAACTGCTCTTTTGGCTCCAAGACAAGCATCATTGAACCGGTTACACAGCCCACTGGTAAAAAAAAAACCCAACACTTTTATTCACGCAACACATGACATCTATCATTGTGTTCACAAGAAATGTGTTTTACATGAGGGGCTTTGATGCAATAAAAAATGATTAAGTGGTGCGATACAGGCATTAAAAACAGTGTTTGATATGAACACCCCGTAACGAAAGTAGATCTGACCAATTAAAGCTGCCCAAGCTTTTAACACCCTAGTCATTACACAGTCATGTACAAGGCATGATGGGTAACAGGGTAGCATTTACTTAGACATTTTGTCTACTTGGTCGATGACAGTAAGTGTTAAACAATGCTTTCAGTAACGATACAGTATTTACTTCTGACACTTTTTAGGTTAGTTGCATCTGCCTTCTACTTAGGCAGATGCCATCAGAAATAAGATTAGCAAAACTGACTAAAGCCAGTCTGCTCTGGTTACAGCAGAAACATCAGATGGAGTCTACGCCTCCATTCCTGGGTTAGAGGAATCCAGACCAAGCAGCGAGGAGTATACAGCCATGTATGACTATGTGGCTCAGGTCAGCATTGTCACGTTTTACTCAACTTGAGATGATTACGGTAGATTAAAAACATTTTCCTTAAAACTTACTTTCCCAATCTTCAGAATGAAGACGAGCTCTCTGTGTCTGTCGGGGACATGGTGGTTGTCATTGACCAAAATCAAGATGGCTGGTGGATGGTGCAGAGAAACGGAGTCACGGGATTGGTTCCTGGTTCTTACCTAGCACAACAATAAGTTCATAAGAGTAGACCTGTGCAATCTTGAACATGTAAGATTCTAACATCAAAGGGTTTATTTTGCATCTTCGTAGATAGACATGACTATATTAAATGGTGTAAACATATTTACATTTTTTCCACAAGGGTTTAATGCACTTTCAGCAGTTGCTATGGACATATTGCAGCCATGTTTTTAAAAGTAGAGATGTACAGTAAAGTTTGTTGTACAATTAAGTTTTGAGGATGATTTTTATGTCTCTCTGCTATAAAACCTTTACTATTATGGCTATACTCACAAATGCAGCAGTGCCATTCAAGAGGTTGTAATGGACCCAGATGTCCTTCTTGACTCATGTGAATGTCCTATCAATAGTTCAAAGGTGTCTCGTTTCTCTGATGCGGCCATTGTGCTTAGGTTTCTTAGCAGGAGTCTTTTACCTGCATAAGAACAAACACTGTAGCCCTACAGAGTTTGTTTTATAACAGAATGTGCCAGAAGGACACACACTGAAGCTATTTTACACTTGCACAAGACATACAAACATCGCACTAAGGTAAAACACACCCAATTAACAAACACACCTGAAACCTTCACCTTTTATTTTATTTACATAATACACTCTTACATTATAGATCAAATAAAATCATAAACACATCCACCCATAGGAAACATCCTTAAGATACAGTTCTTAAATTAAATGATTTTCTGTGAGTAATTTCTTTTATAAAGTTCACATTGACATCAACTGTAGTGATACTCCTACACCTGCTGGTGTAGATCTCTTTATATTTAATTGGAGTGCTTCCTAGAATCTAATCAGGAGTTTTTTTAAAGATGCTCTTTGGCTAAAAAACATTCTCTTGATACTTTTAGTTATGGTAAAAGCTTTTAAATCAAAATCATACCAAAGAACACTGAGACTATGTTGTAGAATAGATAAGAGGAGATACAGGCTGAAATTCTCCACCAATACGTTCAAGTTCGCTAGAAGTTTAAATTGATTTCTTTTTCTTTGAAGCCCAACACTTGGAAACCACCATGAAGAAATTACCCTGTCTGTTATCGTGTCCAAACCTCACTTGTCATTCTCACAGGTCACTGTGAGACTTCGAGCGTATACTTTTTTTGGTGTTTGCAAAATAGCATCAGTGTGGTTGGCCAGGTTATTTAGGTGGTGATTTTTTTAATTATGCCCTCACTGAAGACAGAAGTTGTTAGAACAAGATAAACAAGTTCCTCTTTATGCCTGAGTGGCCCCTGAAATGAGAAGTTCATAGGGAGGATCTCTCCCTCTGCGGCACAACACGATACACCCACACAGCATCCCCAGCATCTGTTGGAGGAAACAGCATTTTTTTTGAATATTTTTTTCTTTTAAATTTGCAGCCTTTTGTTACAGAACACAAAAAAGAAATATTAAAAAATGCAAAAATATGATTAAAGCTGGGTTAGGTAATTTAGTTAGGTAAGTTAAAAAAGTATTATGTTTAATTATTTACAATATAAATACTTGTTGATTTTTCTGCAGATAGAAATAGCATTTTTCTTTAGAAACATTTAAGAAGTTAAGGTATTGAAATGAATAAAGTTTTTTATTCTTTTAAATATGTAAAAGACTGGTTTATCTGCTAAACAGAATAAATACTTGACTGAATTGACCTGGCTGAAATAAACTATAACAAAGCACACAAATAATCAAACATCATGAGGTAAATACCTGGACGACAGCAAACAACAGTGCAGTGAAGATGATGTACATCATGATCTCCTTTAGCTTCTTGACAATCAGAGCCTCACAGCCCTACACACACACACACACACACACACACACACATCCAGTATGTGAGAAAACCAAATTAAATGTTTTTTACTGAAAACTCTTTGAATAATAAAAAAAGGAATATCTACTTCTTGGTACAGATCTTCAGGATTTGCCAGGGACCCGGAGCAGCTTCTAGTTGTAGCTGTAGAGTTGCAGCAGCTCATAGGAACACTGTTGTCTTTGGACTCTTTAAACCAGCGTGTATCATGCCAATCTGAGTAATTATGGATGCCACAGCACTGAAGCTATTGAAACAGAAACACAAAGTTAAAGCCCAATACTGTGTTCTTTGACTCCTGCTCTATAGCACTGTTGACAGCAAGATTTAACTCCTCACCTGTCTCTGTATGTAGTCGATGGCACGACTCTGGGCATTGCTGTTGGTGCCATTGTACTCATTGAAGACCTTACTGATGGAGTTATTAACTTCAGTTTCAACCTGTCAACAAAAGTCCATTGCGTATAAAAAACCAGGCTAAAAACAAATAACGCAATTTCCATTGCATAATGTGTTTGACATACTACCTTTGCTCTGTAAATATATCCAAGCACAACCACCGCCACTTCAGTCACCAACACCAGCAGGAGAATAATCACAAACTGTGGATGGGATTTCAGACGAATAACTTTAGCCAAAGCAGTCTGACAAACCCATTAACACAAAAATCATCATGTACTGTTGGTTTCTGTGCAGTTTTTATTTTTAAAACGCTTTACTGACTGTTGCAAGTCCACAGCGGCTCTCTCTCACTGTAGCACAGCAGCCAATCAACCCAATAATGAAGAGGAGTGCTCCAACTGCAATGATGACCATCGCTGGGATGAACGTGTACACATCTTCAAAGAAATGGTCGTAGTCATCATATGTAATGAAGACGTATGCTCCCACGTAGCACAGGATACCAGCAGCAGCCTGTCAAAAACATTAAAAAAAAAGAAAAAAAAAAACAACAGTAGGAGGTTCAGAAGAATAAAATGTAGGTTTTAAAAAGGCAAAACAGTGTATGATACATACAGTACACCTGAATCATTGTAATACATGTATGCTGTGATATATTATTTGTATTTTTTTATCAGTTATTCGAAACGTTTATCTTGGCTTATGTAACAGAGAACTCTTTCTTTTAAATAAAACCAAACTACTTGACCGTGTTATAAAAAAAGTATTTATTTTGAAATGTTAATAATAAACATGATGAATATGTTGGTTATGTTTTGTCCACCTATATATATTATACTCTGCAAATAATAAAGGGAGCAAGGAACTGATTCCTGTTCCTGATCAGTCTAATGACTGTGAGAATTTTCCACCTTTTCTAATCAATGATCAATCTGTTTAAATGGCAGAGGTTTTTAAATATTCAGGAACCTTCATCAAATGCAAGTGTGACAGCCAACTATAAATATTTAAATAAGCAGTGCAGTGCATGTACCTACTGAAGACTATCATGGGGTAATGTTGGTTTGTTTTTATACTACTTATGTGTTTTTATTACATTCAAAAACTTAAATGAATTTTGACTTTTGACTTATTCTCATAAATGTTATAATTTTCACACAAATTACATTTAATTCACAATTCAGACATTACTGTCAGATTTCTAAATTCAAGCACAGGCTAATGAAAGTGAGCTCTTCAAATTCTGAGAAATGTGTTCTAGCCAGTTCCTTGAATAGACAGAATGTCTAAATTCAGACTATTTAATCTAATCAAAAACGTGCTTTTCTTCTTCAGCTGGTATCGTTTCTCCTTTTCATTTCCTAATATTTCTCCTCATAACAAACAATGATGAACTTGCTAGAAACGAACCTCGTGACTCATCCAGCTCAAATAAACGTCCCTATAATATTCTTACTGGAATCGTTAGGTTAAATATTCTAGAGACGTTTAAAAAGGCAAATTATTTTAAAAACTGTTACCGTATCGCATGACTATTTGCGCTTAAAGCGAAATAATCATTAGAATGGTAGCAAAATAAGCGAAATGTTGTATCAACCACTTAATCCATTTTATCACGGAAATATATATTGACACGGGGTGGCGCTGTAGAACTGATACAGTTACAGATAAAGTCTTCAAGTTATTAAACCGAATGCAAAAGCTGTTTATGGTTTAACGCAATGTTGTCTTACAGAATAACTGAATATAAAAAACAAACTCTCTCTTTAAACTCTCATACAATAAGCTGATGTGTCTCCATATTAATAGGTTACTGCTAACTGCCGTTATTTACATTGTTTACGCTGCTAACCAGCTGCCCGTTAGCTGCAGCGTTGTGACGCACGTTCAAAAATAATGAAAAAACACCAAACTCACCCAGAAAATGAGGTTGAGAAAGACCAAGACTGTCTTGGAGGACATAACGCCGCACTTTCCCATCTTGAACCCGGAACTTCGACGCTTACGTGTTGGAAAACGCCACTGCTTTGCTACTCAGACATGTCCGTACAGTCACCTCCTGCAAACACACGCCATATTCCACTGACTAAACAGTACGTGCACCTGCAGCTGCATCAACAGCGACACCAACAGGCAGAACAGCAACAGACAACAAGAAGAAGCACCTAAATGCCCTAAACTACACAATAGTAACGCTAAGGTGTCATAATATTACATAAAGCGTTTTACAGTTCATGGAAAATTTTCTTTCAGTTTTTAGAGTACAAAACCTGTTGTTTCGTAATCTAAACATTCTTCATTTTTTGGGTTAAAAAACAAAGCTGATCACTTGATGTAGATAATGGTGAAGGTGTTAAAGCTGTTCAAGAATTATTATTTAGTTATCAATTTGAATTTAATAAATATGTCCTACAATTAAACCCACAGAGCAAGCATTTTAAGTACATGGTTCTTTGGCTTTTAACATACAACTAAATTGCACATTGCTCTTCAGTAGAACATATTGTATATAAATTAATCTCTTGGTTTTAGGTCCTCAACCCAAAAAATATATATCTTGATCACAGTAACCCAAGTTAGTATTTCTCAAAAAGGTCAGAAGAAAATTAAAATGACGTATATGCAAAATATTCCTTTTCTTTTTTCAACCAGAAAGCTCTGGCAATTTATGAATTGGTTGTTGAATCATCTATAAAATACATGTGTGTTTTTTTAGGAACCTTAAGAAAAGATACTATGAAGTAAGTTTATACTGATTGTCACATGACTAGATAAGGTAGTGGAAAAAGGAGGGATTACTTACATGAGGAAGAATGTAATTACAGTCCAGCTTAAAGGTGAGGATCACTTTTCATGGAATAAGTCTGGACACAGTTGTTTTTATGTATTAGTTTTTTAATGTTGTTTTACATTACAGTGATACAATGTAATGGACAGAGTCTGACGTTATATGAAATTGAAATGTATTGGTTGTTATTATACAAACTTCCACACAATAGTTTTAGGTACTTTAAATTACAACACACAAACAACAACAAATTGTCTGCATGTACTGTAAACTAACATCTATTTATTAATTTTAGGCATGCAAACATCTGCATAAGTGCCAAATATTTTGTCCCAGTGGTTGAAGTGTGGCGCAAAGTTGGTGTTAGGTTTCTGGTGATGCATGTCATGATCGCTTGGTCCTCCATAAATGCCAAATGGAATGAGACGAGATGTTGACCAAGGAAAATCATAGCCGCAGTGATCCTCAATGGAAACGTAGACATGAAACACCATGAAGGCCCAGGTGGTCAGGAGATGGGATTGAAGAATTACAGGATTCAGGGTGGTCCAGAACCCAACTGTGACCAGCTCCCAGCCACTAAGACACTGAGTTGCAAGTGCAAAGGGGCAGGAATATTTGTGGTGTATGGCATGGAAAGATACATAGAGCCAGCGGATCTTGTGATGCAGCACGTGCCAGATAAAGTACTGAAAATCAAAAAGTAGGAGATTTCCTATCACTCCAGCAATCAGTTCCATCAGAAATGGAGCCTGCTCCGGAAGGTCAACAGGTGGCCTCCATGCCCACTGGGCCACAGACGCTGGGAGCACAAGAAAAACATGGTTGTACAAAGTGACACCTGCACAGTGCAACAAAGTAGAGGCTGTGGGCCGATGGCTCGGTTGGATCTTGAACTGCTGGACCCATCCCCATCTGTCCCCAATGATGTCACAGACAAGGTAGGGAAGGCACAGAACAAAGTAGGAAGACACGGTAAGAACGACGGGAAAAAGCGGAGATCTCAAGTAGTCTCTGTAGTTAAGTCTCAGGTTATCCCACACCGGCTGCAGCAAAGAATCATTTCCTAGGCATGTAATCCACAGATCTGTAGTGACATCTGTAAGATTCATGCTGGATAAGAGTCAAAAGGCTAGTAAAGTTTAGTAACGATTGTGTGTGCCTCGATCAGCTTGAAGAGACCTCATCCCATGAGTGCTTGCTTGTGTCTTGCCTGCCACATGGTATCAAGTGACAGCTGGGTGAAACAAATAATTTATACCCTCCAGACAAGATGAATTGTTTATTGAAAGAAATACTTCCAATCCAAATGTATGAACGATATGAAGGATACATTTGGTATCTAATCATATTCATATTGCAGTGATTTTGTCAAATCAGTGGTAAAAGCGCTGAATAAAGAAAAATACATATTGTATGAATTTTACAAGATCACTATGAGCAAGGGGCAAAAGAAAGAGATATATTTACAATATGGTATGACAAAAAATATATCAATTTTAACTTTTAGTGTTGAGATGGAAAAAACTGTATGACTAGCCAGAATGATGCAGCACTAATGTTGTCAACGGCTCTATTTAATATGATCAACACTGCCCTCAGCTGGAAATCTACAGCAAATGCTCGTCATGATGAGTTTGGTAGGTTGAGCGACAGAACGGTTGAAAACATTGTTTTCTCTGTATAAGGTAAAAGTATGGGATGCGTTTTCATTTCCAATAACAATAGTAATTGGAGTCTATGTATCAGTTGACAATTAAATCAGTCATAAATGTTGATACTTATATCATCACTTGCAATGAGCAGCAAACAGATAATAAACGAATAAGGAAGTCAGAAAATATCTGTTAAATATAAAACCACTGCGGGTGTGGTGATTTTCTGTGAATTGTTAAATTATTTCCTTCAAATTACAAAACCTAGCATTAAATAATTGATTAAGTTACACGATAACTTACAAGTTTATTACTTTTTAATAGTGATTTTTTAAAAAAACAAACATTGAATTGAACAGATTTTATAATATATCTATTTTATTAACGTTCTATTTATTACCTTAACGCTATTATTTATTGATTGATTTTAATGTATAACTTGTATTTTGCGAGTTGCTTGAGTACTTATTATCAACATTGTTTTCAATGAGTACGATTAAAAATGTATAAGGAAAGACAGAGAGGAAACATTCTTCTCTCCTCCTTAAATGCAAAGTTATAGACGGTCCCCAAGTGAAATTCCAGGGATGTGGATTATGTGTTTTTTACCACTGTAAAAAGAAAAACATATTCAGCACCGCTACGTCTTAAAAGTAACTAATTTTCACCATCGGAACACATTGCAGATCAGCTCCTCCGTGTGGTAGTGCAGCCGTCGTTACACCAGGATTACGCACCTCTGACCTCCAGCATTAAGCGGCTCTCGCTGCGAACAAATCCACCAGCAGCCGCAAACCGTTGCGTCACATGACCAGCGTGCAGCGCTGCAGCCTGTCGGAATCTCTCCCTGGCTTCAGTTTCCGTGTTCACGGGGGCAGCAGCAGCGGGTGAACGGAGCTGGATGACTCCCTGCTGTGTCTCTGTGCCACGCCGCCAAACTGCATCGCTGTGCGGGGCTCTGTCAGGAGGACGGAGCCTCTCTATCTCAGTCACATCAGCTGGATCCACGGAACGGGACCATGCTTACACGAGTGAAGTCAGCGGTGGCCAGCTTCGTGGGAGGAATGATGGCAGGCGGCTCCAGCGTAGAGCATCCCGCTGGCCCGGATCTGCAGCTGAAATTCCCCTACAGCAGACCGGAGTTTCTGGGACTCTCCCCGGACGAGGTGGAATGCTCGGCGGATCACATTGCAAGGCCGATCCTGATACTGAAGGAGACCAAGCGACTGCCTTGGTCCACGGGCTACGCAGAGTAAGTAACCTGCTTGCGTTCATCTTTTCTCCCACAACAGCAGCATTCGAGTCTGCATCCTTGGATAGACATGCCCTTCGTGACCACTGAGGTCAGCATCACTGGTTGTTCTTGCTGTTGTGGGATAAGACGAGTTTTGAGAATGAAATGAATATGGAGCATAGCTGCAGCAGCTGGCCTACAGTACAAACATGCATTGACCTCATCAAAACATTAACTGGTTCAGTGTCCTATACGTCATTATAGTAAACTTTTTAATTCTATTTAATTCACTTGTAGATTTTGAATTTTTGTTCTATACATTAGTTTACAGTCAACATCAACTTCATTTAATTTTTATCTTCTGCATCAAACAGGGACACATTTCTTTGTTGTTATACCAACGTTTATAACAATGCATTGTAGAAGAAGCCACTTCACCACATTTTATTGCATTTTTTTTGTCATTGTCCAACCTCATTGCAGACCTATTTCATGATTCCATATACAATTTACCTAATAGGTTACAGCACAGAGTCAGAAGGTCACAGGTTTGAATGTTTGATCGATGTTTGGCATGAATTTGCCACATCCTTCCTGATTGGCTGGTTTTCTCTTTAAAGTCATTCCGCAGTCTGATTAGGCATCGGAGGTTGAATTAGAGGTAGTTAGAGCTCAGGCCTAACTACCAGTTTGCTTTTTTATACGTTCTAAATTAACTGGTGTGACTAGTGATTGTTTGTCATTATATGTGTTCCTCTGAAGGACCTCTGCAGGCCCTCCTTTAGGCTGATGTCACCAAGGATCCAGCTCCTACTGCCATTTATACCAGTAATTAGGTCCCATCCAAGTAAACCGATTTATATACACATTATCGACTGTACAATCTTTTTTAAAGAAAAAAACAATATCATTAAACTGTATTTACCCCGTCGTAATCATTTCATGCCTTCAGGTTTGATGGCATTTTTTGGCTAACTGCTACTGTCGTCTGTACTGTAGGTCAAAGTGTCACTGGGCTTTGACACATTGTAGTGAAACAGGTAGGGATATAGTTGCAGCATATGCAGTTAGCATGTATGCTAAACTTACCAGGACATAAATATTCCACCTTAAAGTCCGGAGACATGTCAAACTTGTTTAAAGACTACATCTGTCCTGGATTAGAATTTATTCAACATTGACAAATAGAATTAAAGTGATTAGTTGGGTTTCAGCTGCTTTACTCATACTAAGATATTTACACTGGACAATAAACCTCAATAAATGGTACTGTATATAAAAAATAGAATTTTTAGGTTCACACACTGCATTCTCCTGCGTGGGTAGTTGAATATTCATCACTTCTGGTTTGACATGTCCGCATGTTTCTTTGAAACAAGTTTTTATGTTGAGCGTGAATGCACCTTTATTTGCTTAGGCAGTGTTTGCTTTGTCAAACACCGTCTTCCCGCTCCCACCTAATGACTGCAACCCGGATCTGAGATCATCTGTTGTTCTATGTCACACAGGGCACTAAGTCGTCCTGCCCACAGCTGATTTTACATCTCAGCCAGGTGGAAATGTCAGGTTTTATAGATAAGATCAATATAGTAAACAGTATAAAATGAGCTGTGTGACCAACCGTAGTGGTTAGAGTTGCTGTTGGTGCAAAAACCTGAATGTGCAGATCGCAGCGGCAAAAGTGTTGACATAGGTGTTCAACACATGCACAGTTGACTTTTTTTCTTTATTGCACACAGTTTACATTTGCCTTTGACAGGCAGCAACCTGTCTCACACCTGAGTCCACAGAGACTTAACTCATTTAGAAGTCCCACACAGACCGTGTGGGTGGTAGCAAAGGTTGGCTCACAAATATAGAGGTCACAGTTCAATTCTGCAGACAATTCTGCTGAAGAGCAGTTTGTCTAGTGCAGGCGTGTCCAAATATTTTTGACTTGGGAACTACTTTATAAATGACCAAGGTAAAGTCATCTACCTACATTTAAATATATATCCATTGATATAAACTGAATATACATTTTTATATATACATTATATACATACATTATATTATATATCTAAAAATAGAATTACTCACACACACATACATATATACATATAGATTTCATTTTTTATGATTTTATGATTTTTTATTTTTGTGATGATCTATTAGATCTATGATCTGCTATTGCAATCTATTAGTAGATTATAATCTACCTATTGGGCACTCCTTGTCTGGTGAGATTCTTTAGAACCGAGCTTTTAAAGCTGTAAATGGGCCTGTTATTTTAGGTTTAATTTAGTCCTATTCAATAAAAAAAAAAAAAACTTTTTAGATGTGCTCGGCCTTCTGCTTGTGGAAAAGTTTAATATGGAAAGTTTAATATCACATCATAGCCAGGGGTCTGCTCACATGCTTTTACACAACTGACCTAGTCCAGTCTCACTCCCCCTGCTCTCGCTCTGTGATTCTGAGATAAACAACATTCAGCAGGGAACTTTATATCACTGGTTTTATCTACCAGGTCAGAGAGTAAACAAAACAACCCCTATGTTCATCTGACATCAATAAAAGTCAGTTGGCTGTAACGCCCCAGTAGTTGCACGTCACTATGTTGCAGAGGCTAGAAGTAAGATTTTTTTTCAGTTCATATAATGTTATGTATATAGGTTAATTTACTGATTATAACACTCTATATTTCCTCTTTTGAATCCTTTGAACTCAACACTCTCTGCTCCTTCTTTCCCTTTGCTGATCCTCCGTGAAAATTTTTTCACCCAAAGACAAAAGAAAGGATTATCATTTTGTACAGTGCTTGAAAGAAAATACACCATCAACCACTCACTGTAAGGGGATGTAACTGGGATCTTATAACATGGAAACATATCACAGTCTAGTTCTTGTAAAATATGGTGTTATATTCAATTTTGTGTCATATTTTTCATTTTGATTTCATTTAAATACATACTTATACATATACTCTAAGTTGGGTTTTTTGTTCGGATTCCAAAGTATCTGAGTAGAATGCATGTGTTGGTGTACATCCATCACTCTGGGAATTGTCACTTCAGGCCTGAAGAGTCTGTTTTGTTGTAGATGATAGTCTCACCATCAGTGGATGAACCTGAGCCTGTTTGAGATGACGTGATCCTCACAGATCCATTCAGGGCTGTTCACGTGGTCAAACAACAATGGATCACTCAGAAGTAAAATGATCTCCATATTTTGTGGTCGTCTGCAGGGATTTTTTTTCTCCTTTTTTTTGTTACTACGATTTTGTCACTGCTTTCAAAATAACAGATAAACAATATTTATGTAAGATATTTGTTTAGGTTTAAGCTATACCAGGTTACAATGTAAATGTTGTGTATTTTTTTAACCATTTTTTATAAACTTTCAGCCTAAAAGTCAGCCATCTTTTGGCTATTACTAGCCATTTGTTTTCAAACTAATATGCCGTAATTTCTGTCACTTTTTGTGGCAATATACATCTTCAACTGTGTAGAAGAGTATTGCAGTGATCTGTTTTCGAATGATTAACATTAACACATTAACTATAATGTAACTAAACAGCACAACAATTTTGAAACGTGTCTTTTTTTTAGTTGTATTTTTTTAGCAGTTGTAGCCATTTGCTGCAACCAAGTGAAGGAGTATCCATTTTTTCTGCCTGCCAACTAAGATGAATTACAGTGTTATAAATGAATGTTTTTCATAAAAGACACGTATTTATTTTTGTATTTTACTATTGAAAACTTTTGCAAATTCGCACTGTGTTTTCTTAATGTCTGTGTGCCATGACGTCTGCAGTGACAGTAAAGCTTTAACAATGACCCTGAACAAATAACACACATCCTGCAACCTCCAAAGCTGTCTCATTGATACAGAATCAATATGTGTGTCTGAAAGCTGAACACTACCACCACTGCCAACAACCACAACAACAACACCATGGACTGAATGTTGTGGCTGCAGGTCATGACAGTTGTTTGAGCCAAGGTGTGTCAGTGCTGCAGACAGTTAATACAAAATTCATATGAAAATGCCCAAAATTGTCTTCATGTGTTTGTGACATTTGTTGGGTTAAAGAAGTGAAGGAGGGAAGGTTACACTCCTCGGCAAGTGGAAGCACATGAGTGGCACTTCATACATAGAGCCCTCCAGTGCTGCGTCACATGACAGAGCACATGTTCTTGACCCATGCTGATACATCAACACAGCAAGTGAAAAAGTGTAGAGTGAGTACCACGGCCACTTATTAATGGGTTTCTGTGTAAATATTTTTTTCTACTCCTCAGTAGGAGACGATGGCAAGGAAAGGGCATGAGTTCATGCAACAATTATTGACGGTGTAGTAAAAAGTGGTAATGATGAAATCTTACCTGTTACATAATATTTTTTTTATTTAACAATTTAGAGGTACAAGTACTGTAAGTGAGACTGTAAGAATTTGTAAGAATTACATTCTGAAAATTCACCAAACAGGTTTCTCGGTTGTGTTACACACCACATGACTTCTAGAAAAGTGTTGGACTGAACAGTCCCACAGTGTGTTACCAAAGCACAAGAAGAAGAGAAGTTTGAGTTTCCTCCAGAGTTCAGTTCTGACAGGCTAATTAAGGTCATCTGATTGTGAGGGAAATAAATGAGGTAACAGAATATGACAGCCCTGCTCTCAGACGCAGCTCCTGCCTCAGGCTCTGGACGTCCTGTCATTTTGTCAGAAATGAAAAGCCTAAAAAGTGTGAGTGCTGTTTTTTTCTTCTTCTTCTTTCTTTCATGTACTGCGGTCAAATAAACATGAGCCTGGTTATCAGCCTGGTTTAATAGCTAAAGTTCAAGGACATGTTCCTACTGAAAAACACAATACACAACTCTGGAAGATGCACTGCTCCGTGCCTTTAAGACTTTGGCAGATCAGCAAATTCCTTCGTGTGTTTTAATACTACAGACGTCATGTGAACTAAGTAGTAGTAGTAGTAGTAGTAGTTTGTAAGTGAAGTGTGTTTGACAGGTTGAAATGTCTCCTGCACAGAGGGCCTATTGAACATTAATCCACCAGTAGAACTGTGTTCTCATGTTCTCACAGAACTCAGTTGTTGTTCTATTCAACTGATATGCCCTTAAACGTCCCAACCTAAAATCAGCCTAAAATAAAGTCTGTTTAATGTATGATTTTTTTTTTTGTCATTCATCATCTTTTATCTAGTAATAGTTTCCAGCATTAATGTGCAAGGTGGGTCCAATCCCAACAGTCAGTGATGAGGGCAGGGTTCACCCTTAGCAGTTCAACAGACAACCGGTCACACTCACATTCATACCTGTGGTCAATCCTAAGTGAACATTTAATCTAATGCTGCTTTTGGACCAGACGTAACTGCACACAGGTGGCCCTCGACTTACGTTGGAATTCTGTTTCTACAGTGCGACGTAACTCGATTTTTGCCAGAAGTCAGAACTCAAATACTCCACATAAATACCTGTGTCATTCATCTACGCTAATACAGTGGTAACTACATAATCTAGTGTTCATGTCGACATTGGCAGGAAGCAGACAGGACCTAAATGCAGTACCAGGAAGACTCTCTTCAGGTGCAGGCAGTTTATTTCAAAGTGCAAAGTAACCAACACTTAATGGGTTGCAGGACCAAGCCATAAACTAGACTAGACATGAACTACAATGTACAAACCAGTAACTCAAAGCATGACCTACAAACACACACATACTGACACAACAAACAGTACAATGATCCAACAAGGACAGAGTGAGTGAGAGAGGTATATATACCCAGAGCACCAGGTGACGCCAGTGAGACTAATCACACAGGTGAGGGTGATGACACTGATTAACCCCACACAGCAGACAGCAGGAACAGGAAACAGACGAAACGAACATCTAGGACATAAAAAACATCAATAGAATCTGTTTTACACTTGGGAGCGATAATGAAGGGCAAAAATGCCCCCCCCCCCAAAAAAAATCAAAATTTAATTAATTCATGTTTTAATGCCATAGATAAAACAAGCCTTTCTAAATTTATGGGAACTGTAGGTTGAGGACACTTGGGAATCATCAGTTACTGCTGAGGGATTTGAACCAGTGAGCTTCTGGATGTAAAGCACAAATGCTAACCACTCTTCCACTGTTCAGGCCTACTTCAGCTTATCCTCTACATGACTACTAAT
This sequence comes from Cynoglossus semilaevis, assembly GCF_000523025.1. Classification (NCBI taxonomy): domain Eukaryota; kingdom Metazoa; phylum Chordata; class Actinopteri; order Pleuronectiformes; family Cynoglossidae; genus Cynoglossus; species Cynoglossus semilaevis. The sequence goes on from NC_024312.1 coordinate 13,529,949, forward strand.
TGTCTACTAACTTAAACAAAAGTCTAAAATTAAAGTCAATGCGTTTTTGCATTCATTCAGTCTATTTTTTGATCACCACACTTATTAAAACCAGTCCTGCTCCTTTAAAACTCTTGTGACACTGAAGGGAGTCAAGATTCTTTTGGCTTTAGCTGTGCAGTTATGTGAGCATTAAAATTAATCTGTGCAAATGAATACTCGGGAGTTCACATGCTGTCACTTTAACAACTCCATGTATTTTCTTAGCTGTGCACAGTGAACCACTGCACAGTGTGATAATCCCTGTGACCAATTAGGAATATTTATACAGACACCCCGGAGGGACAGAATCAGAGCTGCCTCTCACACTGGAGTTGATTAAAAATTACAGACAAATTTATTTTATAATTTTTCTTTTTTTTTTTCCCCGCAGAGTTCTTGCTGCAGAGTTGACTGTGGATGAAGGTTCTCCTGTGGTCTAACTGAATTAAAAATGACTTGAGTTTTGTTAAACAGCATGTGATGGCCTATGACTACACAGCAGTGCACCATGTGCCCAGTGGTTAATAATGCATCCCTTCAGCCTACATGTCTGGGCCTGGAATTAAATTAAATTCGTTTTTATTTTTTAAATTTACTTCTTTTAAAACAGCACCTCAATTGCTTTAATTATTACCATGGCAAATGTTCCTGTAAAACTGTAGTTCTGGAGGCTTCCAGCAGTTCTCTGTAGACTGAAAGGTCAGTCCTTTTTTTGTTAAGTTTTGGCTGCAGCTAGAGCCAAGTTTCCTAGACACAAGCTCGGAAGAATTCTCTGGATTTTGCTGCATCAGAGTCTCTGCTCTGACATTCAGGACTCGTTTTTTTTTTTTTTTTTTATCCCAGTAATGATACCAGTGGAGGTTAAGAGGTTCTGAGACAATTTAAAACGTATTTGTGACAATAACAAGACTAATGGCACCTACACTTTTTATTAAGTGGTGTTAGCATCAGAGAATTGTTTTCTATGTAGAATTATGGGTGATGTTTTCCTCACCAGATCACAACCTGTTTTTTTTGTTTTGCTTCTTCAAAGACTGAAATGGAGTTACGTTCAGACCTGTTATTACCTTTATTTCTAATTTCGATGTTGGTATAAAGTCATCTTCCTTTCTCTCACCTCTTTATCCAGAGTCATCAATGCAGGAAAAAGCACATTAAATGAGGACCAGGCCTGCTGTGAAGTGCTGGTGGTCAAAAGGAGACCACCAGGAAATTTCACACCAAACCGGACCCCCTTAGCTCGCAGGAGGTCTTCCCTGCCTAATGGAGAAGGCCCAGGTCTACGGGAAAACCTGGTGAGTACAAGTGAAAAATTATAAACTTTCCACTTTATTTTTTAGTGTACTACTGTAATCCAATATATACTGTATATATATGTACAGTATATATATCTATTTCTACTGTATGTGTGTATATTCGTACGTGTGTATATATTTATAACAAATGATGCATTTCCAAATATCCATGAAGTACTTTGTTTTATATTTTTAGTCATACAGTTGTAGGCCAGACACACCTGAAGGTTTTATATAACTGACAAAATCCAGGTGAACATGAGATGAAACACAGCTCTCTGAACTCCCAGGAGCCCGTGTTGTCCCTGCTTCCTGTCCCCTCAGCAGTTTGTTGGATCATACAGTACAGTACAGTGTTCATTACACACAGCTCTTGACTGCACTTACAGGGAAACGGAAGCAGGAGTGAATACATTTACATACAGGAAGGGGGAGAAAAAGGGAAAAGTTAAAATTAGCACAGTGTACAGAGTACGCACTGTTCTGTACCAACTGTATATTTACAGGTGTAAACTAACTTTATGTTTACAGGACTGTGGAAAAGTACACGTTTAGGTGATTCAATAAAACTGGGATTATTCTGAAATTGTCTTTCAGATTTCATCATGTCCTTCATTTGTCCAACAAAGACATCTGTATCGGAGAATTATATTACAGTAAACATAATTTAATAACTTAATATATATATGTAATGAAAGTACAGAAAGACATTGTATTAATCAATATGAATACATGCTTATACAAATGGTTAAAAATATAAATATATCACTTTAAAAAGATGAATAAAATGATATAATATTATATAATAATATAATAACAGTTTTATTTATTTACATATAACTCACCATTTCTCCTGTGAGCTGATTCCACCCCTCCCTCCACACCAAAGCGTCTTCATCTGGTGGTGTACAGACCCCAAAATAAATAGACAGGGGGCAGCATCGCTACAAAAGAACACCTGATTGTAAATCTTCTGTGTACCAAAAAAGACAAGAACACACCTTAAATTACTGTCTATTTGTCTTTATCTTTAGGAATATCCCGAAGACCTGACCTTCCACTACTGGGCGTTGTTCGATGGCCACGCAGGCACGGGGGCAGCGGTTGTGGCCTCCCACCTCCTCCATCACCACATTGCTCTGCACCTTCAGGATGTGATGGAGATCCTCTGTACTCCAAGCATTCCACCTCCAACATGCCTGGGTGAGGAGCCTAGTGCTCATCTCCTCACTCCGACATCCCAAAGGGCCCTCAGCAGGGCCGCGTCTCTCCGGGGGGCCGCGGGGGCCCCTGGTTCCCCCAGCGCAGCACCAACACGCTTCTTCATGGAGAAGAAAGTTTCACACGAGAGCCTGGTGATTGGTGCCATCGAGAATGCCTTCAAAGACATGGTGAGATCAGTGTTTGTACTTGATGAATTGTGCATGAAAACCAAGGGGAAAAATATGTACTAGGTAATTATTTTATCATTTTCACTGGTCCGGTTACATATTTATCAGCAACACTAACTCAACCAATATTAATTAGTGACGACCTGGAAAGGACCAAGTGTCCCCAAAACGTCCATCTAAATGTAACAATAACAGGATACATGTACACACATACTATAGACACAAGCTAGCACACACACAAAACCTCACTGTCTCTGTCCATCTGGTTGTGTTGTAAGTGGATGAAGGAGAATTACTGTGGCTCATGCAGCGTCCAAATGTCCGTGACCAGAGCCAATCACAACAGTGCTTTGAGGGAGAACAGGTCAAAGTGACAGGCTCCAGTTTCAGCCTCGGTGCTCGGATCAACACACTCTGTTTTGTTGTGTTTTTCCACAGCAGGGTTATTAAAGAACAATGACCCCGATATGGAAAGTAGTTCATTTGTTTTCTCTCCATTAGGCCTCACAACGAGACGGTCACACGTTTGAATCCTGCTTCACACCAGTGTTTTTTTCTTTGCAGCAGTTTGCATGTTGTACCTCTGTTCTCTTCACTTCACTCTGTGTTCTCCAGGGTTCCGTCCTATGGCATGCAGTTTTAATGAGTAATCGACTTGTAATACGTCTATGTTTGAAGAACTGGTGCAGACCGTACACAGGCATTTGTCCCATCACTGGGCTGGATTTGACATTACCCACCAGGGGCTTAGTACAATGAGTAAATATAAGATGGAGTTTTATATAATAAAAAAAAAAGATTCACTCTGTTCCAAAAAACATTTAAGCCTGTAATATAATCTCATTAGAAAATAATTTAACAACCAATCTTGATGCTTACACTCTTTTACCACTAGGTGGAAGTGTACACTTAAATGTAGGAGGAAGCCACGTATTATTTTGCAACTTTAAAGAACCGTAATTTATGTATTTGGTTGATACATTTTTCAGGTTTCATCAACAGAGTATTAACAGTTAAGGTTGCAGGCATCAGAGTGGCTACAACAGAGGTGCTTGGTGACAGTGGTTTTACTGTGATAAAATATAATCTGAATAAATAGTTATGCTGTCATCAGCAGAAATACAGATCATGTGATCCTGGATTATGACCCACTTATTTCCCACAGCACATATTTGAACATGTATTTCACCATTATATTTGCGTCTTGCTGTCTTTGTCCTTTTCCGCTCATATTTTTCACTTTCCTTCCCATCAGCAAACATTTCTGCCTCCCCAATCTCTCCTCACACATGCCTTCTCCGTCTCTTTATCCACCTCTGAATCTGCACCCCCTCCATCCCCCACGTGCCACCTCCTTGTCCTTAAAGAGGAGTTGCACTGGAATCATTCCAAAGATTGCAGCTGATGTTGCCGGTGACACATGTCAAACCAAAAGCTACAAAACTGTAAAATAGTAACCTGATTACCTTTTCAGAGAGCAGTATTTTAAGTATATTCAAGGTTCTTTGCCATACGAGTGTGTTTTTCCAGGTGGTTCCTGGTACCTTTGTTCACCCGTGTGCTGTAATTACATAGCCTGGTCTACCTTACAGCTTTTTTTTTTGGAGTAGTCGTGACAGTGAAATCAAAAGCAGCCAGGTTTAAATGGTACATGTCCCAGTACATGTCGGCAACACTTTTATCCCTTAGACATGTCAATAAAAAGCTTACACTTAAAAAAGAATTCTTGGAAATCTGGTGTCATTCATGTCGGGCTTTGACTTCACAGAGACATCGTATCTGATCCTCAGGATCTAAAATTCACTTCATTCTGATACAGGTCTCCAGTTTGTGTAATTGCAGCTTTGGCTCAGTAAACACAAAGATGTGTAAACATGACAAAATGTGACTCCCAGACAGAGACAGAGTCTGTCAGTACATACAAAAAAAATGTGGACTACTGAAATTGTTGTCCTCAAATGATCTTGGTGGAGGTCATTGACTGCAAGGGATTTCCTGTGCAATGAAATCAAATATAGCTCCCAGTGGCTTTAAGTCAAACTTTAAGCTTCTTTAGGTTTCAAATTTTTCCTTATCTCTAAGTCTAATTTTTTTTCTTCTGCTAAACCCTAAACTACAGCTTTGTTGCTATTCTTAGATGACAGTCAGGTAGCCAAAATTATTTATTTTTAATCATTAATTTGACTTGAAATTCAGTATGTGCTATTTACTGTTATAATGACGTTCTTACTTGTAGATACCTGCAGTATCTTTTTACTACAAATGTTTAATACCGTGTGTGTCGCGTCAACAAATGACTAATCCTGGTGTTTTTTTGCCTTTGACTTTTTTTATTTCTTTCTCAAGCGAACGCCTACACTTTTCCGATCAATAGAAAAAAAGCTCAGTGTAGAAAACAGGTTTGATTTTGACCACCCAAAGTCATAGTTTGTTTTTTTAATCCTATTATCTTCCATACTCCATTGAGAAACGTACCTATCCTTGAGATGAGTGGCCGTGGGTGTACACCGTGGGCTTTCTCTACAGATCTGTGAGTGTCCTTGGTGATATTCTTTGGCTCTTTGTGTCTTCTTGGCTTTTTCAAACACAAAAAAATCACTTGTGGTCATTTCTCTGCGTTACCTTTTGCGTCCAGATGGCTCCATCCATCTCTTTTACACAGAATGAGATAAATGTGGGATGGGGCGGACCAAAACATTTTGATCCTCCCTATTTCTCTGAGTCATTTAGCTCTGCTCATAGAGTCTTCCTGGTGTAAGTGGAGAGAGGGGTCGATGTTTATGCAGACGCACTCATTATCAGAGTCTGTGCCTGCAGCTGCAGATATAGTGAAGATAAATATGTACAGCTCTCGGTGCATTCATAATTCATCTTGTATAAAGGACAAATTTGTTCACTTCCTTTCCACTCAACCCTTGTACACATACATATTCCTGCTCCCTGCTACTTATTGCTCTCCTACTCCCATCAGTTGCAACATCTGTGAGTGGTTGTGTGTGTGTGTGTGTGTGTGATAGAATCATACATAACAAAATCGTACAAAAGACACACGAATTACATTGTTCAACGATACACAAAACTGTTCTTTGTTGTTTAGAGGGTCACCGCAGCTCTGTACGTAGCACAGTTACCACCCAGAAGGTTGTGGGTTCGATTCTTAGACTTGGTGGGTTATATCCTTATTAAGTATATTGTTAAACATGTAATAGATAAGATCTCATCAGATAGCAAATATGTACTGCAGTATGTACCATGACATGATATGACAAGATACTGTACTACACAAAACACACACACACACACTCCTATATTTCTTGGTGGAGGTAGAATTAGTCATAGGTCATCAGCATACGAGTGTGCTTTAAAGCTGCATCCGTCAAGGAAATAAAGATGACAAATTTAGCCAAAGTAAATGTGCTAATCAACATTTTTCACACTGTCTCATTTGCCCAGTGATTAAAAGACATAAATGAAGAATACACACAAGTTACCTCCACTTTTATTATCCTGTAATCTCCGTTTCTCCTGGGCTTCATTCACGCTAACGCATCATAATTAATTAAATGACGGGCGAATTATTCATCTGATTAATGATTGATGCCATGGTCTTTTCTTTCTTGCTCATCGCTCTTTTAGGTTTAATTAGCGCTAAATTAATCTGAGCTAATTAACTGCTGTTATGACCAACAATCCCTTCAAACTTTCACCTTTTTTTTCCCTTGTGTTTTTCGTTTAATGCTATCAACACTCAACGCCGTGGATGAATGAAAGCGTTATGTTGCAATAATTAATTAATAATGTCCTCATGGCATTTATTAAATACCAGGAAAGAATTAAAACTCATTATTAACTTCTTACGTAAAGGGTTCGTGCTGCAGCACGATAGGAAATTCCTTTGAAGGCCGCGATGATAGCACTGAAGATTATAACCAGAGATGCGTATGTGTGTGTGTGTGTGTGTCTACATGTGGTTGGGTTGTCTCTTGATAGGCCTCATTTCCATCTAAAAGAACTCCCATCCATAGAAGTAAGTGGGAACTTCCTTAGTGGTATCGCACAGCACTCTATAAGAAGTTCTAAAACTTCAATCAAAAGTTAAGCCAGTGGAAATGCACTAGAAAAAATCCCTTCTCACTTAGTCAACATAAACATACTCATGTATTTAAAATCAATATCTGCAAATAAATCCTGGGATTAAAAAAAATCACTGGGTCACAGATAAAGGAGTTTAACCACAGAAATGGGAGTTTGTGTACTGAAGCATTCAGGCCACTTATTTCTGCTGTCTCTTTGAGCTTCTCCAGTATGGGATGGATACGGTGGTTAAAGATGCCCTTGATGTTAACTCACGGAAAACTGAGGAAATAGTTTTTTAGGTCATCACCAGATTCTTATGATATTCCCAGTTGTATTCCAATGGGAAAAAAATCATGCTGGTATCTTCCTATAAATACATTGGAGTAATAGATAACTCCCTGAACTCTGGAGAGATCATATACTGTAGAGTAAGTAAGGACAAGCAGAGAATTGATTATCTTCTCTGAGGTGTGAACAGAGACTTTCTTTCTTCTTCTATAATACGAGCGAACATTTAGTGGTAAATGTAGTCGATTAAGTTCATCTGCTCCATTCAAGTCTGTGAGGTTTCACAGAACCACCCTTTTTTTTCTACTATGAGCTGATGTCTCCATACAGATTCTAGATTCTTCAGGTTTCTTATAATGAGACCAAATAATGTCACTGTGTCATGTCTTTTATCAGCTGTTTTCATGGTCGTGCACGTTCCACTTCTGTGAAGTTGAATCATAATTTCAAATCATTATGATCCATCATGGCAGCCTGCGTAGAAAAGAACTTAATATTTCTTAGGAAAATCTAAATGTTTAATCTCTGAATTGGTTCATGAAGGCACACACCAAGACTGACTCACAGCATCACTGGTAATCCAATTCAATAGTTAAAGTTGGGGGTGAGGATGGTGGAAAGACGGCGATGCAAGGAGAAGAGGCGGCAAAGGAAGATGAGGCATCAAGTCATCCCTTAACTGCTGAGGATCTGACGATATTAATGTAAATGCTAAAGGGATATTTTTGGATATAAATGTCTTTGATTAACCCTTTAGTAAACTGTGATCATGCCCTTACCTGTGTACAAACAGCTGATTGGTTTCATGAGCTTTTTTTTAAAGTTTCTTTTTTACCCAAAATGTTTTGCATCTGTGCGTTTGTTCAGGATGCACAAATAGAGAAGGAGAAGTCGATGTACAACATCTCAGGCGGCTGCACCGCCCTGGTGGTCATCTATTTACAAGGAAAGCTTTACGTTGGGAATGCAGGAGATGGCAGGTAAATCACAGTGAGCACAGTGGGCAAACACAAAAAGACTAGAGGAAGGGGGTTCTACTGATATTTATTATTTGATATTTGTCTTTCTGTTTCAGCAATATATACAACATTTTTGTTGTTGTCACATATAGTAATGGTGATTTATTCCGAATTAATGCTTAATCGTGATTAATTATGATCACGAATAATCATGATTAATTGCTTTAATCACTAACCAATCACATTAACATATTGCAGTTTTAGGGCTTTCATAAAGACACATGTGGAATGGACCTTTTTTTTTTGCCGTCGTTATCGTTTTGGTTTTTTTGCCTCTCACCCTCAGAGCTATCATCATCCGGGGTGGAGAAGTAACTCCCATGTCTTCAGAGTTCACACCAGAGTCAGAGAGACAACGACTACAGTTTTTGGTGAGAACATTTTTTTTTCCTCCAGTTTCTTTTTTAGCTGTGAGATCTTCGCAGAGTTGACTTCTCATTCTGGGGAAACACCAATTCTTTCTGTCTTACACTGGTTGCTCACTGCCAGCTTAACAGAACCGTTTTGAGACATGTCACTTTTATTTATCATCTTTCTTTATTCTCCCTTTTTCACAGGCATACATGCAGCCGCACTTATTAGGTAACGAGTTTACACATCTGGAATTCCCCAGGAGGGTTCAGAGGAAAGAAGTTGGCAAGAGGATGCTGTACCGTGACTTCACCATGTCTGGATGGTGGGAACGCCGCTCATTTGATTTGTAGACATTTTTACTCTAAATGTAATGCTTAATATATATATTATATATAACTCCAGAAGTGTCACAGCATGACAACTGTAGGGGCACTGTGAGCGTGAGGTTTTTCTTTATTTTTTTTTTCTGTCTTCTCTATAACACAAAACACATTTTTATAAAAATGCCCTCATGATTCTAATACATTGTCCAGGGCATACGGTATACTGGCAAATTCATGTAAGCCTTCATTCATGTAATCTAATTAACCAATTTGATCTTCCCATAATAAGAGCTAAATATCAGGGTCAGCTCCAAAGAGCTGATTAGAAATATAAATTTGAAAACAAAATTAAAATGAATAACAGAAGCACATATGTAAAGTTCAACTATCAGCCCTAATTTTTTGTGGGTGTTCAAACTTTTTTTGTGGCCTGTAGTTTTGTTGAATGCTTAAGAAATGTGTTGCACGTGTATGTCAACCCTGAGTAAGTGGTACTGAGATAATGAAGAAGCTGAGAGTAGCTGGAGGACATGAGGGAAGCTGAGATGAGCTGCACGTTTTTCTGACACCACCTCCCCGTAGGTGTGTTTTGCAGATCTTCTCAGTTCAGCAGATGTAGGTCAGTCAGTGGCTGCGTTCCTAACTGGTATCAGAACCCTGTTCCTGTCTGTCTGTGAAGTACTGTATCCGAGCGGCATGGACGACCTGTGATGTATTTTTAATCCGATTCTGCTGTTAACCCAGTTGTGCGTCAGTTTCACACAGGCCGAGTCTTTGTCGTTGTACCTCATGGCTCTCATCCCGCGTCTTCTTCTCTGATGGATCTTCTCTATGTCTGTGTATCTCCCTGTCTCTGTGCAGAAGTGCACACTCTCCTTGTTGTCTGCATGCCCACATGCTGCTTGTGTGGGTGTATTCTGGCACCTATGATCAAGACTGGCCTCTAATGAAGGCATACATACGAGGCCCTCAGCCCACTTCTTTCTGTCTCCTTACATTAGCTTCACAGCTCCACCGTCATTCAGGCAGCAGGACCGGAGTCTGATCTATCTTTGGTGCTCGGCACGCACGATAATTCTCTCACAGTTGTCCAAGATGGGGGGTGGTTTGTTTGCGCGGTGTCCCGCAGTGATCAATGTTGAGCAGTCAACCACTGACGACATGATCTGAATGCCATAGCAACGAGAGAAAGAGAAAGAATAAGAGAGAGAAAGAGAGGAGAAACTGGAGACAGAAACAGGGAGAGAAATGTAACGTTGAAAGAAAAAAATACAGATTAAATTGAGGTGAATCAATGTGTTTTTGGGACATAGTTGTGGTGAGAAAATGCTTTTGGTCAAACGGCAGGACAGTGATGGATGTCTGTCCACTGTGGTGACTGTCCTCAGCCTCATTATATGGAAAACGCTCACACACACTTTCATCACTGTCACATCATTCCATCCTCTCTCTGCTTTTCTTTTTCCACTGCACTTCACTTCCAGTATGATGGATGGACGGATGGATGCCTTTGGGTTGGCAAACACAAGGAGAGTCATCGGGTCACAAGCATTAATCCTGACTGAGTTTGGCTCACGATACCACTAAGCCTTCTAAAGTCATTTAGACTGAGCAGGAAAAGATGCCTGTAGCAGAGGCCAGGTGCAGCACCTTATAATTTATAGTATTGCGAATGAAATTAACATAAACTGCTCACGGTCTCAGTTAAACTAAGGATAAAATAAATACAAAAAGATATATATATATATAAAAACATACAGTTTCACTTATGCATAGTTAACACAACAGCAGAAAGTGAGTGAAGCTTTTACAAAAATAGCACATCTCAATTAAAAACTCCTGCTCCGACTTTCCATAGAAAACACTTGTCAATCAAACCAATACTTACGGTATTGGTTTGAGGAAGAGGTGATGGGGTCAGCACATGTTTTTGAGTACAAGTATCTGGTTGCATGGACAGCTGTGAGGTATCATCCCTGTATTGAAGAGTTTTATGGAGAAGCTGATCTGTCACTGAGCATCTCTCCCTGCTGTGTTCAGCCTCTCAGTCCCAGAGCTGCTGCTTTAACAGGGTTTCCTTTCTGTGAGTCACACACCTATTATAGAGAGTCTGCAGAAGTCGACTCTCAACATGAGGCACGCTGTCCCCCACAACAGGCTCTGGGGATTTTTTCGAGACACCTCTAACATAATAACAAGTGTATGTCTCCATTTTGTTTTTTTGTTGTTGTTTTTTTTACAGGCCGAGTCTTTGTCGTTGTACCTCATGGCTCTCATCCCGCGTCTTCTTCTCTGATGGATCTTCTCTATGTCTGTGTATCTCCCTGTCTCTGTGCAGAAGTGCACACTCTCCTTGTTGTCTGCATGCCCACATGCTGCTTGTGTGGGTGTATTCTGGCACCTATGATCAAGACTGGCCTCTAATGAAGGCATACATACGAGGCCCTCAGCCCACTTCTTTCTGTCTCCTTACATTAGCTTCACAGCTCCACCGTCATTCAGGCAGCAGGACCGGAGTCTGATCTATCTTTGGTGCTCGGCACGCACGATAATTCTCTCACAGTTGTCCAAGATGGGGGGTGGTTTGTTTGCGCGGTGTCCCGCAGTGATCAATGTTGAGCAGTCAACCACTGACGACATGATCTGAATGCCATAGCAACGAGAGAAAGAGAAAGAATAAGAGAGAGAAAGAGAGGAGAAACTGGAGACAGAAACAGGGAGAGAAATGTAACGTTGAAAGAAAAAAATACAGATTAAATTGAGGTGAATCAATGTGTTTTTGGGACATAGTTGTGGTGAGAAAATGCTTTTGGTCAAACGGCAGGACAGTGATGGATGTCTGTCCACTGTGGTGACTGTCCTCAGCCTCATTATATGGAAAACGCTCACACACACTTTCATCACTGTCACATCATTCCATCCTCTCTCTGCTTTTCTTTTTCCACTGCACTTCACTTCCAGTATGATGGATGGACGGATGGATGCCTTTGGGTTGGCAAACACAAGGAGAGTCATCGGGTCACAAGCATTAATCCTGACTGAGTTTGGCTCACGATACCACTAAGCCTTCTAAAGTCATTTAGACTGAGCAGGAAAAGATGCCTGTAGCAGAGGCCAGGTGCAGCACCTTATAATTTATAGTATTGCGAATGAAATTAACATAAACTGCTCACGGTCTCAGTTAAACTAAGGATAAAATAAATACAAAAAGATATATATATATATAAAAACATACAGTTTCACTTATGCATAGTTAACACAACAGCAGAAAGTGAGTGAAGCTTTTACAAAAATAGCACATCTCAATTAAAAACTCCTGCTCCGACTTTCCATAGAAAACACTTGTCAATCAAACCAATACTTACGGTATTGGTTTGAGGAAGAGGTGATGGGGTCAGCACATGTTTTTGAGTACAAGTATCTGGTTGCATGGACAGCTGTGAGGTATCATCCCTGTATTGAAGAGTTTTATGGAGAAGCTGATCTGTCACTGAGCATCTCTCCCTGCTGTGTTCAGCCTCTCAGTCCCAGAGCTGCTGCTTTAACAGGGTTTCCTTTCTGTGAGTCACACACCTATTATAGAGAGTCTGCAGAAGTCGACTCTCAACATGAGGCACGCTGTCCCCCACAACAGGCTCTGGGGATTTTTTCGAGACACCTCTAACATAATAACAAGTGTATGTCTCCATTTTGTTTTTTTGTTGTTGTTTTTTTTAAGTTGAAGCGATGTGGCAGCAATCAAAGTGATTCCCCTTGAAGTGATGTGGCAGCAATCAAAGTGATTCCCTCTCTGCAAATGAAAAGAGAATGGCCTGCTCCACTTTAATTAATGTCTCTTTTTACGCTTATTTTAGACGTGGCACCATCCCACTGCTGTTTTATGTGCTTTTCCACAACATTAAAAGTGCAGACACCAGAGAGGGAGCACTTCGGCAGGCAGTTAGATCGTGTTGCGGCTATTTAGTGCTGCGAAGAGTCACAGTCTGCAGACTATTTCTCTGTTTGTGGGCTCTGTTCCCTGTGATAGTTCCCTCTCTGTGCAGGGTAAAAAAAAGTGCTGAGAGCAGCAGCATAGCAGTCGCCTAAGGTGGAAACATATGGTGTCTCTGAGTGGAACCAGAAGTAATGTAAAAACCATCCTGGTCCTCACTAATCTTCTTCACTGAAGCTGAATTAAAATGTGAAGGGCAGCCTTGACTCATTTTGTATTTGCATAATAAAAATCCATGTTAAGCAAACTCCAGGATGAAGTGACATAATATTTTAAAATGAAATATCCCTCAAAGCATTATTTGTACCTTATTCCTTCCCATTGAAAGTGTCAAATTTTTAGAAGACCGATCAGTAGACTTTCATTTTGAGAGCACCTGGTGTGAGCTCTGAAAACACTGTCTGTGTGTGCAGCCGGGCCAGGATTTTGGCTGAGACTTGTAATAATTCTGGTTCTGCCCGGAGACGCAGCTGTTCCTCTTAAAGTTAAACTGTTGGGTGAAAGGGAAGAGGAAAAAAAAAATACTGAGAAAAAGTACCGAGCTGTCGAGGTGAAAAGTGTATCTTAAGATCTGGCATCAATGCTTATTTTTTACTCTTTTTTTTTCCTTGTGTTGCAGCTCTGTCTGGTCCAAGTCTGAAACTGGTAAATTATTCAGCATTTGGAGAAGTTTTAAGCGCCGCTCTGAGAACAGGGGAATGTGAACGTTGATACTCTTGCATCACTGAGCTGTTTTACATCCAGACTTTCAGATATAGTACGTGTGTGTGTGTGTGTGTGTGTGTGTGGGTCTGTGCACCTTCTCACACAGACACAAACACACCAAACTGCAGACAGGCACAAAAAACCACCAGCAAACCCCAGGCATCAGTAGAACTCTCACTTTTTTTCCATTTGGGACTTATGCCTGAATGTTATGTCTAGATTGTTTTTTTTTTCTCCTCTCAACATCTTCCTCTTTTTTCCTCTCAGAATTCTCTTTCTCTACAGAGCCTGTAGGGGGGTAGAGGGGAGGCGGG
>NC_024312.1:13550206-13619697 GCF_000523025.1 Cynoglossus semilaevis
AAAACCCATTAAAGTGTCCTCTCTTCTCTGTGCAGGGCGTATAAAACCATAGAGGACGATGACCTGAAGTTCCCACTGATATACGGCGAAGGAAAGAAGGTAAGAAAGATTTGACAGCTGTTCACGGACCCAAAGCTCTCTGCTCCTCGCCGGAAATTAAATCTTCCATTAGCTGTACATAGAGCGGCTCGTCACGTCTTTGTATCCTCCGAGGTTCAACTGTCTTCTCTTCTCCCACTGAATTCTCCGTAAATTATCCATGGATACACAGAAAAGGCAACAACAATAAGATTAAAGTACTTTACATACCAGTGATTCCCAACCACTGTGCCGTGGCACACTAATGTGCCGTGAGAGATCATTAGGTGTGCCGTGGAAAATTATCCAATTTCACTTAATTTGGCCAAAGGCAGAACAAGTAAGTACTCTTCAGCTAGGTGGCAGCAGATGGCTGTGAAAACTAAAAAAAAGATCAGCGCTATTGAAGAAGATCTTTGTGAGTGTCTTTCTTTAATTCCTGCCAGTATATCGGCATTGTTTTTAACTAAACAGGCCGATATTTTAGTTAAATATGAGGTCATTTAAACTTCATTACATATACTTGTGATATTGTTGTTTGGTGGTTCCCTGATGATATACAGTATATGTGCCATGGCTCAAACATGGTTGGGAAACACTGGTATATATATATATATATATAAAACCAAAAACTTTTTTTCCTTCTTCATTTCCCAGACTTTAGATATCTGAACCTCACCTCACATAGTGGCAGTCCTGGCGTCACGTGCGTCACATTAAGTGTTTGCGTGACGCAACAGAGAAACCTAAGATCAGCAGCAGCGTAGTCAATGGAACTAACCTTCACTCCAGGGCAGTTCTAATGGAATAATTATCCTGTTGAAAAGACTTCAGATGAAGTCGTTTCAACTCTATGTAAAGACGACGTTGTCTCTAGTGCAGAGAAGAGAACATTGATATCACATTATTGGCCGTTTCTTTGTCTGTGTTGATTTTTTCATTGACAATAAAGTTTAATCTAATCTAATAAAAACGTTTGTGTTCAAGGTAACAATTCTCTCACATGCGGCTAATTACATTACTCGTCAGCGCTACATGAGTTAAACCCAAGGTAAGGTCAATGTGTGGCTATAAATAAAATAATGATGAGGGACGAAGTGAAAGTAAAACACTGTTCCTCATTAGCAGAGAACAATAAAAGAGTCAATAATCCTACTGTCATCAGAGTCCACCCATAATTAGTGGCAAAGAGTCTCCATAGAAACACATGTTAATTGTTTTGTTTTTTTTAGTGTTGCCAAAGCACTGGTTCACTGGAGAATCTTGTCACTGCATTGACATAAAGTAGAAATGAAAAGGTCGACGGTGCAGCTCACTGTCCATGACATTTCCCTTTCTCACATGCGATGTCTGGTCGCCGAAAAGGTCGAAGAGGAAACTCTGAAAGAATGTTCTTTGTGTGTGGCCTTCTTCACTTTTCAACTCCAGACACACATTTGATTAATATTACCCAGTGACAGATGCTACCCCACAGCGCTGCCTCTGCCTGGAAACCACAGTTGTGGTTAAGTCAACATGGTTGGCAGTGCCCACACCAAGTCCTTGAAGTGAATCCCGGGGTTGGATGGCTAGATAAAGCCAGGACGAGGAGGGGGTTGTGGAAGAGAGAGAAATGCCAGTGTACTTCAAAGACCCACGTGCAGCCTGCATGGCTCCAGTGCTCAGCAATTAATCCCAGGATATTTCTCTTTCTTCGCTGGAGGAGATTTGCTGCCGCTTTCAACACTGTGACTCGTCTGACATCATTTTCTTTCTTCTTTTTGTGCGACCTACTGATTCAAACTCTAAGGCTTATACCACGGCCTGAGACGACGTCAGGCTTTTTTTTTATTTATTTCCTGTGTTAAAGATTCATGGAGCAGTTACCCAATCAAACATTTCAGTGTTTGTATTTTTTTTCTTGTTATCAAGGTTATCATTAAACTGCAACTTTTTGGCAGATCCAAAAACTGGATCTGCCAGGAAGCTGTGGTTTAATGATTTCTTATGAGAATTATTTACCAGGAGAACGCGGCGTATATTTGCCTCGTTGTGCAGTCAAACAACCCACAGAGAACGCAGCCTAACCCGATGCTTTTGTCAGGTCAACCAGCTGCTCTCTGCGTGGACGATCAGCGAGTTTACTTTGAGCTGCTCCCAGCGGCCTCGGCTCCTCACTCTGTGAAGGAGCAGTGGGTTGTACCAGTCAGTCTGTCCACTCTCAGCTGACACCTAAACACAACACTGGGATTCTCAGACTCTTCCTCTGAGGTGAACAGATGTCAGTGGACCTTGTCCCCTCTCGACACTGAGAGTCTTTTGGTGACTAAGAGCTGCTGAATCTTATCTCAGCTGCTTCTCACTCGGCTGCGAACGATCCCAGGGTGAGGTTAAAGTTGATGACTCCATTTTCATTTCTTCATCCTACGCACCACGTTCTGGGTGGTTCCGGCTCTGTAACGTTTCTTTATCTAATGACTAAGCTGAAACTACGTTAATAAACTCTCTCCAGAGTCTAAGAAAACTGTGTCGTTTGATAGATGAGAATCAATTATGTTTCCTGAATTAGTCACTTAATGTTCTTCTCAAAAAATACATTTTATCTCCAATGTAAACTGTTTATTATGCGTGGTTTTCTATTTATCTTGTAATTTCAGGCCCGGGTGCTGGCAACCATCGGGGTAACCAGAGGACTTGGAGACCATAACCTCAAAGTGCACGACTCCAACATCTACATCAAGCCATTCCTGTCCTGCTGCCCAGAGGTACTGTAAACTCCGTAACACCAAAAAAAAAACAAAAAAAACTCAAAATGGTATTAGTTGAAAGAAAAATATTTGAATGCATTATATTTGAATTATATATTTCTGCTTAGATTTATTTAAACTATATTTTTCGTTGTGGTAAAATCTATAAACATTTTGAAGTGCAATATCACCTTATAGGCACAGCCTTCCAGTGAAAACAGTCTGAAGAGGTTGGAGAAATAAATCTTTTCTGCAAGATCTCATATTGGAAATGAGTGTTCTTGGGTAATAATGAAGAAATAAAAATTTGACCTTCACATCTGGATCCATCAGCTTTTCCTCATGAGATCACATGTGGGCGTGGGGTCAAAATTCAAATGATGCAGCCCTGACCTCGCTTGTCTTGCAGGGATATTTTGTTGCTGAAGAAAACAGTTTTGAAATAGTTTCTGGGAAAAGCACGCTGTTTCTCTCTGACATTTATGGCCTCGCTTATTTTTTGTGTCACAAATCTTGACTTTAATCACACTTTCCCACTAAGTGGACGTGTTTAATCCATGAAGTGACTTTCAAATGGCTTTGTCACAACTTCAGCCTCAGTCGAGCTTTTACTGCAGTTGACTGTGGTTTGTTTGCTGTGTCACGGCTGTTGTTCTGTTAGGGGTATAGGGAAATATTGATCCATATTTTGTTTCACAATACCATATCGTTATCCACTTCGGGAGCGATCGGGGAACCTTCAAACTTCCTAGTCCAGTGTTTCCCAAACATTTTTTCTGGGGACCCATATTTTAAAAGTCACAAACCTGCGCGACCCAAGTCAATAGTCATTGTTCATAAACTCCTGGGAATCATGATGCGAGACGACCCAAAAGAAAAATCTCTTGTGTCCCACCTGAGGGTCGTGACCCAGTCTTTGGGAAACCATGTCCTAGTCAATCCTACAAACCTTGTGTCTTCTCTCCCTGACCCTGTCTCACCTTAAGGTCAGAGTTTACCCACTGACCCAGTTTGAACATGGAGCCGACGACGTCCTGGTTCTCGGAACCGATGGTCTGTGGGACGTTCTCTCCAACCAGGAAGTAGCAGAAACTGTCACTTCATTCCTGTCGAACTGTGACCCCGACGATCAGCACAGGCACGTTTGGTTATTTATTTAAACATCTTCTCACTTTTCCATGAATAATCTCAATTAATCGTGATTAATCACGATTGATAAGATTGTAACTGTGAATCGTTTGCTTGCGGCCCACCGTCCTTATACACAGATACACAATGGCAGCTCAGGACCTGATCATGAGAGCACGTGGGGTGCTGAAGGACCGCGGCTGGAGAATATCCAACGACAGATTGGGCTCCGGAGACGACATCTCCGTCTACATCATTCCCCTGATGTTTGGAAACAAGCAGAATTAAACCCACCTGTTGTGTCTGGATTTAACCCTTGTTGAAGGACACGAGACATCTCTCCATGTCAGATGTAGGATTTTTTTAGGGTCATCTGGGGACAGGTTTTTTTTGTTTTTTAACTGCTGAAATTTCGCCTCTTCAGGGTATTTCACTGACAAAGCCATGGTGAACATTGTTGTGGAGTGATGCAAATGTAACTGATAAGATGATTTAAAAAAAAGAAAAAAATCATCTCAGAGTCGTTGTTACTGATAATTGCACAATATTTATAAATGTGAAAATGTATATAGTCTCAGGCCAAACGCATTTGATGAACGTGTGTGTGGTTAAATATCTGTACAGTGTATTAAAAAAAACAAGTAACCAGGAAGCTGATGTCATGTACATATGGACGATCTCTCCTGTAGACTTTTACTGTAGCCAAGCCATTGTATCAGCGCTGGGAAAAGAAATGCCTTCCTCCAGGGCTGCTGTTTTTTTCCTCTTAAAATCCAAAAGAAATAGTGAATAACATGAAGAAACTTTTTAATAAAGAGAAGACAAATGAGACCAGTCCTGTTTTTCCTGTCTGTACCGTTGTAGTTACCTGTGTATACACAGATTTCTTTTACATTTGATTTCTTCTCCTGTTGCAGCCTCATGTTAATCCTCTGCTGTCATCCTTATCCTCCACTGGCTGTTAGCACTTCGCTACATCCTCAGCTGCTGGCTGTGTCATTATTTAAACTACAATCCCACATTTTCTTTGCCTGCAAGTTAAACAAAGACAAACTGGGAAAAGCACTCAGCCCTACGGAGTGTATCTCTCACTGTCCAACGCTCGTCGCAGTAGTTCTTAGTATTTGTTCCTACTGTCAAAATGAAGACACACCACTCACCAATAACAGAACTGTTCTGATTTCAACCCCTCAGCTGAGAGAATACAAATGAGACGTTTACTCCAGAGTTACCAGGAGCAGTTTCACTCATGTCCCTGACATTTGTTACTGTAATGATTCTGCAGGAAAGACTTATCTCTGCTAGTTACTAAAACATAGTACACGGTCACAGTGAGACTAAATTTAAATGTAAAAAAAAAAAGAATATTTTTCTTTCCCACATTCTCTACCCTTTAATCCTTAGTTGTTGTTTGTTGTTATTTTTATGTAGCATGTCTCCATATCTTCAACCTGTTTCCAGAGTGAAACCTTTGTTTTTCGTCTGTTCACTCAGATGAAACCTGTGACTCAAAGACGGTCCAAACTGAGCTTTATCTTCTGGAAACTGACAGATTCAAAGAGTTCGATTTCTTTGGAATCCCAAGACAAACACACACCTGAAGATTATCCTGTTTTTTTATAAAGATTGTAGAACTAGGTTTTTGTTGTTTTTCTTCACAACAACTTCCAGGAAACAAAGTTGTATTATTACACAAAGTTACAAAAAATTGATTTTCACACCAATCTTCCTCTAACCAGTAGCAAACAAATAAACAAGATTTAAAAACATTTTCAAACACACACACACACACACACAAAAAAACCCAACCCCAAAACCCTGTCATAACCTTCAAACAGGTCACCACAGCAGCTGCTGGAATCTGGCTTTTATGCTGGAACCATCAGCATTGGACCAATTAGCTGACAGGATCCAACTGAAACACCCTCACTCACTCATTACACACCTGCAGCCAATCTCACACACTCTCACACACACATACTGAGAGCAAATGTGGAAGAACGACCCTGGGGTGGTGTGGTTAAATCTCGTAGAAACGTTGTCTGACTCAGTCTCAGGACAGTGGACTGAGAGAAGCTGCGAGCCTTATGTTGATGAATGATGAAGGGTATCAGTTGATGGAATGGCCTGACAGTAAACTCTGTGTTAGATGCTGCCGTGAGGGCAGTAACAGAACACCAATGCACACACACACACACACACAAACCTGAGAGTGATGACGAGTGCAGCCCTTCATCATCAGCTGCTCCTTCACTCCTCACAGCCAGTGAACACGGGTGAGGAACGGGTGACTAATAACTGCATACTTCTGAGGTGGAACCTTTGTCCTCTCACCCCCACTGAGGAGACGTGACACCACATACTTGAAATACCTGAGAACAAAGCCATAAATCACACCAAGGATTGAGTAGAACAGCTCACAACAAGACAGAGGTATCGGGTGAAGAACGAGGAAGGTTGAACCCCGTGACCTGGTGACACCGTTCACAGCTCTCCGCTGCAGCACCTGTGGGTATGAGTAGCTTCTAGGCTAACCACTGGAGAATCCAGTTCAGTCTCTACAGTCATCCTCTACCTCTTCATCCTGGACAGTTCAGCAGAGAAAGAGACAAGCCCTCATCCACACTCACATTCACACTTAGGGTCCATTTTGAATGAACAATTAACCAAGTCCTGTCCCAGCTTCATGTTTCTGGAGAATGGAAGGAAACCAAAATAGGGATCTGGGATAACGTACACCATCAGTTAACACCTGGAATCAAAGTTCTCAGGTTCAGAGTCCAGGACTGGAAGTACATAATTGTTTCATTTTATTTTCCAAGAAAGTAATGATAACATTTTGCATATTTGGTTTTACTGACAGTTTGGTAGGAGAGCACCGAGTTTTTCCCCGAGCTTTTTTTTTTTTTTGCTGGATTTTTAGTACTTTTTTATACACTTTTGTACAGTATACAACAAGGACTTGTAGTAATTTGCGCCCACAATAATGAGAATATTCAAACAATATCTGTTTTGTTCTAGGTTTTGACTTGTAAACACAAATGTCTGCATTGAACAATTGTTACTATCTGCATTAATGCAGTAGAACAGGTGTTTGGCCATATTTGTTTTTTTCCCTTCTTCATAAAAGATCTGCCTGGAACAGCTGCCCTCTAAAGCACTGGGAACAACAAAGGATATACTGTATTTTCCTATTGGTAATATCTATGTTATTGGGTTATAAACATGAACAACTGACCCATGTAACCAACAGAAGTGTGTTACTGTTACAGCCTCCCACCCTGAGCTCCTCTGCAGGGCCATCTGGTCCCTATAGGTCAGCGCTGCATCTTCCTCCATTCAGGTACACAGTGAGCTGGCACTCCACTTATCTACCCACATGCCTGTGTGTGTGTGTGTGTGCATGTGTGTGAAAGAGAGAGAACGTGAGAGAGGGAGAGAGAGAGTGAGAGCGCGTGTGCTCCAGAAGACAGTCAATCCTGTGGGTGGCTTGTTTTTCCAAGGTCACAGCACTCCCACCCGACCTGTGGAGAGATCTGTGGGAGATGCTGAGTGGGCTAACAGTGAGACATTCATCTCTTTTCACTGGAACCATGGCACTTTTTCTATCTGCACTGCATCATGGGATAGCCAAGGGCACCGCCTTCAAGGCTAATATCACACCAGATGAAAATAGTGTTTATTAGCGTGTTAGCACTCACTGTTAGCTGAAATTAGCTTTCTAAATAACATGGGTGTCAAAACTCTGACGAAACAACCACAACAGTGTTGACCATTCAATTTATTATTTTACATTACTCTCCATGGTTTCCTGAAGTCACATGTCCCAGAATCAGAGCAAATTGATCACAAAATTCTGGGGAAAACATCACACCAAAGTTGTTATTTTCAAGGTAGAAACTGCAGATATTGTCTGAAGCCTCAAAACCATGCAATTTAATGCACCCTGTCATTTTAATGACCCACTTCCTGTGTACGGAGGAGCCGCCGTCTGCTTGCGTTTCTTCTCTGATTTTATTTTATTTTTTGGTTTGGTCGTGTACTACGCTGATGTTGGGTGGAATTTATTACTCTATTTGTAGAAAAAACAAAACCATGTGGCAGTACTGCAATACAGATGGTACTATGACTCTGTCAGTATAATAAGTTTGTGTTAGAGCAGGAGAAGAATCACAGGACGATACTATTTTATTTCATGTTATAGCATCTGTAGTAATAGTTCTTTTTTGCCTTAAAAAACAAAAAGAATGTTTGTGTCCAAATATATCATTTCTGAAAAGTGCACAGCTGCACAGATTACCAGGTGCTCTGCACTCATCATACCTTAACACACTAACTGTTGGTCTGTGAAACTGTGATTAGGAGCTGTTCAGACGTGTCCGTCGTAAAGTGGAGGTCTTTATTTTATTCTTTCACTTACGGCCAATAAATCCCACATGCTACACACACTTTTACTGAGGTACTCTGTGTAACGCATGTGGGACTGTATTCTCGCAGTAATTCAAGCTGCATCTAAAGTAATTCAAGGTATGAGAGTCAGGGGGAGCTAGTGTACACGGTGCGTACTGAAACTAACCAAAGATGACTGAAGATGAATCTTAAAGATTCCAAAATCAACTACTGAGATGTGATTACAGTTTCTTACTGGTGAGTTTTCAGAGGTGAGACACGGACACTGTCAAGTCTTTAAGGACAACTTTGAGTAATCCATCATGGTGTACTACTCAACAGGATCACAAATAATAATAATAGTGGGAGGATTTTAATTAATAACTGTTGAAATAGCAGTGTGGTTACTTTTTAAGAAACACACAAACACAGAGTTGTGTGTCCTGTTGTGATGAGTGTGTGTGTGGCTGCCTCAGTGCAGCTGTGATGCCTACATGAGCAGACAGTATTTTTTCCACTGGGGACTCTGATTTACTGCTCTGGGACTTTTGCTGCTACAAGTATGATTTATCTGTGGCCCGGCTCAAATGAGAGCTTTGACACAAGATGAATGAGGAGGACATGAGCAGCCTCTGCTCTGCTCTGCTCTATAGGCCCACTCTCTGTACAGTCACATTATGATAAATGGTGTTCCCTCTTACCGTGGAGGCGGGGAAGTCAGATTTTCACACGAGAGGTTTACTTAAATATATTTAATGCAGACTGCATCTCCAGTTTAGTATTCAGTTTTTTTTTAAACCAGACTCCTCTCAACCTACACATTTCTCAACAATGAGATGCTGTAGTAGAATTTATTGTGTAACGTCGACACAAAGGCTTGTGGGAACGAGGGTGAACTCAACTCTGCCTAACGCGCTATCAAGTGTGAACTCATGAATATTTAATGGGAGTATCCTCGGAAGGTCAAACCCTGGATTTCATTTTCATTCAGCCGCTGAGTGAGTGGCGTTCACTTGTGTGGACAGTGTGGGGTGAACTCCGTTTTTCCAAGGGCTTCTGGTTCAATTTATAACATCTGTAAACAGAAGAGTTCATAGTCTGGATTACTGGTTTAGTCTATAGAGGAAGAGTGCAGCGGGAGATGGCGAAAAGGAAAGTTTGCAGTGTTGACTCCCAACAATGCATGGGTTTTCCCTTTCATCCCATTAATGGTACCATTTAATCCTAGTGACCTTTGGTAATATGGGCATTAAAACCAATACTGAATATTTAAGCAGACTCAGTTTTGACAGATCGACCCATTTCCAGTACCACAGCAGCTCTTCCTGTTCTGTTGTGGGGACCATTCAGATCAGTCTGGAGCTGGGTTTCTACATCCTGCGTTTTATATTGTATGTATGTATAAAAGAGCAGCAGGGGAGCTGATTGCAAAGGTTAACACAAGTACTACCCAAATCTGTGCTCCCTAATCACAGACCTCAGTGTAGTACTCTCCTGTGTAGTACTCTCCTGTGTAGTAGGAAGCATGCACAGGTCAAGCCATGTGGCACAACAAAGGAGTTTCTGGGGCACACAGAAACGTCCAGATTAAGTTGATTATCTGAGCTCTGCTCTGCAAGGAGGGTCGAGGTAGTGCGGGGGGCGGCGGGTGAGGGGGGTACATTTAGCCATCTGTATGTGTGTGTGTGAGAACATGTGCAGAATTATCAACAAAGGAATTCAGCAGAGAGTCATAAAGGCTGTGTGTGTGTGTGTGTGAAGGAGAGATATATCGTAGGATACCTCTGTGGGCAGCAGGAGCCACGTCACTCCTCTCCTCATAGCAACAGCACTCTTGACCTACATGCCTTCCACACAGCCCACTCTGCCTGGGCTGCAAGAAAGCTATGCAAATGCACACAGGACAGTCGCACATGCTTGGTAGAAATGTGCGTACATTATTAAGAAAAATAAATACAAATGAGTCCTTCACCTGGGGATTGAAAACAGATCAATAAATAAATGCACATGCGTTGTTAACACACATCAACCTGGATTGTTGGTTAAAATGAAAACTGCACACACCACCAAAGTCTCCCTTTCTCCCACACTCAGGCATGGCTTTATTGAATGTCACATGTTACAGTGTTCAGCTTTTTTTTAAACAACACAAAAGCCACAGAATGCGGTTTTAAAGTAATTGGTTTGAACAGAGATACAAAAGACGGTTTATTTAAAAGAAAAGAAAAACACACGGGAACATTAAATTACCTTGGTGAGAGCGGACTTCGGATCTTTTTCCTTCGGCTGGAGAGCAGAAACCAGCACCAGCAAGGCAGTAGCTTGCGCAGTCATCTCCATAGCGGGCAGAGTCACAACCCAACCAACAGCACAAACTACTACCTCAGCCAGTGGCTGGTCCACATCAGAGGGAGAACACGGAGAGACGTGCAAAAAAAACCCAAAAAAACATTCTCACTCATGTAGACGGAGGTGGAGAACGTGGTAACCTCGATCACCGCCACGTTCCACCGCTGCGGCTCCGGTACACTGCTGCTCCTCCTTCCTCCCCGTCTCTCACTGCTCTCTTCTCTGAGGACTTGAAATAAGAGGGAAACCCCGCCCAGGCAGACCTCCTCCTCCTTCTCCTCCTCCTTCTCCTTCTCTTCCTCCACTACCTCCCCCTCCTGCTCTTTCTTTCTCATTCTCTCCCCTCATGCAGCCCTTTCCCCCAGACGATTAACCGAAGGACAGTGTTGCTCAACCCATGTGCCCCAACCCAACTCAAAGGCTGCCAGATCATTTCCAATAGTCATCAGCTCTTTGATGAGAAATATAAAATATAGGAGTTTTATTATTATTAAAGATGTTAAACATAATAATTTATTTGTAAAATTAAACACATTCATTTTTAAATGTATTTTAGCACATGGGCAATATGATGCAAACTGACTATTAATTCCACCATTGGTCCTTGTTGTTGGTCACTTATTTACACACACTGCTCAAAACATCATCCCAGTGTTGCATTTTCCTCTATTTATTTGCTAATGTTTTAAGACAATGGAAAGTGAATATGACTAAATGCATCATATGACAGACAGCTGGACCAAGAGGTGCCAACACTAACATTATCCAGTGTCATAACCTTTCACAATCAGTAAATGAAATAAAATGTATAATCACAGCTGACAGACTCAGTGTGAAACCTTGGCCTGTTAAGTTGAACACAACGCTGATTCACTTGCAGGAATTGAAGAAAACATTTTTTTCTTTTTTAGATTTTCCGAAAGTAGATCAATCAGCCTAGATTAATCAACTGAGTAAAATTAGGTAGACACATTGCTTGTTCTGGTTTCACCGATTTAAATGTAAATATACAGCAAACAAATGTTTGAGTCCTAGTAGAATTCATTTCATTCATGTGTGTGTGTTCAGGACCTAGGCAGACATAATAATAGAAAAGACAAAACTAATTGTACAATCGTCCCATTTATTTTTATACAGGCAAATACATCCCTCCTCAGATGGCTGGCTTGAGGTGACATGGAATGTTACAGTCAGATTTATTTATTTACTTGCATAAAATCCTCACTGTTGAAAATGTCACAAAAGGGTCAGTTTTTGCATGTAAGACCAACACCGCCCCACGTTTGTTTTTTTTTGTGTTTTTTTTTAATCAAGGTCACCACACATCCAGGGGCAACAGCTGATTTTCTTTTTCATTAATTGTTTTAACTGTGTGTGGAGCCAGTCTGAATGAAAGTGGAAGAGGTGAAGGCATGATGATGAGAAGCGTACGATGAGGACTAACGAGGGACATGGTTGTATACAGGGTCTGAGCAGACCTCCCATCTTTATGTCATCGTAGACAAATTCATGTCTGTGCACTTCTGAAGCACATGGGTGAAGAAGACACATTCAAAGACTTCTTCTTCTTCTTCATCTTAATTATATTGAAAAAAACAGAGCTCAGCACCAGCCCAGTCAGGACTCTCCATTTTGGACTCTGGACACAGGCGGCTGCATAAAGTCTTTAAAGGGGCCCAGGGCCTCCTTCAGAGCCGAGCTCACTTCCGTGGAGGAACATGTGATGCACTCCACGAGGGTTGGATACAGGGCGATCACCTGGGCCCAAGTATTGCCGTCCACTGCAGGAAGACACGTAAAGAAACACAAATGAACAAAACAAACAAAAAAAAAGGGTAGGAGGACAACAGAGGGAAAGTTACAGGAGAGGAGGGAGAAGTACTGCAAATAAGTTTCTTTGTAACAAGATGGCAACGCAAAGCAAACTTGAAGGACATTTGAAAAAGGATTTTAATGATGTCTCGCTCCAGTCTACTGCAGTTACGAAAATAAAATGTTATAGGTGACCTCGCCAGAAACAAATAGGGAAGAAGAAGAAGAAGAAGAAAAAAAAAAGAAAAACCTCTGTGACAAATGGTCCCAACTGAACTGTAACACATTTATCTGATGTGGATTTTCTATTATTTATTTTTACTGATAAGTCTCCGTTTTAGCATTTCTCATTAATCCCTGACACACTTTTTCGTACCCACCGTTCTCTGGCTGCGTCTTTTTGAGAGAGTCCATCAAAGTACTGATGGCTTTAAGGACAAAGATTATCTCTGTCACTTGTTGCCTAAAATGGAAAAAAGAACAATGTTTACTCTTAGAGGACAGAATATAAGCACTCAAAGAAAACCTCCTATACTTGAATTGGTACCAATATTTTCTCCAGGTACACTCATTAACCTGCATTGCAGACTTGTCATTTGCTAATCTATTTCAGTGTGTGTTGTAAATAAATAATTAATTTGGTTTATGCAGTTTAGTAAATGAATGTAGTGTATGTTGAAATAGCTCTTATCTCTAACACGCCACACTAATGGTTCTACATTCTCAAGGTCATTATCTGAATTCCTTCATCATTACAGCCAACACCTTTTTATTGCTGTTTGGCAAAGAGAGTATATCCGAGTGTGCGTACCTGGGCAGGGGGCAGCGTCCACTCAACCTCTCGTCTTCCACGTAGCGTCGTAGAACATCCTGTGACCTTTTGAGTAGTACTGAAAGTGCCATACGGGATATGTAGCCCTCCTGTGGGGTGGAGACCTTGTTGCTGAAGGAAAACTGCAACAGGGTCTCAAAACATACCTTGGAGAACTCCTCCCTCATCCGCACATCGATCTCAGCCTCTGTCAGAGAAAAAAAAAAGAAAAACCATCCATTAGAATCATTTCACATCTTGTCACTGCCATCACTGGTGCAGTGTGAAAAACACTACTTTTAAGGTGACATGTTACCTGTGAATGAGGGAGACTGTGAGTGAATAGAACCTTTGTTGAGCATAGTCATGATCTGACCCACAAAGTCTTTGGGGATGAAATTGGCAAAAGGTAAAATCTCTGTGCTGATAAGTTGGACTACCTAAAATAGAGATTACAGAATTTAAAAGTGTAAAACAGTAATTAATAACAGAGTAGTCATGCAAATAAAACCCCCAGGTTTTTACCTCTACGTCAATAGCTTCATTCTT
Organism: Cynoglossus semilaevis; assembly: GCF_000523025.1. Lineage (NCBI taxonomy): Eukaryota > Metazoa > Chordata > Actinopteri > Pleuronectiformes > Cynoglossidae > Cynoglossus > Cynoglossus semilaevis. The sequence goes on from NC_024312.1 coordinate 13,564,049, forward strand.
CTGAAATTCCTGGATGGAGAGGTTATCTGGAGGTGTGCTGTGAAGGCAAACGCTCACTCCAGTAAGTTCAACACTGTCCATCGATGGACTGCGGCGAGTGAAGGAAAACATTCTCAAATTCTTACCTTTTGGTGAAAAGAAAATCTTCAAAAGTGTTGGCCAACTCTGGCCACATGGTTTCAAATTTCCCCGACGAGGCGTGCTGTCGGGCCACAGGCAGTCCAATGGACAAAACTTTGAGCAGCGACGACACAGCGAGCTTCCAGGTGGTCTCTGATGGACAGGCGTACTTCAGACCCAGAGGCATTCTCAAGGTCTTTAGGAAGAAGGAACAAAAAAAAAACAAATAAAAAAAAACAGAAATAAAAATAAAACATTATTGGGCTGAAGATCTCCTCAATGCAATGTTCTCAAAAGAGAAAAACTCAAGGAGACTTTGTTCCTACTTTTCAGTTGACAGCCGTGTTTCCCAAGGCTGGAATTAATTTATACAAAATGACTACAAACTGCATTTAAAGAGGAAATCAAAGCCCAAATACATTGGGTTTTTATTGTCTGTCATGAGATCAGATCTCAAGTTTGTTGTACTGGTGTAACTTGTGGCCTACTGATTAATGTGATGGGCTTTAAAAGAAGCATTGCTGGTTTGAATTCCAGCCTGACACCAGAACTGTGTTGAAATGAACAAGAAAACCAAACATCCGTTCTTCAGACAGCTGGGTTTATCACTGTGGTGTTTCACAGATTAGTTTAATGCAGGTAATAATTCGCCATAGTGTAGTGAATAGTGTAGTAGAAAAAAAACGACAACAGAACAGAACAGTAGCCTTATTGCTGTTGTAGTCACTTTTGAAAGTCATGCATCTGTTTCAGTGTGAACACAACAACCAGATGGACATTTTCTCTGGTCTTTTGTATTTTCTGCAGCAGCAGCTCAATGCTTTGTTGATGTTTCTGTTAACAGTTACACGTTTCATATGTGAAAGTATTTCAACAATATGGCCATGTTTTTTGTGCAGTGTTGTTGTTTTTTCTGTAAAGCTTCTCTCTCTTAATAATTTGAATAAATGATAAGGTTTTATGAACTTGCCCAGTCCTAAAACTAAGAATAAACACACCTTGATAATGTTCTGCAGAACTTTCTCATTGATGACGGCTTTGTGGCACGCTGTTTTATGGTAAAGGTCCACCAGCACCTCCAGCGAGCGCTCAGCGAAGGGCACATAGTTTAAGGCAACCCACTCGGCCTGAGGGAGGAAGAAAATTCAACATGAGAAACGTAGGAAATGACAGAGGGTCAAATCTGAAAGCAAGTCTCTGTATTTATAGGCACAGCTAAACTGAAAGCAAACTTGAAAGGCACACTTTGCATAAATGTGGCGTTTATTCATTTCATTAGTCTGCTTTATGATGATCTGCTGCCAATAGAATAACAGTACAAGGTGTGTCTTTTAAAAAAGAAAACAAATGGACACTTATTTAAGCCTGTCACGAAAATAAAAGAATTGTATGATTCATACAACCAACAACAACAATTTGAAGAAAAAAAAGTCACAAAAGTCACAAAAAGCAGACTCCAGTCTACAGCGTGACAGAGCAAAGTCCAAACTGTAAATTAATGGAAGTTCTAAAACGTTCAGTTTGGCAATCATGTTATTTCAAACAACATTTTTGTACTGTGATAAGTCAGTGAAGGGCCGTAGTTATCGTGACAGGCCTACATGTATTTGAGCATCATCCACCCACTGAACTGAAGTCAAACAGCACAGGGACACAGCGTAAATAAAAGCATAACATCCACTTAGGCAGACGGAGAGGGGGAGCATGGAGTGAGTGAGTGAGTGAGTGAGTGAGTGAGTGATGCAGACGATGTGTGTGAGCCATCACTGCTGCAGTAGGACTCAGATCACAAATCCCACACAGTTTAGTACAAATAAAAAGTGGGGGGCACAGGGGGCGAAGAGAGGTGGGGGCTGAGGGAGATGATGAAACTCACCGGTGCAAACAGCTGGATCTAAAATGGCAATCCAGTGAGTGGTCCCAACAAAACAGAATGAGAGAAGATTAGAATTATTCTCATGGTTTTGACTGTGGTCAGATTTGCAGTGGCAGTTTTCACCAAGGACGTGTCAGTAATCAGGAACCGATAAGGGAAAAAAAAAAAATCACTCACTCCCAGCACCAAGGACATACTAGGTGATTTGACAATGTGTTGAACGGAAAGAGGTTGAAAACATTGGGCACATTTGATTGGTGGAAAAGAACTAGGAAATCAGTGCCCTTATTTCTAATAGGTCACAGGTTATTAATGACCTAGCAGCTAGGCTACTCAACTTATTTTTCTCTTCATGTACATGAAACTAGGGATTTCTGTGCAGAAATAGATATATAATGAAATAATGTAAGATGAAACAATTTTAGATTACCAGCAGATCCTACTAAGGAGTAACTTATTTTAAAAATTAAAATGAAATAAAAAAAGTTGTATGATCTTCTACAACTAAAATAAATTCAAACAGTAGTTGTGAATACATAAAATATAATAAAATATAAGGATTAATAAAATATAATGTAAAAATAGTAAATAATTACGACCAGGAAAATTTCTAATTTTCAATTAGGATGTTTTCACTCTAAAGGCTTAGCATAGAGCATGTCAAACACTGACAGATGCAGCTGATTGACATTTGAAGTCAGTCTCGAGGGTTTGTGTTTTTCTTTTAGTGTAGCATCGTAAAAGCTGAAAATTAAATTAATTAATTAAAGCAGAACTTTGAGGTGAGAATCACAAGATAAATCTTTGGCATATTGCCAGTCAGATGAAGCATGAGCAGAGAAATATGAGGAAGACATGGCCCTGGGCAACTAAAGGGGGTTTTTAACACCCTGTCAATCTTGTCAGAGGCTAAGATAAGGGATTTGTAAATGGTAGACAGAAGTGAGGAAGAAGGTCAGCAAATCATGAACATCAAAAATCACTGATATTCATTCTGGGATTGACTGAAAACAACATTAAAAACAATTTAGACAACAAGACATGAAATGAAAATACAGCCTTTTAAAACAGCACAAGTGTGTGTCACCCCCCCACCTGGTTGTATTTGGCATTGGCCACGTGTTTGGTTTCCACCCTGCCGTACTGAGGAGGCTTGCAGGAGAACTCCACGAAGAGTAGCAGCTGTTCAAAGATGGCCGGGTACATAACCTGCAGGTTCTCCGGGCCTACGCAGATGGCCTGCAGCAGGGAGGAACAAACACTGCTGACTTTCACCACACGGCTGCTCAGTGAATAATTTAGCAGACTGACAGAGTAAATCATGGGCTGAGTTGACAAAAAACAGTGGGAAATGAAAAAAGATTTATCTCTACTTCTTGAAAACATTCCCTATGAGTTACAGCTATAGTTCACAGAGTGACAATAATGTAAAAGCTTTAGAAAAATGTGGTAACATTTGGTGTATAAAACAACAAAAAATGATCACAACTTATCACACTGAACATGTCTGTTACCTGTGACACAGACAACACTCACATGGTTAATCGAATTAAAAATAATTTTTTTTTGTAAACAAAATCTCTTTTCCTTTTGCTTTCTACACTTTATTGACTCACCTTCTGCAGAACATCTAAAGCTGTGAGTACAGCCTCCTGCAGGCTGGTGAGAACTGCCTCAGTGTAGGAAGGAAGGATGAAAGGTGAGGCATCACTGCTGATGGGCACTGACACGGCCCCATGCAGGATGACTCCTAGCTTCTTCAGTTCATCCATGCTAAATTTGGCCTTGATGTGCTGGTAGAGTGCTGGAAAAATCTGGATCAACGCCGTGAGGAACGGCTGGCTGGGGATAAAAGAGAACTTCTCGGTTGGCCCACTTGGGGGCCTCGTGCAGTCCGTCCCTGTTCGGTACCAGGTGTTCCACGCTGACCACCACAACGCCGAGTCCTCCAAAGCTGACTCCTCTCCTGGTGGAGGATTCTGCAGCTCAGCGCCATTATAACGCGTCAGCCGCTCCACTAAAGAGTCTGAACGTACCAGGGGTCTGCCTGGGCCAGATGCTGAGAGGGGGTCGATGAGCACAGGGGGCACGCCCATAGCTGCGAGTGCGTCACCCACTTTGTCCGAGTCTTTCACAGGTGTAACGATCTGAAGGATCTCCTGGAAGCTCTTGAGGGCAGCCAGGGAGACTTCGTTGTTTTTGCTTAGAGCAGCAGATTGAATGTGGTTCAGCTGAACCTCCCAGGCCTCGAAGAAATCACCTAAGAGACAGAACGTATGTCAGCTGTTGTCTGATATGTAAGATTTTAATCGAATAATTTTGATATTATCAAAATTAAAAAAAGACCATATGGCTGTGCCTTTAGGTTTAATTAGGTGTGAACTGCAGTTGAGCTCACGTACAGCTCGTAACATGTCTGTAAATGAATCTCACCGATGTCGATGAGTTGCTCACCCAGCTGCTGTAGAAGATACCTCCTGGTGTTGAAGATACGGGCCACTCCGGCTAATGTCAGCACCCATGTCTCTGCCCACTGTTTCTCCGCTGTGTCACGCGAGTGGTGGATGAGAATGTTGCCCCCGCCAGATTCAATCTTCTCCTTGTCTGCTGTGGTGGACGACGTTCTCACACGGTTCAACAGATGGAACAGCACCTGGTTTAATACAGTTCAATCAGCTGCCATCTCACAAATTTGATCATTTTGTTGAGAGCAAGAATAACAATTTTTTGGTACATTTATCCACTTCACTACGCCATACCTTCCAGACAACAATGTGCCATGTTGGCTGCTGCAGCAGGGTCCCGTGAGCAGCAATGGTGGAGAACAACGTCTGCCCGGCGCTTTTTCTAACAGCTGGCCGTGGGTCGACACACAGCTCTCCTAGCTTGGCGTAAAGGCACAGCCACAGGCAGTCGAAAGGAGGTGCGGGGTGGAAGGGCCTGTTCAGAGTCTCCCCTTTCTCCTGGGCCTGTTTCTGAAGAGCTGCTTCCTCTTTCTCCAACTCCTGTATGATAGATTCCCCTCTTTGGAAGAAGTAGTCTGAAATGTTCCACTGTGGATAAGAGGGAAAGTGGAGGTGTAGAAAGCAGCAGAGAAAGTATTAGTACTGTATATCTAACAGAATGACACACTCAAAGAAAATGATAACCACGGATCAATAAGAGATGTTTTAGCAGTATCTGCAAAATAAATGCAGGTGAAATTAAACAAGGATGCATGATAACTTAAAAAACCCATAACAGAAAAAAAAAACCATCCATAACCCATGAAAACCCATAACAGAAAAAAAAAACCATTCACTTACCAAAAGGCCAATGGATGTGAGGCTAATGTTTAGTTCTTGGTTCTGCAAACCAAAGCTTCCAGCTACATCCACAACAATCTGGAGGCACGTGCAAGGCATGGTGGGTAAGAAATCTGTAACCACCAACTGCAGGCACTGGAAGGCTGTTCTGATCAGCGACTCGCTGCAGGAAATTAAGATAACACAATGTAGGATGTTGGTAAGACCAGTGCAATAAGACAATTGTACAAAAAAACCCAACAGTTGTAACAGTTGTAATGAATGTGAAGCTCTAAGCCTTGACACTCATGTTCTCACCCTTGGTCATTGCGGATGGCACCTATTACACCCAGCACCAGCGGCCAGCCGGGCCCTAGACTGTCACCCTGACTCTGAAGGATCTGTAAGACACTTTCCAGTTGCTTCTGACGGATGTCTGCATGCAGCACATTGGACAATTCCTTCAAAGGGTTGAGCAACAGAAGCTGCAGACGCTGGAAGAAAAATAATAAAGAAAAATCAGAATTACAAATTGAACTTTGATTACTTGTGGAACAGTGACAGACAGAACAAATACATAAAAAGCAGCTAGCTATACGAAAAAAGAGACTCAGGTGTCAAAGAAGATTTTTGTGTATGTCTTTCTTCTATTCCTGTGAGCTGATTAGCATTGCATCAACTAAACAGGCCCAGTTTTCAAACTGAATAAGTAAATTGTGAGTAAATTCAAACTAAAAGATTAATCAATTTCATTACATATACCTTTGTGATAGTTTTGTCTGGTGGTGCACTGAGGGGTTTGGTAATGTATCTTGGCTCAAAAACAAGTTGGGAAACACTGGCAGAGGATGCATTAAAATCAATGGAATGAACTTATTTTATACAAATATGATCAAAAACATATCTGTGCACCAGACATGACAATTACATATAATTAACAACTGTAATAGTAATATATCTTAATGTAGTAAATTATGTTCTCCTAAATAAATGAGCATTTTATTTATTTGAAATGTCTCCTGTTGTGATTCATCCTGCAGACTCCTACAGAAAAAGTGCAAATTACAAAATATGTACTTGAAAAAAAACCTGAAACAACTGACTATAATCTCTTCAGTCAGCATTTTCTAAAGTTCTAGGTTTCCACTATCAGCAAAGCCCATCCATTTCTTATACTATTGCCAAAATAGTAAAAAGTGATAGAAATCAAATAGAAAGTGTTGTGGGTGGACAAATGACATTTGCCAAATTACTAGAGTTTCATACATGGGTGTTTCATTCATTTTGTACTGCCCCCTGTTGTGAGAAAGAGCAATCTTCTTTAAATGCAGGGCAATTTAGAGTAGAGTCAATAGAGTCTGAGATAATAAAACACTTTAAGAAAATGTGAAATGACATTGTAAATCAAAAAGAAAAATAGTCTGCTCCTTCTGCAGGCCTCCAAAATCAGCAAAGCATTTCTATATATCAATTCATTTAAGTATTGTCAGCAATGACAGAAATAATGTCAAATCACAATGCAATACAAAACAGAAATATAGAGAGCCACTTTGAAAAATATTTTTTTAACTTACTTAGCTTTGTCTATCAGCATTCTCAAAATACATGCCAGATTATCAATTAAATGCATAATTGACTCTCTCTTTTACTTCTCCCTTTCCTTCAGCACATACGTTGAGTGTCTCACCCACCTGATTCTGGGAAAGTGGAGGGTCGTGGTTGTAGGCCAGGCCGGCTTTAATAAGTGCTGTTAGCGCTTCAGCTCCCCATTCTCTCATCCTTGAGTTTGGATGTTGGCAGACCTACAGGACACATCACAAATACCACACACAAATGCAAACATACGCCAGGGACAAAGGAACATAGTATTATGTAGAGCAGTAGGTGGGTGGTAAACAAGAAAGGTGTAATAAACAAACAGAAAGACTGCGACAAGGGCTGGGAGTGTTTGCAATAAGAGACATATGTTGTGACTGATCAGGACGGCAGGTTTGCATTAAAACAGTTTTTTTACTAAAAACATGTTTTACACAAGAAATAAATAAGCAAATATAAACTCAGTATAATAAATGCATCAAATGATTGTAGTTATAACAAAATCAAATCTATGTACAATGTATGTGTTTGTTCACTTATCTACATAATGAAAAAATAAACCCTTTATTGAACCATAACTAATATCACAGTCATTAGGACAAGTGTCAAGCTCAGAGCTAAGGCTGTGCTTATTGAGGACTCGGGTGACCGGTGTATCGAATAAATCAAATAATCACACAAAAATCATATTGCAAATAGCATAAAGATGAGATCGTACTGGCACATATACATTAACACTGCTGAAGTAATGTGACAAAGCCTGCAACAAAAACAGCAGCGTTTCCTTTCATGATTTGGATTCAGCCTCTGTGACAAATTAAAGCATCACATCACAAATCGAGAACAGTAGCGTGAACTTGAACACGAAACGCTGCAGACATAGTTTAACATATATGTTTATATTCTTTTGCCAGATTGTAAAGGAGAGTGACAAAATTTAAAGTACACTGTGTAGGATTCAGCGACATCTAGTGTTAGAGTAAAATTCTTGTTTTAGCGTGTATGAAAATAAGGTCAGAGCCTTTGGTTTTGATTTTAAAAAATGTCAATTTGCCTACTCATACACTAATGTAATTCTTTTTTGTTCCAATAGGGAGGGCTCCATACTCACTAACAATAGAAAATAATACAAGAAGCTAATTCTATTGTACTAAAAATCCCAGATGCTAACACGGGTGAAATAAAAAAGTGCTTTCACAGACATCTTACACAGTGTTCCTTTAATTAAAGACAGACATGGGAAAGACAATGATATTGAAGGTGTTTATCTAAACTTACCTTCTGCAAAACCAGCAGGGTTGCAATAGAGAAGAGAGATAAAAAAAATGAAGAAAAAGTATAGAAAAAGTCTTGTGATATGCAACAGCTGACAGTTGCATATGCAAGATATTATAGTAACCGCATATAAATTGATGCAAAATACATTGCACGTTTATTATAGGGACTAGATAGAAAAACACACTGAGTTTGACTGTTTGGAACGTAAACAGGCTGAAAAGTTTCAGTGTTGGATATTATTTAGGATCTAAAGTTTAGATCTTAAACAAGAGCCAGTGCTGAAACCCTCTGCAGCATGGCTTCACAGCTGTTTAAACTTCACCCTAACCATATAATTTTCAATGTCAGTTGAATTAATAATATCATTAAACGCTACCTCAAGTAGATGACCAGTCAAGGGCCTCCAAAGGATCTCAATTCGATCCATATTGACCAGGCCGGTCTCCAGGAGCTTGGCCACTGCAAAGAGAGATGGCTCCTACAAACAAGGAGAGGAAAAGTTGTTTCCAGGCCACAAAGATAGGGCATACAAGTAAAAAATGTATATAAAATGTATTTAAATGTGTATGCTTAAATTCATTGCATACAATAATTAAAAAGTGTTATATTCTGTTGAGCTTCACTTGTTTACCTCAAAACTTAGAAAACTAAGTCTGCGAGTCTGCAGAAAAGGTACATAATTATACATAATAGTAAGTACATACAGTTTGCACAGTACTGTAAATAGAAAAATGTAACCCAGAAATATAATCCAGCCTTTACCTTGTTGTTACCATTGGCCATATCCATGGCTTCCAGGGACAGTGAGCACAGTGCGTTGATCAGATGATGGAGAGACACATCATCGAGGTACCTGATGTGAAATATCAACAGTTCAAACTTTCCTGAAGAATAAAACAACAGTGTTGGTATCTCTCCTAATGTAATTTTGTGGTTAAATTAACTTAATTACATAAAAGAGCAAATAAGCTGTATATAAGAGGGAATATTGATAACTTTTACCTTGACTGTGCAAACAAAACACAATTTACACTATTTACTCAGACTGGCCTCGACAAATGAGAAAATAATTTGAAAGTACGAAAGTCTACTGGGCTACTTAAAGGCATTTGTTAACAGACAAAACTCTGATCCTTACTGGGAACTCTCAAAGAGTCTGGACAGGATGTTAGCGATCACAGGCAGGTCCGTCATCACTGCAGTGGTCAGCACCTGTACAGGTAAAATTCACAGTCAGCAGGCCGTTTAACCACAACCTGTGGAACTCAGCAAACTGTCTTAAAAGGACACTCACTGTACTGGGTCCCTCCACTGCTCGGCCAGGCTTCAGGGCACCGCCCACTGCTGGCTTTAGCCCCAGGATCCAGACTAAATGCTGCAAGAGTAACATAAAGGTAAAGAGAAAAACTCAGGACACTGCACCTTTAAACAACTATATCAACTGGATCAACTGTCAGATCTTCCCATGATGATGGATTTTACTTTTTAATTTTCAACAGTGTCATTACTTATTATCTTGACAGTTCAGTAGTAGATTTTTTATTAAAAATTATTAAAAAATATTGTATGCATTTAAGTGTCAAAGTACCTGTAAAGTAGCCAGGACCAGTTGCCAGGATGTGCCCAGCACAGCTCCATGGCAGTGAGCGAGGTTCAACAGGGTTCGCATACACTGGATGTTTTTTGAAGTCAGCTGACAGTGGAACAAACAGCAACATTAACGTTTCATAACAAAAGACGACATCGGAGAGCAAAGAACTGAAACATTACCACTTCAAGGAAAAAGACTGCACTAATCACTGAATATAAACTCCTTAATGATTGTGTCTATATGCATGTCCTCACCACCACAGTGCCTTGGGGCTGTGCACTGAGTGGCTGCCCCACAGCCACCACCTGCTGATGAGATTCACTGGAGGGACTGATAATCTGCACGGACTGGCCCTGGATGGAGTAGGCTGTAAAACCAAAAAAAAAAAAAAAAAAAAAAAAAATATATATATATATAAACCAACATCACCCTAAACCATACACACATAAGAGCGACATCCTTTAATTAGTCTGTTTTTATCCTCTTATAATTGAGAGCAGATTTGTTGATTTGCTCAGTATGTGCAAGCTTAACAGACTATATGTCAGTTACATAGGAGATGAAAGGTGCTCAAACAAACATGTTTTGCAATTACACAGAGCTACCACTTTGACACTGTATTTGTTCAGTGTTGAGTTATCAATTACTTTACCTTTGCTGGAGAGGTTGATGCTGTTGCTGCTCAGCACGGTCAGAGCATAGTGCGGTGGCAAAGAAGCTTTGCAGATGGCGGTGATGAAGGCATCTCGTGGTGTCACCAGCCCTAGACGACCACACAGGGAGGCCATGGTCAGCTCTGCTTTCAGGATGTTCTCGGTCGCCGTCTCATCCGTGCTGAGGACACGGGACGGGACAAGGAAGGAAGGAAGGAAGAAGAAAGACTTGGTTTTACTGTGCACATAAGAACAATAAAGTCATTACAAAATAGGAGTAGATGGGAGAACAAACAAACATGTATGAGTGAGTGCAGGTGTTGGTTCTAAGGCAGTCAGACTCACCTGGCATCCAGCAGCAGTGACAGCGCTGCCAGCAGACCACACCAACAGGCACTGACCATCTCTTCCCACACCAGGTGGGCTCCTGGGGAAAAAAAATCCAAACTGTTTTAAATATAATTTAACAAATTATCAGGAAAAGTAATATGACAACAAAAAAACACATACAACATTGTTATTATTTATAATGATTTTCTGTAAATTCACTGCATTGGGATGATTCTCTCTCTCCTCTCACTTCTTAAATTCTCATAGTTCTTACCAGGCTGTGGCTGCCACTCCTGGTCTGGGTGACCCTCCCTGAATTCAGCAGCCAGGTCCTCCTCTTTGGACAGCTCTCTTTCTATCATGGAGGTGATGCCCCTGACCAGGTCCAGCAGAGCACTGAAGGCCACAGACATGGCATAGCCCTCTGGAATAGACGGGGGCTCCACCTTGTCCAGCATCTCAAGACTAGTGGATTAAAACAGAAAAAATACCTGACGTGAATGCTTGAGTCATCTGAATCATCATTAGATGATTTTTGGGAATATATGTGTATTTTTCACTTTAACAAAACTTTATCATGCTCAAAGTAACACTCCACATTGTTTTGATTTTGAAAAGACAAGTACAGTATATCTTATTGCATTCAAAAAAGTAAATTTAAATACATATGAGAATAAGCTCTGGGGTAAAAAAAAAAATACAGCAAGAAAATCACTGCCGAGAAACTCTAATTACACCAAAAGGGATTTCTTTTTCTGCCAGAGAAGACAATTCATACAGAAAGTCCCTTTGTTACAGAACGCCTCTGGCAAAAGTAAGTAAATTTTTATCACCAACCCATGTGTACAGTGAACTCAGTAACACCATGAGGCTACACAAACAGCACCGCCATTAGCAACACAGGTGGTAATTGTCTGAACAGATGTGGAGAAACAGAAAGGGATAAAGATACTTCAAATTGTGATTTATTTTAAAAGTAGAGTGGACTTACTAGGTGGCCTTGGCACTGCCCTGAACACTAACAGTCATTAGTGGGATCCAGGTACCGCGGTATTCAAATGCAGCCTGTGTGGTCAGATTACTACCCACCCCTCCTGTCCCTGGGCCGCCCTGTGCTGCGCCCTGAGCACCCGAGCCTGAAGAACCTCAACATCAAAATGGAGGGGAGGCAATTATTACGTTAATATAGGTCAAATGGACATGGTAAAATAATGCAAGAAATATTACAAAAGCACATCTCCAACAAAGTTGCAGAAACTAACTATAACCAGGGCAAATCTTTATCACTTCACAATTTACTACTTCTCCAAAATGTATCACTATTTTAAAATGTGACAACAGAAAGATACTTAATTTATCTATTTTTACAATTTAAAATCAAACACAAGATATAACTGTTTTTTTATACACTGTTTGGAGCCCTGTAGTATAAAATGGGCCAGAATGAGAAGCACTAGAAACAAACCATCTCACCAGCAGGCAAACTGACAGCAGGAGTGATGCCTGAATTGGGGACAATGAAGAGCGACTGGATGAAGGAGCCCAGAGCATTCACAATGTCTCTGAATACCTTTGTTGAGTGTTGCTTCATGTCATATGACTGACAGAACGACCTGGACAGAAATAAAAACACAGCGAAATTTATGTGTTTGATTGAATAATGCTGAAGCCGTGTGACTGCAGTTACTGTATCCTAAATAATAAACATGCTAAAGTGTCTCAACCCACTAGGTGGCACCAGGTTCATCAATGTCATCTAACTGAGGCTGGATGAGGTTATTATAGCCCATAGGTTCAACACACCATTGGGTTTAAGGACATGACTCATCAGGTATCTGTGGTAAATAAGATGGATGAACTGAGTCAGGCCCACGTTTTGAAAAAGCTTATGGTCAGTCATGAGGTCTGCAGTCATGTTTGTATAATGAGTATGCCTTAACAGCAGCATTACACCATTTCCAAAATGGAACCAACATCAACAGAGAGACCAGTGTAAATTTCCAGTTAAATGACTCCAAATGTACCTACTTATAAGTGTGAATTTAACAGTGATGATGAATGATGTAAAGCATAACAGTTTGATATAGCTTGTGTGCGCATTTATGCCAGGTATCCAGGTCATTATACATAACTCCTATTAACTCATAAGACAGTTGGCAATAGAAAGACAGGAACAGGGGAGGGAGCAGCAAAACGTGGGTAGGGAGATAATAGACAGGTAACAGTATATTCATTAAAAACTGTGAGAATGACAGTGTGAATGTTGTGCAAGAATATTAGCTGCCATGATTGTTTTTCCTCAGTAAACATATATTTTAGATACAATTCTTATATTTACAAAACACCATCAGCCTTTCTACACTTTGCCCAGCTGAATAACACAGTTTTTTGTAGCTTTTTATTTCAGTATATTTCTTACCGTAATAAATGTGGCTGTACACAAAGCCTATGGACTGATTCCACAGCTACTGCCCTGAGCCACTGTGGTTTCTCCCCATCCAAAAACTTCACCAACAGAGACAAGAAAATCTCGCATTCAGTCACCTGCAAAACAAACACATAAATATCAGCCTGGGAGAGAAGACTTGGCAGCTGCACAGAAAGAAACAAATGGGCCCACCTGTTACTTCTGCTTAAATCAGTGTATCCCTTTAAAATTTAATGGAGGTCTTTGCTAACTCAATGTAGCATTTGATGGGTAGTGCAATTAGACAGGCAAACAGTGAAGAAAGATGCCTTTATTAATTCAGTCAGTGTTAAATGACTAAGTATAAAATAAGTACATTAGCTGAAAAAAACCAACATCACATCAATCACATATCTGGTCTGGTGAGAAGACCACTCTGTGGTTCAGTTTCTTACTAGTAAGCTGTAGAAGTGTTTGATGAGGACCGACACCACACGAAGCAGTCTCATGCAGATAGGAAAGTAAGGTTTCTCCACAGGTGCTGGTGAGGCAGCGCTGCTGCTGCCTTGTCTGAACTTGATGTTGGGAGAGAAGAGTTTGATAACAAGCGGACAAACCCGTTCCTTCAGCAAAAAACTGAACTCCTGATGCTAAAAGGGAACACAGATGGCAGGAGGGCAGAATTTTAAAGATTGGACAGATTGAGTTATAAATAGACAAAGGCAGAGAAAAAAATGGGTCACTGAAAAAAAAAACACTTGATGTCATTTGATGACAGGTACCTGTAGAAATACCCCAGGGAAATCATTGAGGACAGATTCTAGCAGCTCTAGGCCAAAAGTCCGTGTCATTTCTGTCATTCCCACCAGCCAGTAGGGGGCGTCTGCATTGACTAATTGGCACAGATCCTGCAGGGAGGGAAAACAAATAAGTATTTAAATTATTACATAAATATTAACAAGGTGTAATAACAAGGTAATATTGTGTGTTATTTGTGTGAGTATTTTGGCACAGCTTCACAGCATGTGATTTAAATTTAACTTTTTAATTTAAGAAACCTCTATTTTCCCTTTTAGCCAAATGGAATTACTGGTTTTCATTCTGCACTATACAAAACTCAAGCTCATGCAGCATTACTAAAGGTACTGTGGCAAAATCGCATGTTTCATTAAATATCAGCGTATACGCGAGTGCTGCCACCTGCTGGATTTACCTGAAAAAGCATATAGGCATCTTTTGCACTGGGCCTCAAAGTACTGACTGAGCGCCTGTTGGTGTTCCCCTGGACAGGTGGAGGCTGTTCCACTATACCTGAAGGTAAAAAGGTTACCAATGAGGTCAATTACAGATCAGTCACAAGTATACAAACTGTATTTCTTTGTAGAAAATGCAGTAATCTTTGTAATATTACATCAGACAGAATAGCTTTCACATTTCTGAAATTAAACGTTTTTCTTTTTTTTACATTACCCAAGTGTACATTTAATTCCTAAACGGTATTATTTTTATTTATATAACGTCATATCCATCTTTTATCGATGTATGAAAAAACAGTTTTGTGGAAAAAAGTAGCAAAACTATGAGACCTTTGAAGCGTTCGTCCTCAGCCACCATCCTCTCAAACACCACGGTCACCACCTGTCTGACTGTGGCAGCTGCTGTGTTGTTGGTGATGTTGTCCTTTGTGAAGTGAAGTCGAAAACACAGGACTATGGCCTGGTAGGAGGTGAAACACAAGACGCTGCGGCAAAATAATTTCAAACCCAAATGTACGGTATGTGTTAAGAGGCTGCAGAATCTGCAGCAAAGACACCATTAGTTAGAACATTTGGGTGTAGTAAAATATTTAAAGACGGAAAATTTCTCACAGAGCTACAGAAGTGGGTTGCGGAGATATATAAAGGAAGCAGGAGGTATAAAAACAGTTGGTGTGATTAATGCATGCGTTGTACCTTGGATAGGACTTCATCGTGAACAACTGTATTGGTTGTGAGCAGGACAAGAACCGTCTGTAGAAGCTTCAGCTCCTCCAAACCATATTCCATCAGCTGCCACAACATGTTTATAATGTTCCCGGCCGCTGCCTGTTATGTCAACAAAAACACAGGCAATTAGACTGTTTAAAAAAAACAAAACACCAAAGTGACCAAGGAAAAATTCTGCCTCACACCGAGTGTGATTCTCATTGTTGATTTATGGGAGGGATATTTATAGTGGCTCATTCACACAGTGATATTCAGTCACATTTCACATTTGTTTGATAGAGACAACATAAAAAAAGAATTTGACGTTACACGTCTGGTATAAAAGCTTTTCACTGGGGGACAGGCGGTCAGTCTCTTTCATGAAAGGCAGCAAACACATTGACAAATTCCAAACACCAATTCCAGAATTTAGTTTGTTCAATTGGATATTGATGAATTTTACTGATTTCTGAATTGAGCTGAATTGACCTTGTGGTTATGGCCACCTGGATTTGTAATTGTGTGTGTAATACATGTATTAAAACATCTTAAAAAATTGTATTGAATCCACAGTGGCTCAAAACTGAACAACCACCAGGAAAGTGCAATTAAAATGCAAAATCTGTAAAACATGACAAATGGAAAAAAAGGATCAGGTAAAGCACACTTGCTAAAGTGACACCGATGAAAGGAAAGGAAATGTGTCAAAAGTACTGGAAAGGACGTTTTTGCCAGAGGAGAAAAGCCTTCACACAGTCTTCAAAGATAGTGATGATCCTTTTCCCTTTGACAGCGCAGGTGACTCATTTTACATTCAGTAAAGCAAGATAGTCGTTTTCTGAATGACTAAACAAACGTCTCCCCAAAGACTATTAACTATAGGAAAAAAATAAATGTATATATATATATATATATATATATATAAGGAATAAAATTCTATGATGCTATTTTAATAAACCAATTGCTGAATCTAATTCAATCTAATACACTGTTAAAATAATGAGGTGATTCACCAATTAAACAGATTATCAAACGTAGCCAAAAATAGTTTAACTCTGCCACATTCAATATCAATTCTTCACCATATTGTCGTCCTAGTATGCATATACAGTATAGTTGCATTTAATTTACCTCATATAATCATCAAGTCAACTCTATCAAGACACGTATAAAAAGTCCCCATGTCCTCACCTCAGACACCACCTCATGGGACATGAGTCTTTGGATGGCAGCCAGGCACAGCTGGGTGATCTTTGGCTCTTTGGTGCCGCAGCCCATTAGGAAAGGCTGCACGACCTCTGAGCTGTTCTCCTTCAGAGCTGCAGAGAAAAGAATAAGATAAGATACAATTCCACATGTCATTATTAAAGTAAATACAGTATCTGCAATTTCTGTAATGTTACAGTAATTGATATTGAATCTATATACAACATCTGTAATTTGTTTACATTTTAATGACTGCCATTTTCATGCAACTATAGAAGTACTTAATGATGTCATCAGAGCAGAAAATAAAAGATATTAACAAGAGGACATTCTATTCAAGTATTGAGGAAACAGTCGTGTGAAAAGTGGTCATGGATATTTACAAGCGGGACATGACGCTAACCTATATTTAACAAAACCTCCACCTCCTAAAGTACTTAAGAGGAGAGCAAATTGTAAAACACTTTTCCTTCTGATCTCTTGAGTTTGTGTGCTAACTATAAGCTCCGAAGAAGAATCAAAAAAGAGCAGCACAGTTTTGCTGAACTTTGATGGATATCAAAATTAACATAATAATGGTCTAAATTAATTTGTGAAATCGTTCAGATTAAGAAATATTAACGCATGGGAAGAATGACAAGTGCATTACAACCAATATTAACAGTCCATCAACTTAAAATAGCTTGTATACACATCCGTTACAAGTGTCGTTATTGCTACACTATAGCAGCTTAAAATAGTGTCTCAATACCCAGCATGCATTTGTGGGGCTTTGAACTTGAGGTGTTGTACCAGCCAAAACAATTAATCGTGATTAGTTGCACTAAAATGTTCAAGATTTTGAAAGTACTCACATGTTTATATCAATATAACTATGTGCCCATTAAGACCATTTTTAGCAGAAAAAAAAACCAATACTTTGTGCTGTACACCTGTAAAGAATTGATGACAATTTATCACCTTTAAGACTCAAGTGAATCCTCCGACACAGATCTTGTCAGCTGTAATTACCCACCACCATCTTCGCAGGTTGTAACTTACCCGTCAGTACGTCTGTATTCCGGGCAGCAATGGTCTTAATCTTCACAATGCCAGACTCTGCAGCCTAAGGGAAGGTGAAAGAGGAGACATTTAGGTTGAAGCACTGAAAGAAAAGTGTAACAAAAGTTGCTCTACCTGAGAGAGAATGAGCTTGGTATGTGAGGGAAACAAGTTCTGGTAATAGATGCATTGCAAAAAGTAAAATGAGATGAGAGGAGAAACAGGTGAATATGCTTCAATAGTGAAAGGGGGCGTGTATATTAGAATATGATTTCCCCAGTGGGTCGTAAAGCAGGGCTTGATATCCTAGAATTGAAAAGAAGGGGGGAAATTGAATGTCAAAAATAAGTTGATGGGACTAAGAAGGACAATGTAAGTCAGTTTGTTATTGGTTAAGTACAGTAATACTGAGTATTTCTTAGACACATATGCACAGACACGTGTCTAAAAGATAACGTGGGGACAAACTTGAAAGCAGTGCTGCAAGGCTGTGATACTTCGTCATTTTTTAATAACTTTTTTTTACTACTTTTTTGTTTCTTAAACTTCATTACTTTCAAATATTAAGCATGTATTATACATTATAAAATATAAATATTCATTTAATACATACATATAAATATAGCAAAGTATATTACAAAAACGCAATTAATAAATATTACTTAAAATGTAATTTTTACACCTCTACTAAAAACTCGTTCAGGATAAAATTTTACTCTAGGGAAATAAAACACCTCACTCTCAGTGATTAGAATATCAGTTATATTTTTGGCATCAGTTTGTTTAATCGTGCAAACAGCCCTGGCCTTAGTTACCATGAAGCATGTCATCTGACTACAGTAACACTCGTGAAAGACTGAGTGGCTTGCTGTAAATAAACACTGAATATCGGCCATTATATCAGCCAGGATTAGTATATTGTTTAAATAGCCACACAGTTAAGTCTATGTGGTAGTCAACCGTCAATAACCTGTTAAACCACAGCATAACAACCAATTCCAGCAACCATGGCTATGTACACACTCGGGTCAGACAGTAGAACTGTGAAAGACTGGTTACAAAAAGCCTCTCTGTAAATTCTTGGATAAGCAGTAAACTGAGAAGATGATAAAAAAAACAACAACAAAAAACCCAAATGAATCTAGGCTTTATCTCCGTGTTCCTAAAACAAAGACAAAGTTCACTAGAGGGATCGTGGGAGCACAGAGAGTCTTTCATTATCACAAATATTGTAGGATGTGAGTGTACTACAGTACCACCATGAAGGATGAATACAAATAAGATATTTATTAGAAAGTGGGGAAGCAGCGGGGGGAGGGGGGTCAACGATTCTTTTCTCACTTTATAATATTAGTCAAAGAAATTATTTCTTTGACTTTGCAGTGGACTGCACAAAATAGACATTTAAAGAAATATCAGCAAAAATTACTTCTCCAAATCAAGCTTCTGAAATATGAAAATGTACACTTCCCTAGCTTATTTGTGACCTAAGAATGAAAACTTCTCAGTTTCAGCTAAAAAAAAAAAAAAAAAAAAAAAAAACTTAAAAAAAAGGAAATTGCAAAATTCTGCAGGCTTGGTGCCTAAGGCTTGACTACCAAAATGCTTCCTCCTATCACTGTTATAAATAGAGTTGGGAGTCTCCTTGAAATTCTTGTGACAAGAGACGTCTTTGTATTTGTCAACAGGCCAGACTAGCCTTAGATATTCAAAAAAAGGATTTGCACAGAGGGGTTATTATGAGTTACAATAGAGTTTGTTGTACATTACGCTCCTCTGAGAACTAAAATATTCTTGGTGTGGATGAAGAATTTGCTGAAATTCTTCATCCTCACTGCCAATATGCCCAACCTGGAACAAAATCACATCTAAATGCCAAATTGCTTCTTTCCAAGTTAATATTAGTGCAGCTTGTCTCACGTCATCTTCCTCAGAAACACTGAGACTTTTTCCACTCAGCAGTTTTTGGACCCGATTTGACATATTAGGAGGAAAAATGACTTACAGCTCATTGCACAGAATTCTGTTAGGTAATAGAGTTGAGCAAAGTATGCTGTACATAGATCACTAGTAATACATTCATTAACTGCAGGTTTCCCCCCCATCACTTATATTTCACCGTGGGCTACATCCAGCTGTCAGGATTAGACCCATCCAAAGAGGGAGCCAATAAATGGCAGTTTTTGCACAAAATGTTGTACAACATGCAGCAATAATAATTTTACTGGCTGCTTCTCAAACAGTGAGTGAAAATGAAATTATTTGATTAAAACAAAACAAAGATAATCCAGAAAAAAGCCTGTATATTTTGGAGTTAAAAAAATACTATGGGTTAGTAATAATTATAGCAGTATTAAATGGAAATAAAGCTTCACTGCTTCTGGGCTGGCACCCATCATTACTCAAATGATGTTTTAAAATACACTGCATCAGCTGCACCCGGCAGAGCTATTTTGTTACTATACAATATATATTTATATTAAATATTGTGGTTTGCAGCAGAGGGATAGGAAGTAGTAAATAGAGACACTCGCTTTAAAAAATTCTCCTTCACCAGAAAATATATCAGTTTTATATTGACAATATTGGTGCTTCCTGCTCTTTTCACACAAGTATGAGTCACATTTGTTTTTTGCAAACAGTTTTTAACATAATCTGGTAAAAAAACACATTAAAAATGATTTGAGAAAATGAATAATATTCTGTTTTATAAATAATATACAGTAATTAAATGCAGTCTTTGATAGTCCACTAGTCACCAAATTTGTTTCGTGTGGCAGCAAACCAGCCTATATTTCATCATGACATCTTGTTTCGGAAAAGGTCATTCACCACAATATCAGCCAGATCCCTTGGGAGCTAAGAGTGTGAATGACATCACAGTGGCCCTCTGCACTGCTGTGATCTCCAGAGGTAAAAAGCGTGTTAGGCTCAGAAAACAGGGCTGATGACAAATCAATATTTGAAGGCGACGCCTCATGACGGCCTTAGGTAAAGGCCAGCAGGAAACCTCTCTGATACAAGAGAACCGGTAAGATGTTATGGCTCCATGTCACTGCAATACATCTAATTTCAAAGCGTCAAGCACTAAAGTCTTGACGCGTAATCAACCTGATCCAAAATGAAAACAAAGGCCTTACACAAACATGTTCTTATTTTAATGCTATGAACTGGGGCAGCTGAAACAGCAAGATATTATTTTCTCTTATACAGTCAGCCTATTTACTTTACAACACCTGACCTGAGGATCTGTGTGACTATTATTACATATAAGCAAACACATAATCAGCTGGTTCCATTTAGGGTTTTATAGGAATTAAGCTAACAAGGTCATGACCCGATGACATAACTTAGGTCATTAAATTGTAGTATTCTATGAGCATTAGCAGACTTTTGACATCTTTGTGTAATCCCAACAATAACTATATTGCATACGTATCCACAAAACTCACTAACCCATGATGTCACTAGCATGATTATCAGCACAGATACACAGTTAGTAAGGAGAGAGAGTCAGAATAAATTAACACTCCCACGGCCGTCTAAACACAGACACTGTTTTTTTTTTTTAAAAAAAGGTTGTTTGATTTCATAAAATTCAGGTTTTGGAAGATGGAAGGAGATTTAAACCTCGAATAACATCCGTCCATGCTTTGTTTTGATACATAAGCCAAACAAGTTATTGTAATAACTTGCAACTTTGCATTTGTTTGGTCTGTGTCACTGCTGTTTCACCGAGACATGTATTTTATCTGATGTGGATTATTGTAGAACCATGACTGGTCCATTTGACAGCCTTCAAGAAAGAGTCTGTCCGAAAATGTAAACAAAGGTCTCACTATGTGGCACTGAAAGCCACACTTCATAACTCCATGAGCAACATGAATGATTTGTCTTTTTTTCCATAAACCATTTACCAGAAAACGACATGATTTATTTTTCAATTGTATCTGTCGCTTAGTTCATCTGCAACTCTTTTATAAAAATTAAAAACTTTTGACATGACAGTTTTAAGTAATTGAACCCTGCTGTACTGCCCAGCAGAATATGGGAAAATTACAGTTTCATTGTAAATATTACACAAGTCACTCCACACTTATAATTAAAATTTAACCCAAAAGCATTGACTATGGAGTTTTTAATATATTTCATACAATGACAGAACTTTTAGCTGAATCTACTCATTGTTTAAGTCCCACACCAGAGGAGAGGCCTAGTGCTAGAATAGTGCTGAACGAACATATACATGTATACCAATGACACGTTAATACGACTTCAACAGCTAATAATGTGAGCAGCTGTTTAACACTACAAGCACGACAGAGTAAGGCTAACTATCAGGCTAACCTCTTTGACTGGAGGGAATTTCTTCTTGCACTCCATGGAGAGAGACCGCAGGTCTGTCTGCATATTCTCCAGCAATTTCTTCACCGCCTCGGGACTGCTGGTCGACATCTTTAACGGCGCCTGCGACGGGAAATAAAACCTCAAGAAACTTCACACGATACGGAATGCGGGAGCGCAGTGGCCCCGCCGCCCATTCACAGCAGGGTATTAATCAGTTGCTACTTTATTTTCCTCCACTGGAAGAGAATACAGAAACGCCGCGGTCCATTGACACGGTAGTACTCCACTTCTCTGCTCTGAACGAGGGGAAGCCACGGTGACACCGGCATATGTTCACCTCCTTCACAGCTCCTCCACATCAGCTTCACAGCGAAGCCGCCTCCCGCTGAATATACCTTTTGCGCAGCTACACATTAATCGAAGATATTCTACCAAAATGAACAGCCTGTCATCAGCTGCCGTCAGCGGCTCCACTTCCCTTCCCACAATGCCTCGGTGGACGGTGACACGTCACTACGACTTCCGTAAACACAGACGGGTGATGAAGAATAATGACCACAGTGCCCTCTACTGGAAGAATCTGCGAAAACTAGCGAAGGCAGCACCGTCTGACATGCAACAGTATCTATATTTTGGATGCAACAATTGAACAAAAATGTGATATTCCATGTGAGTAGTTTTTGATTATATCTGTATTGTGTTTTCTCTCCAATATCACTTTGTTGAATCCTCATGTTTTCATATTATCTATCATTGTTGGCTTGGCACTTTTTTTTACATAAATACCTATTAAAATACACAATGAAGAAGAGTTTACTTCCAGACTCTGCTTAAATGTACATTTTCAGTTATTTATTCATATTCACCAAAATAGGCCAAAAAAGTTAGGACATACATTTTATCAATACAAGACATTATTAATTTCTACATTCAGTTGTATGAAAAAAAAGTGTTTCCATAACATAGATGGTAGATGCGAAATTTAAGGAGTTTATTTCCTTTAGGTGCTCAATTCTAACATTATCAACATCATAACTATCTGTTGAAGCCTTATGGCTGAGGTTCATATACAGCAAAAAGGGGACAACATCAGATGACACTACTGTAGAAGGTCTTGAAAAATATTAAGAGGCATGTTACTATACTATAAAACAAACAAAAATGTTTAAAATGTTGTGCTATAAAATTCCTACAAAGACAATACAAAAATCAATCATCATGAATCAATTCAAGTCACAATTTAAAGTACTTTTTTGTATTGTCAAAGTTGGATAATACAATTGAATATGTTTATAGAGAGCAGGTATTCACACGTTTGTCGACACAAGAGGTACATTTATCCGTAACATCCTTGCTATATGTAAACTCTGAGCACTGTATATCACAGATATAAAAAAAAACAAATTCATGCAGGTATGATTTTGCCTTTGGAAAAATGACATGATGTGCATTTTACCTCAAGAGAACATATTCTGAGTCACAACAATTTTGAAACCAACAAGAGATCAGCAGTAACAGGTAAGGTTTGTTCAGCTTTTTCTCACATTACCTGTCAATTTATTCCTGTAACTGCCGTACTGTAAAAGCACAGTGAAGAGGTGAGACAGATGTTCTGAGGAAACTGAACTTCAATCCTTTCAGCTTTCAACAATGGGATTCTTTTTCATCAACAGGAATGTAACCATCCTTGGTTGGAACTACTGTCTGATGGAGATTTTCACCATTGGCTGCAAAGGCAGCGAGCTGTTTCTCTTGCTCCTTCTTTGTCTTTGGTAACTCGGAAGAAGGGGTGGTCAACAGGACGAGACGCTGTGAACACAGTGAGTCATAGAGGGAAGAGATTAAGGAGCCAGAATCTGGTAATTGATTTTTAATGCTACTAAGCCGATCATTAAAGGGGTGTTTCAAAGAGACATATTAATTTTGTTGAACAAACCTGTGACATATGTTAAGTCATGTTATTAAAAAATGCTTCTTATCTGATGAGCTACGACTGGGCTCCTCTTCAGTACACTGCTATTTTCATGATATAACATAGTCTGACCCTGTGAGGATGATGTGCTGGCTATCATGTAAGGTTCCACTCTGACCTATTTAATTTAGTCATGAGTATGATTTAATATCCAATTATAATATGAAATAAAAATATCTGAGTTTTTAATCTGGTTAACCTTACCCAGTATAATTATGATAGGTTATGACTTTAAGTACAGTAAAATGTTAAATACATTTAGCCAAAGTAAATCAGTAAAAGGTATTTTATTGGTATTTAAAAAGTGTGCCAAATTCACCTCTCTCAGTGTTCCAGGAGTGGAGTAAAGTTTCACTGCCACCCAAGACGGGATGCACAGCATGGAGGATAGGGCCAAGATCCAGCCTATTCCATCTCCCCACCAGGGGTACACATAATCATTGCTGTATTGTAGAGGTGAATATTTGATCAAGGCAAAGGCAAAGGTTCCCTGAAAAAAAATTACAGCGTTTAATAATGTTATCATGTCCAACAATGGCCATCAGAGGCCGCTCTTTTAAAAAGTATAAATTATCAACGAGTGAAACCTACAAAGCATGTTGCAGGGGTGAAGAACATCCAGCAGTATTTGATGGCAGGGCTGGGACGATATCCAATCATATCCTCTATGTCGTCATAGAAACGGTCAGCACCTGTTTTCAGAGTGACAAAATAAAAGAAGAAAAAACGTAATATAATTCACACATTAAACAGACAGAAAGATAACCTAAAGAACTTTTTAAATATGACTAATTTTGCCAAATTCCAAAATGGAGAAAAAGACAAATGTGATTATTTTTTGGGGGTTGGGTAATTTAAGGATGAAAAAAAGAGCCAAAAGCAACAGAGTTTTTGTTATGCTCATTCACTCTTTCCCCTCTTCCCAGAATAGCCTGTATGGTCACTCCCCGTAAACCCAGGCAATACAGACAGTTTCAAAAATAGCCACAAAGAGGAGACACATCCCACTGGCTGCATAATAGTCAAAGAGCTGGAAGACGTACATTCCTCCCTGTGGGGTCAACATATAATACTGAATAAAACATGTACTCAGTCTAAAACAGAAACTAAATGGATAATGTTAATAATAAAAGATACGGTTCTGTTTAATTTATTAAAAATGTCTCCCTGAGTAAATACAGATGGCAGTTCATTGTTTATTATCACAGGTTCTATGCATGAACATTCTTTAACATGAAACACACATAAAAACACCCAGGATCACATAAAAATGTGACCTCTGACACTAACCTCTGTCAGCATGATCAGCCCTGAGAGGAAGGAGACTACAGACACTGCCAGGATGAAGAGTTCCCTGCGGTTTTTACGACGAAAGACGGAAGGATACATGTCCACCATGGCTGTGACCAGGCTCTCCACGCAGACAAACTGGTCAGCACAAAGATACACAAGCATGAGCAGGTTAATATGTGGTACATACATTTTCAGTGATCGTGTAAGGGTTCATAAAAAGCCTTACTTGACTGTCCAGGCCCAGGAAAACAACCATAATGAAAAAGAAGCAGGCCCACAGGGGGGAGAACGGCATCATGGACACAGCTCGAGGGTAGGCTATGAAGGCCAAACCTGGACCTGTTATTATGAAATAATTGAAATTAATTGAGTTAATTTCAATTATTTCATAATAACAGGTCCATGTTGAAGAGTCAAAAAGATGAACTCCAGGAAAAAAAGTAGCTTCGTTAGTTTCTATATATGTCAGAGGTGCACGAGCCACTGACCAGATTCAGCTACATCTGAGATGGGTATGTTCTGCTCATAAGACATGAAGCCCAGGATGGAGAAGATGGCAAACCCTGCCACAAAGCTGGTGCCACTGTTTAAGAAACACAGGCAGACACAGTCCCTGGAAACAACAAAGAGAAACTCATTTTAAACAACTATTTTATTATTACGCTACGGGACATTTAGATCAAGTACCCATCCAGACCTGTAACAGTTGTTGTTATATTTGTTGTAGCTTCCTAGGGCAGTGAGGCAGCCCAGGCAGATGGCGTAGGAGAAGAAGATTTGAGTGCCAGCATCCATCCACACCTAAAGATAAATGTTAACAAGCAATGTCAACATTTGGAGGCATTTTAACACCAAGGACAGTAATACATAAATATAATACCTAAGGATGTGTTCTGAATTCACTCTCTTCTCCAATTCATTCAACAGTGAATAGACAAGGGATTTACACCTCAACAAGTCACTTTTTTGTTGACACTTAATTTGTTGAAAAATGGAAATAGTTACTCTGTTTAAATGACACTTAACTAATGTTGAATTGGAATTGGAATATTTTCCATTAAGTAGAAGAGTTAAAAAAAAATGAAAAAAAGTTTTCCATTGTCAGTACCTGTGGGTCAGACAGCCGTGCCAGGTCAGGGTAGAGGTAAAAGTAGATTCCATTGGAGGCTCCTGGGAGGGTGACCCCTCTGATTAGCAAGATTATTAGCATAGCATATGGAAAGGTGGCTGTGAAGTAAACCACCTGCGTAGAAACACATTTATGTTTATGTTATTTGGTCATCTACACAGTTGCGCTACACTAAAGCTTAAAGTCACACACTTTGAGCTTATCACACCGTGATCAAGGCCCATATTAAACTTTCTTTCTTTATTTAATGTATCAACTTTTACCTTGCCAGTGGACTTGACTCCTTTCCAGATGCAGAAGTAGCAGATGACCCATGCCACGGCCAGACATATGACCAGGTCCCAATTCAAACTGCCTATTTGATCAATACCTGAAGAAATTCTCAGAACTCTACGCCTGGTCACAAACACACAACAAGTGTATATGTAGCACAGTGGAAGCCCAGGGATTAGACACAAAGTAGCTGTTAAGTTTCTTCACTTTGAAGATACGTCAGTGAGGTTTCTGGTACGTAATGCCATTTGAGGACATTTCAAACAGAAAGGAACTCACTCCCAGAACTCGATGACAGGAGAGGTGGCGTTCTCATGGTGATCGATGGAGCTATTTCCCCTCTGAAATACCATACAGGACTCTTGAATGAAGAGAAAACAAAAACCATTCAACGTTGAAAAGAAATTCAAGCTTGCTCTAAGGTTTCCAAGTTACACACAGGCAAGTGAAACAACACGGCCACTGAGAAGGAGGTGAAAGTGACACTCACTCACTGAAGGTTGAGTAGAAGTGTAAATAAATGGAATTGTGCAGTGAAAACAAGAAAACAAGACTCAAATTGACAAAATAGATTTTGACTGAGTAAAATTACAAAAAAATAATTACAACTAAAATAAATGTTTCCATTTTTTTTAAATCAGTAAAATCCCATATCACATGGAAGATGTACCAACATATTACTGTAATACTTAGGTATAAGTATTCATACTTGAGATAGTGTTTAAATACTGCTCAAAACACATAAAGTATAAAACCAGTAAAATAACCAGTACAGTACCAGTGTTCCAGGTGTTATTGCAGGAAGCCCATGGCAGGTCCCAGGTAAAGGATTGGGACAGGTAGAAGATGGCCCACGCTAGCACGACAACGTAGTAGACGTTGAGTAAGGCAACAATCACCTGGGTGGCATAGCCCACTCCTGCAACAGAGCAACAGCATAACAGCACCCATTCATCGCGTTTTGCACACAAGGTGACGCGAGGTGTGGTAAAACACTTAAAAATCATAACAATGGTGTGATATACATTTAGCAATGTTTTCAGCAACATCAGTATTATAATAATTGACTAATGCTCAACAATATCAATCATTTTAAAGGTTTTCTTTCCATTTATTTTACCTTCAAACAAAGGGCAGACTTTCCTCCAGCAGGTGATTCCACCCTCACTGGTGTACTGACCCAGTGCTGTCTCCAGGAAGAAAACAGGAATCCCACAGGCAAACAGGAAAATGAGGTAGGGGATAAAAAAGGCTCCTGAAACACAAATTAGGGGAAAATGTCGAATTGAATCGAAAAAATGTACCTTTATCAAAGAGAGTAAGTTGTTGTAATTTTACTAATTTGGCACATCATGGCCAGAGGTGTACAGCTCCACAGATATTACAACTCTGTGTCAAATTGAGGTCACTCATGGAATAGTTGTAAACACTTAACAAGACGTACCATCGGATCAGAGATAAGACAGGCCAGCACTCACCTCCTCCGTTTTTGTAACAAAGGTAAGGAAAACGCCAGACATTTCCTAGTCCTATAATTTCTCCAGCTACTGACAGGACAAACTCCAGCTTGTTACCCCACTGACCCCTGTCTGCCATCTTCTCCTCGTCACTGGGTACAACTTCCAGGGGTTTGCTGTGCCCATTGGAACATTCTGTCTGAGATGTATTCGGTCCTTCGTCTGTGTGATCAGAACAGGGCGTTAGGAAAACATTAGAGACAAAGTAGTTACAAACATAATTTGTTATTGTACTCATTAAAACACGAAACTAAATTAGTCCTTTTTAGTGCAGTTGGAACAAATTACTGCATTTGACCCAATTGCGAAATAGAATGGAGAAAAAACAAATGACCAAACGACTTTAGTTCACTTTACTGCACTTTTACCTGGGGAGTTTTGTTGCTTCATGGACACTTTTTCCAAACAACAAAACCTACGCAGTGTATTTGTGGGCTACATTTCACATGATTGTTTTAGGGCCACATAATTAACAATAAACATTTACACTCACTCAAATGGAACTTTTGTCACTTTTCCAACTGCCCCAGACTGTAGCAGTAAAGTGAAGTCGAACTGAAAATATTAATTATTTGAAAAATCAGGAGGTGACAAAATATTTAGGGACTTTGCCTAGTTCCTTGGAGATTTAACCCCTTCTTTTGACTAAAATTTCTCAAACACAAATTGGTCATCTGCCTGCAGGACACGTCTTCAGTCTCCTGTGAGCAATAAAGCAGACTGTTTGCTTTGAAAACAACACGACCAGTAGAAGTCACATTTAGCCCGTTGCACCGTGTGAAGCCACCTAAAAGAAAAGTGCTCCTGCTGGCAGAGGGCAAAGGTGGGGCAGAAGGGGTAACTTTGTCCATGTGGTTGAAGTTGGAATTCTCTTGAGGAGCCAAAACCTGTGGCACTGAAGCCAGTGTGTGGCCCAAGATAAAAATAGAGCCCCTTGTTCTCAAAAGGTAGTGGGTAAGAACAAAACCGAACCGTCACAAAAGCAAAGACGTCTTTGTTCTCTGTGCTGGCAAAGTGGAATTCTCTGGTTTACGGCCATAGCCAGCATTGGCCTTTTTTTTTCAAAGTATGTAAATGTGCTGGCAGAAGCCAAATGTCTTACATAAAGTTGCTCCAACTATATACCACAATTCAACATTAACAGCAGACAAAAGATGGAGGAAAAAAGCCATAGCAGCATCCAACAAGAGGATTGTATGAAGATACAGTGGATTAGTAACCATGGAAACCACATCAAACACTGGATTCGGTGTGCATCAGAGAAACAGAGCTGAGTTCACAACAAGTTCAAAGTTTGTCTCTAGCTAAAAAGAAATCTGTAGGAAAAGTTTTGTGTAT
Source organism: Cynoglossus semilaevis (assembly GCF_000523025.1). Classification (NCBI taxonomy): domain Eukaryota; kingdom Metazoa; phylum Chordata; class Actinopteri; order Pleuronectiformes; family Cynoglossidae; genus Cynoglossus; species Cynoglossus semilaevis. Next base: position 13,593,264 of record NC_024312.1, read on the forward strand.
TTCAGGTTGAACTTTGAGATGACATCCAGAGTATATAAATATTCACGCAGGGTGAATGACCCACACTGAGCACCAGAGTCCACATTGTGAAAACCGAGGACACTGGTCACACATTTGTAGGGATTTAAGCATTTTTTTTGCAGCAAAAATCCTGCACATTCTCACTGATTCAGTCAAGATCTTGTGCAGAACAAAGTTCGACATCCATGAAGCCCAGGGTTGAACCTATTGACACTGGAATAATGAGCCCATGGATCACTGACAGTGGGTGAGGAAATACAAGACGTGGGTTTGCACTTAACAACAATTAAAATCGCCAGTTGTGTTTTTTTTAAGGATTAATGTAATAAAGTTTAATTATCATGCATAGTTTTTTTTTAAATATCTGAATATCTATACCAAGTTACATGCAGAATTTTTTCAACACTCTTTTAGTGCAGATCTTGGTATACTGCAACCTTTTGAAAATTTGGGTAAATTAAGTAGCGCACAAAGACTCAAACAGTGTGGAAAACTACAACTGTCTTTAACAAATTTGCATTAATTCCATAGAATAAACAGTAAATGGTTAAACCCTAAATATGCAACAAAATATCTTTTTACCATTAACTCCTGTGACTGAATATCGATCCATTTCACAGCTGAAATGCACTCACCTTTCATGATTATAAATTTTGACAATCTCCAGAAGAGTGGTGGGCCACAGAACACAGGCCTGCTGCTCGTGTCAGGTTGTACACATGGAAGGACAGGGAGCTGAGAAAGTAAAAACCACCAGTGAGATTTTCTCCTCCGCTTTGCTCCTCTCTAAAGACACCCCCCACCCATCTCCATTCAGTTAGCCCCACACACACATCTACTGACTTGCTCACCACAGCACACTAGAGGTCTGTCTATTGGGGCTGATTGCATAACCTTTTGACACACACATTCTCACAGGGCCTTTCTCTGTAGAGAGCATCCAAAAAGCATTGTGGACCCCCTGGTTAACTTTGTACGTACTTGGAAGTGGCAGAGCTCGCACATGTGTACATGCATTTAAATTACGGTCTATATTGACAGGTGAAATTGAGGAATAATTCGGTGTTTACCCAAGTTCTTACTCGTAATGCATCTTTTATTGAACTTCCTGAGTAGATTCTTCATTCATTGAGGCTGTTTCTTCCCTTACACTAAGATGTCCATTTAGAGACGTTTTCCACCACAGGGGTTCAGCGTGGCCCAGAGCGGGCATTTGTTGCAAGTTCACAATGCCAAGGGCCATTATGGAGACGTAGTTGTGCTGAAAAGAACTGTTTATCTGCTTTTACTAGAATTTCTGGATGGAGGTTATTTACTCTCTGTGACCACATATTGATTTCTGATTCAGTTAAAAAGTTTAAATTCTTGCTGACTTTGACTTTACACAACGGGGGTAAAAGTTTACAGGCAGGATCAAATTTGTACCCACACATCGCCATATGTGGCCCACCAGCCTGAGATTTGACATACTGTGTGTGTCCTAGAGTAACAGCCTATTGTAAACATGTTCCTATTGTAAACAAACATTATTAATCAAATATTAAATGTTGAAATATGTTCTAAACAAAGTGAAGAACACTTAACAGCATCTGTTTCTGTGAACTCTAAGTGGAATTCAGGTAATAAAAAGTCCGCTCCAGCCTTTTTTCTCATGCAACTATAAAGACTTCCCCTTCCTAGACATGCAGTGCTCCAACATTAGAAGGTTACCTACAGGTTATTGCAGTCAAAGCAGTAATTGATTTAAGGCCTGGCTGGGGGAGCTCAGTAATGACTTTAATTTCTTCATTGGTTCCACAGTTTCCTGCTGTTTTCTGACTGCACTGACAGAAAATATTCATTATTAGTTTACCCCACACTGCACAAGTCTACTCAGATCAGATTATGATATAAAATATGTAAAAAAAATCTTAGATTAGACTCCTGTATTTTGTTTAAAACAGATTAGGTCTAGTAGAAATCAACAAAAGACAATAATATACTGTAAATACTGTAAAATCAATTTCAGTGACATTAAATACTTGTTTTTGAGTCACAACAGCACAGAAGTTTCTAATTTCACATGATTTATTATCAATAGTCCACTGTCATGACAGAGTTGTGTTAAGCCACCAAAAAAAAGGGAGAGTGCTGATGCAATTTTGAACAGCAATTTTTATATATGTCAGGTTTATTAATACACTTCAGTTCAAACAAACCATTTTGACCATTTTCAATTCTTTACAGCTAGGTTTTACTAATAGCCTAATAGGCTAACTAGACTGACTTGTATACTTGAAGTACTTGTGTACTTGAAGTATGGAGTACTTGAAAACAAATACTGACTATATGATGTATGGTAAAGTAAAGTTCTGGAACATACACTCTTAGACGATCTTCTTACCATCATCAATGCAACCATTTGAATCTCATTGCAAGTGTAACTGATTCAAATGAGGTACCAGGGGCCCCGGGGAACATGTTGGTGACCCCTGCCCTACATGTTAGTAATATAGAGCTAATGAGGAGTTCACATTACACATGAAATCATTTGAAGTTGTCTTTTATTTAATTACTGTGAAAATTGAATTGAGAGCCCCCTAGTGTTCTATCTAAACCTGTCCTAAAGGCTGCAATAAACACATTAATTAATAATTGCACATTAGTATTCATCATGAAAGGGGTATTCTGGATGGTCACTCCACCTGTAGGTAAAACGACAAATACTCAACTAAGTTTCACACAAGAGTTATTTTTGGTATAATTGTCCTCTTATACTCACATAAGCAGTTCTACGAAACGTATATTTTTGTTCAGTGCCTCAATGGCTTGCATTTCCTCCTCGGTGAGTGAAAAATCAAATATCTGTTTCCAGATGTAGGTTTTTGTTAAGATACGTGTTCAAACTGTAAGAATTTAAAAATAATGACAAACCCACCTGGAAGTTATGTTTGATCCTCTCGGGACTGAAGCTTTTAGGGATGACTACGACTCCTCTCTGCACATTGAAGCGCAGAGCCACCTGAGCACTGCTCTTTTTGTACTTTCTCCCAATGGACACGAGCACCTCATCCTCCAGCATGGGAGGGGATTTCAAATTGACCCTAAACCAGAGACAGGAGAAAATATCTTGATATGGGATTTTATTATTTAAACTTAACACTTTAGATGACCACTCAAAGGGCTTGATGATAAACTGATATAAACTTCTCTTGTCCAGTGCGTACCAGGAAGCATCTCTAGAGGAGCCAAGTGGACAGTAGCCAACAATCACTATGTCATTCTGCCGACAGTACTCTAGGAGCTTGGGTTGTGTGAAATATGGATGGCACTCCACCTGTAGGAATATGATAGAAAAATAAACAAGTGTAGATGATTAAATGGGTCAAGGTTCTGTTGTAATGGTGACTAAATGTTAATAGCCTGCTATAGTAGATTCATAGAGTGTAAGCAGAGCTGGTACTCACCTGGTTGGAAACAGGTTTGTGTTTGAGGCCAGGTTTATTCAGCAGCAGCTCCAACTGTCTGCGGTTGAAGTTGGAAACTCCTAGAGATTTGACAAGTCCAGCGTCTTTGCAAGCTTCTAGAGCCTATTAGGAGTTGATGATTCAGCTCTATTAGCATGTCCACTGGTCATATACTATTGGTGTTAAAGAAAATACAAATATAATGAGTACAACATCTCACCTCCCATGTTGCACAGAGGTCTGTGTGGTGGTAGATGTATTTTCCATCCTTGTCTTTTGGATAAAAGTCATTTCCAGGCTGCAAGGTAAATACACATACGTATATGTAATTTGAATATGGTAAAAGGTAGACTGGTTGAAAACAATTTAATGTAACATGATAATGAAGATGAGTAATGCCTCACAGTTCACATGTTGTATTAACTTTGCAATTTTTTTTCCAGTTACTAGACATGTCATTTGACCCCATATGAATTCCAGGCGATCCCAAATGGGGCTGCAATCCCCAGTTTGAAAAACCCTGCTTTATACAATAGTGACTTTTAGACTTTTTAGTTGTAGTGATAAGATAAGTGCAATCAACGAGATATACAGTGATACCTTGAAGGCCATCGGAAGCTCAATGATGTACAGATCCACATAGTCTAATTTCAGGGCCTTCAGGGTCTTTTCCAAGGTCGGTCTCACCATCTCTGGTGGGTGGAAGGTATTCCAGAGCTAGGAAAAGACAATGGAGGTGTTGAGGTGAAGCACATAGCACATAAATGGCTTCAAATACTGAAGGGTGAGCGTGAAACACCTGGTTCAAAGTCCTTAGAAAATATCATTAAATAATTATAACCAAATGACCAGAAAAAAAACTGTTTGAATAGAATACATTGTGTTTTACCTTTCCACAGTAAAATATGTCCTCTCTTCTGACTGTCCCATCAGCAATCTTCTCTCTAATGGCCTGACCCACTTCATGTTCATTGAAATAAACCAGTGCACCGTCAAAGTGCCTGTAACCTACATCTATGGCCAGTTTGACACACTCCAGTGCCGTGCCTCTGGGTGTCTTTGAGAAAAACAAGAAAACAATAAATGCATTTGTTTGTTTGTTTGTGCATATGTAAATACCACTGTTGTGGTTTAGATAAAGAGTCTGACATACAAAAAAATACTCATTGATTAAAAGACTCACCGTCCGAGGGTCTCCATATGTGCCCAGTCCGAGCAGTGGAATGCGGGTTCCATCTTTGAGAGGAATACTGTGGTTCTCCGCTGTCAGATTCATTGTAGGTAAACTGACCCTTTAACCAACCTGCTCATCAGATAAAGTGGATCATAACACTGAACCTTGGACCTTTACACTTCAACCCCCCTACATTTACGATAGTGCCTTTTGGCTTAGCACGCTGAAGGTGTGCTTAACAGTTTAGCTGAACTAGAAACATATTATCTTGCTTTTACAGAAGAAACGTTTTAAAATATCTTCCTTTACATGTCTAACATTTGTGAGCATAACAATCTTAAAAGCAGTTTTAAAAGTACGCAACATAACATAACAACATGTGTTTGTGAGTCTTAAATTTACTTGAGGTGAGTCCAGTTGCCTACTTTTAAAACTGCTTTTGAGATTGTTATGATGGCCTGGATGACTGAGAATATCCACAAGTATTTGTGAGCATACTGAAAGTGAAAGATCATTATGTCATTACAGGTTTTTGTAACATTTTTGTTTGTATTTTTCTCATGTAAAAATTGTGCAGCGGGTAAAAAAAAAAGATTTTCAGTCTACAACTCCAACAGTGCATGTGTTTAACTCCAACAAACTTAAATGGTTAAGATGAAGCGTAGACTAATTAGGGTTTATTTTCCGTCATCGACGTCACTCCTCAGCTCGCGCACCGTTATGACCACGCCCATAGTAGGAGGCAAAAAGCGCGTGCGTGAAGGTGTTAGACTCTTATCCATCATTGTGTGGCAAATACGTAACGGACTGGTTGTCTGTTTAGGTTTCTGCGTTTACAGTGGGTGAGGCTTTGATGCATATCTGTGTTGGCTGTGTGCCGTGACGGGAGTCAGTGTTCAGGGAAGGATAAGTGCAGGACATGGATGGAGAAGCAGCAGCAGCAGCACACAGCCAGGAGTCTGAGGCTCCTGCTGCAGCTGCTTCTCTCGTCATGGTCGAAAACGAAGCTGAGAGCATCCCTGTTAAAAAAGAGGTGTCGGTGTCCAGCTGCTACCATGACCTGGAGACTTGCCCCGTTTGTCATCTCAAGTTCTACTGCCGTGAGCCCAGAATCCTGCCGTGTCTGCATTCTTTTTGTAAGCGATGCTTGCCTCCTCCTTCCAGGAACTTGTCCATGTCGGAGCTGCCGCAGACACTGTTTACCGACCGGGCTGCCAAACCACGTGAGTCACACTGTTTACAAATATGTGGCTTAAAAATTATGCAGTGTTTCATCCGTGTTTCCAAAACAATATTCTGCAACCTGCAAAAGGAGTACGTCGACTAGTATAAGAATATGAGCATCCAATAATAATCCATCCACCCGTTGACTTGTCAGGTCTTGGCGTCTCCCTTTCTTCATATTAATCTTTTACAGTTCGGATTTGATTTTTGATTTTACTTCGTTTGGTCGCAGTGAATGTGATCTGCTGCCCCGTGTGCAGGCAAGAGTGTATGGAAGGAGATGTGATGGCAAACATCTTTGTGAAGGACTCAGATGAGTCCCCCAGCAGCACAGTGGAGAGGACGGTGCAGGTTAGTGAACACTGTTCCAAACTAGCTAACTGTGGTCATTGCATTTTAGATTTGATATCAGCCCTGCTGTACCTGAGTACGCCACGTACTGTACTCAACAACAACGCTTGCAGACAGTTAGCTGTCAGATAACATCAGTATATTGATATTTTTACTCATTAATGATTTTTCCTGACATTTATCGCCTTTTGTAGCTCTGTATGACCTGTGATGACAACACTGAGGCTGCTGGATTCTGTGTGGACTGTGTTGAATACCTCTGTGCCACATGTGTGGAGGCTCACCAGAGAGTCAAGTTCACCAAAGACCACAACATCAAACAGAAACCAGCAGTGTTGGAAGGTAAGACACGGTTCCCTGTCGTTGGCAAATTACTACATTTTAATGATATTCCAGATTCCAATTTGTTTGGTGTTGTTTTAGTCAAAACGTACACCTGTTGCCATAGCACCGACCATGGCAACAGCATGCTTCTGATGACCTTTATAATGACTACGTGACCCTAATGTCCTATTTCCAGACGGCTGTGGACCGACCACTCAGAGGCCCATGTTCTGTGACATCCACAAACAAGAGCCGCTGAAGTTGTTTTGCGAGACCTGCGACCAGATCACTTGCCGTGACTGTCAACTGACAGGACACAAGAACCACAGGTAGAGACACAAACAAATTCAACTGGAATACATTTCAAAAGAAATTATATATTATATATTTTTGGATCAGTTATCAGTTCCTTGAAGATGCTTTCAAAAACCACAAACAACACATGGAGAGTCTGACCCTTCAGCTGCAGGAGAAAAAGAAACTCGTCGACGATGTGTCCAACTACGTTGAAAAAAGGTACACTTTGACACAGATTAAAAATCTTCATGAATGCTATATGCAGCCCACGTGGGTTAGCTGCCAACAAAGAAAAGCAAATGTTGTGTTTTCAGAATTCTCCAGGTTGTTCAGAACCGCACGTCTGTCCAGGAGGAAATAAAAAAGTCCATCTGCAGTTTGATTCTGGAGATTAACAAGAAAGGAGAGATGCTTTTTAATCAGCTTGAGGTATGATTAAAAAAAATAAAATTGAGTATCATGACGTGAAATAAATCTGAAGTTCACTATGGTGTTGTTTTATAAATTTTCCTGCGTGCTCAGTTGAATGTCTCATCCTAGAGGCCTGGAACAAGTTGTTTAAAGGCTGCAGATTTTATTTATTCATGTTTTCAAGGCCGTAACAAAGGATCATGAGCGTGTCTTGCGCAAACAACAGGAAGATATTGGCTATCTGTCCCGACACCTGGATCACATCTTGAACTTTACCAAATGGGCCACAGCCAAAAATGGGGCCATGGCCTTTTTCTACCGTAAACGTCTGGTAAGATCTGCCTGATTTATCCTGCGGACAGTGTCCTGCCAGTGTGTTGTTGTTACGACGTGAAACTTAGCTCAACTTTTTGGGAACATATGTCTTCTGTAATACTGATGGGGCCTCCCTTGACAGAAATAATTAACAACATTCATTCTGTCGCAGATTCTGTTTCAGATTGAAAAACTTCTGCAGGCAAAATGCAGTAACTCATTTTTACCACAGAGCACTGTACGCTTTCAGTGTCAATCCTCTTTGAGGGCCTCAAACGTTGATCTTGGTAAGAAAGTTGAGTGTGAACTACAGTCATATTGTTTTATTTATTACAAATAGGAGATGAAAAATACTGTGTGAAGGTTTTTTTTTATTTTTGCGAGAGCAGATATTAATCCTTCCCCATCTTTATTCACCATGTCTATCTAACTGTAAACTTATTGGACTTTATCTTTGTATATGTTTTTCAGGGTCAATATTGATAGAAAAAGTACCAGGTGACCAGTTGCTGGATGTTCCCCATCAGTTGACGCACCAGGTGGAATCCACCTTAGGTTCAAACCAAAACTTTGGATCAGAAGTTCCACTTAACACTCTCGCTCAGCTTCAGAGGCAGGTGGACAAGCTAAACTCTCAGGCCAGTGGGCGGCCACAGCCACATCGTCCGATCGAGACGTTGTACCAGAGCATTCAACTTCCACCAACATTTCTAAGACCAATGCATCCTCCTCAACAAAGTCATAGAACCATCTTATCTCCGTCCAGGCACATCAGCCCTATAAGCAGTCCAACAAGCTCCGGCTTAATGCCAAAGGTTAGTGGGACTTCCCAAGTGTGTGAGTTTGTGTGCTTGATTGGCTGTTTGACATACAAGTCCCCGTACAAGCACTGACAGCAGATGGCACTGTCCTAAATGAAGCTGACAGCCTTCACATCCTGGACCATTCGTGTCTTTTCTTGTTAAGACAAATCTGTTTTGATGAGTTATTCCTGGATGAGCTCATGACTCAAAATCTTGAAGTAAAAAAAAGCAATAAAAAACATTTGTAGAAAAACTGCTGCCAACACATGACAGGTGACAAACCCAAGTTAGCATATAAACAAGTTGATAGCTAGATGTTATCACTGGTGTAATCAAGTAACAATATTTGATGAAATGACAGGTCAATATTATATTTAGCTCTAAGTTTTGATAAAAATATCTCTGCTTAAATCCATATCCCTTTGAATAGCAACGTGTTTGTTTGTATGTGTTTCTCCCTATTCACAGAGAGAATTGAGAAGCAGCGCCATCTGCCAGTCAAAACCTTTAGACATATTTTCTTCCTCGCCTTTTTACACTCATTCTTCAACATCGTCCTTCAATAGTTACACAAACTTGTCTCAGTCAGCTCATAAAGTAAGTGAAATCCTCTTTAAATGTTATAAATGGCATTGTTGCATTTAATGTAATTTTTAAGATGTGAAATTCACTGGAAATGCATTTCTTTTAGGTTGAGTATGTGTGTCAAAACAAGAGGAAGGAATCAGATGACTTATTAAACATGCTGAACCCGAACCACTCCTACAGCCTACCATCTCCAACAAAAAGAAATGGTATGTTCACGGTATATATGTGTTACTGTAAAAAACATGTTATTAAATATTAATAATTAAAAATAATGTTTTGTTTTAAAGTACAAGGACAGCATAGTACACTAGGATCCATTGATACATCTTTTAGGGGACAGTCACAGTAAGGAAACACACACACACACACACTCACATCCCTGTGTTTATGTTCATCTCTTAACTGACTCTTCATTTGGTATCTCTTTAAGGGTTTTCTGGGATCCTCTTCAGACACTACTGGCAAATGAAGCAGTGAGATCATCGGACAAGAAAAGACAAAAGTCGTCTCCTGGACCTGCCACAGTCATCAAAGATGAGCCAGAAAATGGGAGTTACTGTGTATGAAAACAATTCATTTCATTCGTTTTTCATACTGTACAGGACATGATGTGATTTACTGTTAGCTATGTCCAGAGCTTGGATTTTATTTTTTATAAACTGCAGTCATGAAGAGCTGTACAGTAGAGCATGTAGAGTTTACTATCTGAACAGCTATTGTTTAAAAAATAAATATCTGTAACACCTTTAGTATTAAGACTTTATTCAATTATATCATATTAGATTGGATTAGATTAGATAAAATTTGGTTCAATTTGATTAGAAAGTAGGATAGAGAGGTGTGGCTGTAGAAATCATGCCTGCGATGAGAAAGGTTCATTTTCATCAAGTCTATGAGACTGGACAAACATGTAAAACAAGTGATTAGTCTTCAGATTATATTGAATGGTAATAGATTTGACACTAATCTGATAAATCAAAAAGGTTCAAATTTACATTTGGCTAAAGATAAACTGTCCTTTAAGAAGAAGAATAGAAATGTACGAGTGTGAAGTCACAAACTGGAGTCAGTAAACTACAGTCACCAGACTGTAACACATTTTAAAAAATATTGGTTTCACCAGCCTGAACCTGTGCGTTTGTCTGTTGTTCTCAGATATGAATGTAGTAACGGACCAGCCTTTCTGACAGAAAAGGTAAACAACAATCAGAGATGAAGGTGTGAACAGTTCTTGGAACAAGACAGGAAGTGGTGAAAGGCTAATGAAGACAAACATACATACTGTACAACAGACAATGAAGAGCCTGCATTCCTCTATGTGAGTAGGAAACATGTTTTATGCACATATGTATATATATTTATAATTACAGTGCAGGAATCCTTAATAATGAACTGCATGTTCATAGATTAGTTTGGGTAAATATGGAATATTTGTCATTTCTATGCTATAAAAATGAACATCATACCCAATCTATTTGACCCACATGTAATATTAATCAGGTTTAATGTCCCCATGAAGGTTTAATCTGTTACCATCCCTCCCTTTCCAAATACTGTATGTACGTGTTAGTAACAGTGGGCCGATTAATCTTTCAGCTGGAGGCTGAACGGAGTCCAAGAGTTTGTTTCAAGGAGCAGGCTCATCTTTGAGAATCGTGGATCTCTCAGCAAGGTACCAAGACTCTTTAACTCAGTCTATTGTCAAATAAAACCTGATATATGCTAAGAAATTTTTCTTATTTGATGTTGCAGTCAGTCAGTGAGGTCACGATGGCCGACATTAGGCTGATGACGTTGTCTGAGCAGCACCTGAAGATCCTCTTCTGACCAAATGCTCCCAGATGTTTAACTGAAGATGACACCGACTGCCTGCCCCAGACTATTAAATGTCTTTTCTTGATGAATTTTTCCAGACTACGAAGCCCCAGGGCACATGTTCCTGCAATGGAGAGGATACAGTGTTTTAAAAGGAAAAAAAGAAGGTGTTTTTGAGGATTTAGAAGCAGTGTTTGGAAAAACTCAGGGCAGGAGCCTTTATGTGGTCTGTAAATCATTTATTACAGACATTTATGACATGAGTGCAGGTCATTCAGGTTGTAGGGAATTCATTTTCATACAAGAATCAGGGTACAGGCCACCAAGAATAACTGTTTTACACTGTTACAGAAGATGGATTCAAGTTGTATCAGACTAGCACAGACCAAATATAACAGGAATTTAAAGCTGGAAGTACTGCAGCACAGAATGCACAAAGTAGTCCCTAAGTAAAGGCTACAATTAAAGTTTCATTCATTAAACTCTCATGTTCGTTCTAACTTTAGATGTGATTTTGAATAGTAATGACTGGGTGTAAGGATGATGATGAGGATGATAATGATGATGAGGCTTGACACTTGTTGTTGATTGATGATGTGGAATAAAATATGTAACAACCTGCACAGTCAACTCCTACACAAGTATATTGTCATCATAGAGGAAATTCTGTTGACATGTTGACATGAAACTCCATATATTTTTTGACACTAATAGTTAAAACTAATTTGTTTATTAAAAGATCCTACAAAACGTTTTTTTTCAAGGCGTAAAGAAAATAAAATTACGGCGACAAAGAGAAAATATTGAAATTTATTTTCCTTGCTGTGCCATCCCTCGCAATAACTCTACGCCCCCCTAAGGGGGTCTGTCCCCTACTTTGGCAACCACTTCTGCAAGTCAACTTTAATCTGTAAATTTCAGTCCCCATGTTATGTTTTTTGTAAGAAGAATTTTATAAATAACCAACTTTTTAAAACAGCTCATAATGACGTACCAAACACTTTGCGACTGTTTTATTAACACTGTACCATGTGTCTGTGTTTGGGTTTGTCAGAGATAAGGCTTCAGGAGCCCGCAGTCTGCCTGTCTGTGTTGGTGACTCTCTGCTGATTGACACAGATGTGGCAAGACAGGCTTTGTTGAGCTTCAAAGCAAATGAACTGCACACTCGTCGTCCTCCCCACCCCCGCTCCAAGATTAGCCATGTTTTTAATGTGACCTTGGTGAGCCCAGATTCTCACACCTAAAAGCTAAGAGGCCGGCTCTGGCTGCTGTTCCTTGTTAAAGCCTAAATGTTGATTAGAATCAAAGAGAGAGAAAGAGGGGGAAACAGTTAAGACATGGCAGCTTCTAAGAACTCGACGGGTGGTGGAACAGATAAGATAAACAGTATATTATATTATATATTATATGTATTGGTAATAACTGCTGAAAATGTTCAGGTTATGTAATAGGTTGCAATAAATATCCAGTCTCTTGGTTTTTGTTTTCCAATGTGGCAATACAACCACAAACCACTGCATTACACTGTGGCTGTAATGTGACAAAGAACCAGACATGTTGACTGATGGATGACCCCAGTCACATCCTTGTTTAATTATTTTTCCATCATTATGGGATACTGTTTAAATTTTTACATCCTACTAATATACAAATACAAATATTTTTTGCAGAAGTCATATTCTTAATTGCAACAATAATGAAGACAAATTATTGTATATGGTATAAACAGATCCTGATAACAGTATCATATCGGCCCAGGTACTTCACTCGTGCCCTGATATGTACTGTTCAGAAATGTGGTGACCGACCAGTCAGAGAGAGTTTTTGTTTTCCTACTGCAGTTCAGTGTGTCATTGCCCTTATGGTGTTTTATTTAAGTAGGTCAACAATGGCAGCAGTTTGGAAGTATTTGAACTTTGGGGATGAGGACAGAATCAGGACTTACTCTACGATGTGTTCAGTTATGACACAAGAAATGTAATAAAACACCTTGAGATGTGCTAAATGCGTTTTCTATATGTGCTTTGTGTTTGTGTCACAGCCCTGCTCAGTTAGCGTTCAGCAAGCTAATAACTATGCAGAGGCTAAGTTTCATTTATTGTGTTTTTTAAGAAAATAGTTTTTTTACACATAGTTTTATCAATGTGTTGTCCTAAGACTTTAATACAGTAATATTTGTTTTCTTGGAATGAAATAGCCTTCTGTTCATGAGAAGACAATAAAACTAGCTGCAACATTTTCCTGCTTCCTTGCCACCTACATACTTACATTTCATTGCATATTTATTGAAACTCTTCCTAAAATAGTATTGGTGACAGTACTCAATATTGGTGAGTACACACATAAAAATACCATGTATCGGTTTTGTAAAAGAAATGGTTCAATTCAAAGTAGTTCCAAAACCACACCAAACGTCCAACACCATCTTAAAGCACTGGTGTTGTTGTTTCAATTATTCTCTTTGTGTTTCCAGGTGTCTGTTACACAAAAGGATGTGGTGCAGTGAAGAGCATGTAGACACAGCTGACCACACTTTAACAGATCCACCAGACTTCGACGGCGCAGTAACACATTAATAACTGCTATAGACTTGTGGTGTTCCCCTGTATGCCTGTGGTGTCCCAACATCAAGTCCTCGGTGATGTTTCTCGACTGGCTAGACTAGTGGTGGAGACATATGGGTCTGATTAGGCGATCATTTAACCTCTCTCTCTGTCACCATGCCCAGAGTTGGAAGACTGATTGAATTTGCAGAGGGCAAATAGTTGGTATGAAATGTTTAAAATACAGTCTAGCAATTATATGTCAACGTCTTGCCAATTTTGGACAAGGTTTTGCGTTGAGCTTTCATATACCTGCTACTTACTACTAATTTCTGCTTTTATGTATTGTTTGAGGGGAAGAAAAATGGATAAAATTCATTTAATAAGCTTAACAGGAAAGCCAAAGGGAGCAGTAAGAAGTCCACTGCTGCGCGGATACCAGTGGGAAATAACACACAAGGGTCGACGGAACTGCCCAGAGGCAATTTAATTATCTTTACAGTGCAACAAACCCAGACCTAGCAGTGGAGAACCATAGTTATTTGCTGACACAGTAATGAAAGTTTATTTTTCAGATATACCAATGTTTTTAGGGCTTACAGTCCCCACATAGCCACAACAGATTTTTAAAATACCTGAAAACTAGCTCCAGATGTCGAGTAATCAGTTCAGTTATTAGTCACACAGAAAAAGAGGAAGAAAATCTATTTACTTTGGGACACAGTAGCCTTAAAGCACTTGCAACAACACTGATTTCAGCTCAGACAGGTTTCATAACGTTCAGTCATTATCGTTCACATAAATCTATTGCCTGATGCATTACTTTATGTTAATCTAATCTCAAGTCTAACTAACAAAGTAAAGTCATAGTAAAGTTACAGGTAACAAAGGGGGCCAACGATTTGCCCTGTGAATTTACAGATATAATTCTGTTAATTATGAGTCCAGAGATACATTATACTTTCATACGTGACTTATGATGAGCTACATCCAACGCTGCCAGTGGACAATGCATCGACCACATACCATAAGCAGGACCATACCAGGCATAACGACTCATTAGGTGAATGTGCTTGACTGGCCTGCCTGCAGTCCAGATCTGTCTCCCTATGGAATGTTTCTTGTAATTCAAAGATGACATAATGTATTAAATGTGACTCTGTGCTAACGTTTTGTTACCATGCTGCAGATGTTTGTAAATTTCTTTAAATTTCACAGTGACTATCGCCATAGTGGATTTGTACCTGCCAAAGACCAACTTAAGTTAAAAGCATTAAAAACTGTGCCAAATTACATTACGGATTACAACAGTGAGAACATTGATGAAGGGGTGAGCCGACAGTTATTATTTTTCTTGGTGGAAACAACTCTGCTCTTTACTTTCTATTAAAGATTTCTGCATTTAGCTTCATTTTTAGCTTCCAAAAAATTCAAATTAGACAGTTGCTGGTTTACTTACAATGTGGGAGAAGTGGTCCCAATTTCTAGTTTTCTGTGACACTATTTGGTGTCTCGACCCACCATTTGCTCAACTGTGTGCTTCAGAGAAGCTGAAGGAAAATATATTTATGTATTCTTAAAGATTTTTTTTAAATTAAAAAATGATGCGTTTTCTTACCGGGCATTAGGAGTGTGTGGAGTAGTTACAGGAGAATGAAATGAGTAATGATAAGGACTACAGGTCCTCCGTCTGTGGGCCCAGCCCGCCCCTCATCGTGCCATAATTGGACGCTCTCTCCTCCAGTCACACTGCGACTAAGACGCAGGACTCAGTCACATCCACCTCCCGGCTCACACACGCACGCAGTCTCTGTGTTTTTAGCGCAGACACCCCGCAGATAAAACAAGACCGTCAAGATCCAGAATAAAAAGCTTCGGACACGAACTTTGAATCTGCACTATTTACTTTTCCTGCTCTTTACACCATGGGTCCTCGTTTTGTGCTGCTCTGCTCCATGTTCGGAGTTCTCCTTGCCCAAGGTAAGTTACCTTAATGAAGGAAACTGCATTAAACTACTACCTTAAAACTTTTGCGGTGACCGAAACAATACGGTTTGTGCAATAACGATGTGGTGCAGATGCGGTGACGTCATGTATTTTTTTTATTTACTTGAATTTGTCTGAGTATTTACAGTAAGAGCCACAGTGATAAGACACAATGGGTGAGACAAGGGGAGGTGATGAATTTATCATTGGACTAGTTGGGGCATGTGATTGAAGCGCACTTGAAAGTGAGGAGCTTCAAAGTGTTGGCAGGTCTGGACTGAAACGAACGCGTATTTGCTGTAATTTCATGATTCAAACACAATGACTGCTTTCTGTTGTTTTTCCTCAAAACTCACAAAAGTTTTGGTCTAAGTGTCATAACTTTTCAATGCACTCCACGTTATGTTAAAAAAAATAAAACTGATTATTATTGCGAGGTATGTAAACATGAATTATATGTTTTCATAGTTGCATTTAATGACACTATACCAGGTATATCCAAAGTGCAGACCAAGGGCCAGTTGTTGTACATGGGTTGGCTTCATTTGGTCCGTGGTTTCCTGGAATTCAGTTACATGTATTTTATATATAAAAAGTTATTTGTATACAATTTATGAAGCTCTTTATTCTGGAGTTTACATTTGACAAATTACTATTCTGCTGACATTTTTTTCTCAACTTGCTTTCTTGACAGCTTTAGCTACTCTTTTTTGGTATTTTGGTTACTGTTTACCTTACCTGATTTTTTTTATTAACTTGTAGGTATTTAGGAGCCAGTTTAACAACTGTTATTATTTAGCTATTTAAGCAAATAATAGGGAATGGTAGCACATCTTTTACATCCATTATTATCTTAAATCGTGGGAGGAGGAGCTGGCTTTCAGGTCACGTCTCAAACTGCCTTAAGAAGTAACAGGATCAAATAAAGTGTTAAAATGTAGTATCACCTCAGTTGTATGTTAGGAAGTACCACTGCAGTAGTTCTAGTAGTTTCTGTACATGCTGCCCTGCAGGTCAAAGGTTCTCAGCATGCTGTGATGCTCCAGTAGAATGACCACCCTCTCACCAGGACGTGGTCTAGACAGACGGCTGTGATTTATACCTGAGTGCCACAGCGGGGTCACCAAAGAGAAGGATGAACCTTTTCCCAGCACTGGTCCCTAAGTCACACATGGGGCAATTTTCACAGTCAGCAGGGCCACTTTTTTCTAAGCTTCACTGGGGGGTTATTTAAAGGTCAGTCGGAGGTAAAATAGACAATAAATATTTTGAATAAGTGGTTTAAAAATGTATATATGTATGTATGTACACACACATATATATATATATATATATGACATATATATATATATATATATATATACAGTATATATGTAATTTAATTACCAGACATCCCATAAAAGGGGTGCCCATTGCTGTGACAACTCTGCGCTCATTAAGCCCTGTTTACATGAGTCGTAGAGATGCAGGCGAGCCATATGTGGCTCTGCCAAAACACAACGGTTACTGCAACCAGCATCGCCATCCACAATGGACCTGGGCCATTTACCGACTACATCAGCAGACAAAGCTATGCGTCCAGACTGGATAGTGGCTGCGTCTGGTTTGACTCCTTTGATAAAAACAGCACCACAAAATTCTGAAGCCCTTCTGCTCTATGGATTTAGGTTTGCCGAGAAGCAGACAGTGGCTTTGTTGGAACGACTCTGTGATGCTTAGTGGTTTAGAATGAGTTATCAGCAGAGACGCTGAATGGGGAAGGCCCCAGAATACATTACTGGGAGAAGTTATAGTAAGTGACAAACTTTCCCTGTCATTCAAAATATATTCCCTGCTCTTCTGCAGAAAACCATTTGGGAATGAGTTTTTTTTTGGAGGAATTTGGAAAGAGATTCTTTGATGCCTTTCTAGTCTAAATACAAATGAGAGGATTTGGCAATCAAAAGTCTTGGTTATTCCACACTTGCAGATTAGGAGAAGTTATTCTTTTCCCACTCAGTACACAGTATTTGGCAATTAACACAATTTAATGAGCAGTGCACATAAATAATAAAAAAAAAGTTGCCCTCTGCAAGCAAAACATTTTATTGCCATCTCCGTGGATTACTCCAGTGTTTTGTTGCAGATAGAGGTCTTTATCATTCCCAGACACAAAGTCTCAGAGAGAGACTTCTTGGTAGGCCCATGTGAAAAGTGTTTAAAATGCCATCTCGTTTCATCCAGCTGCTACGAGGTTTATTGGCCAGGGAATTCGGGGTAGTGCCAGACTTCCAGAAGTCAGAAGTGAGTCAGCTAATGTGGCCGCCTGGTAATAAATCCTCTGCCCATATTCACTCCTTTTTGCCAGGTTAATCATTCTTTTTGTAGTACTGATACTCAATCTTCTTTGTTTTTCAGCACTTTGACTCATTTTTCGTCTCAGCTACATTTTATTAGAGGCTATAGAGTTAGATTTATAGGAACCTGCAGCCTCCTCCGCGAAGCTGAGTTTTACTACAGTGTTTTAATTTTTCAGTTATGAAATCAGTGCAGAAAGCCTTTAGTGCTGCTGACTGCTTCTGCCTTGGACTCACATTTGATTTAATGGTAGAAATGAAATACCTGTGGTCCTTTCGGGACAAGTCAGTTGTTCCAGACACTTGTCCTCCCTATCTAGTCCTCCTAACTTTGTGAAGTTTTGGCTCAGACATGTCGTGGCAGAGGCTGCGCCCCAAACACATGGATCTGTGCAGTGCGTTTCACAATCACTGTTCGTACTACTTCAAAACATTACGTCCCTAACCATCAACATCTCTCTCCTTTTTCTTTTTTTGAAACTTTGGAATAAGAAAATTTATTTCACAGTGCATTTGTTTTTCCGTTTTCCCTCATAGGGACTCGTTATTAAAAACTGTTCTACGCACCAATTCTGGCTTGTTTCAAAGGCAGAAAGCCTCAGTGTCTGATCTGTTCAAGCGATTCAGTGTCTGGCAGTTTGCAGAAAACCACAGTCAAATGAGTTTGCTTGATTTTATTGTTATAGCTGATTGTTTACAGAGTAAAGGAATCCCATGCCTGCAGTAGAAGAATTCCATTCCTAATGCACAAAAATAAAAAGCCAGATCACGCTTTTGTTTTGATGACAACACATTCATCATTCAACATCTTTGGCAGCAGCCTAAAAAAATGATTTACTGTCAGCTTTATCGGGATTTTGATTTGTGTCACCTTACAGGGCTCTCTTTGGGGAAGCTCGGAGAATTGTGTCATCATGTCAAAAGCAGATTTTATTTTGGCTTTAACAAAAATTCCATCCATCCATCCATCCGTCCATCTATCTTCACTAGGAGTCACTAGGAAATGTAGAGCCAACTGTCAGTGGGGGTTTGAGCAACCACCAATTTTCCCATCCCCAAAGATGGGTTAAATGCAGAGGACACATTTTGTGTTTATAGGTGTCTGCATGTAACATGAACTTCTACGTATTCTTCTACGTATTGGTCAACCCCTAATCTAAACTGTGCTTGAAAAGATTTGGATAACACTTGTCTTGACACTTGACGAGACGACAGACTCCTTTTATTTTTACTGATACTACCAGGTAATTGTCAAAAACTCCACTTCTTTTAACATGAAGTCTACACTTTATCTCCAATACTACTTGACTAATATCATATATATAAATGGTCAGATGAAATGATATGTTTGATTGTTTCTCATGTCTGTAGGAGTAGAGCAGATTTCCATAGACGACTGCTGTCAGGATGGACAGAAGAGAGGCAACGCAAATGAAGACTGCTCCTCCCTCCCTCTCATCTCCGAGTCTACCACATGCAGGTAAACAGGTGCTTTGAACTAATGCTCTCTGTGTTATTACAAATCCAGACATTAAAGGACGACCAAGAGAGCTGTTTGAAAACCAGCCAGAAAGAAGAACTGGTTAATTCTGTTATTCTTTATTTACACCACAGACGTTTTCACACTATTGCCCTGGAGGGATTTGGTCTGTACCACATTTAAAGGACCTTTCAAATCTAAAAAGGTCCTAATATAAGATTGTTTTACCTTGTACTCGTGTGAATTTCCAGGAACATTATTCACTTCACGTGAGAGTGAGAAACAGTCATGGTGATGGGATAATAACAGCTCGGCTGGTAACCTGAGATGTTGTGCTGCCACAGGTTCAGGCCTCATAAGCCGGAGAGATCCGCTGCCGTCTTGGATGCTGATGGCTAACACATTTGCCAGAGCCTCTGTCAATGATCCCAAATTTGTCTAAATTATAGTCTGAGGGTAAGAAAGGAAAGGGGCAGATATTTTTTCTGGGAGCACGGTGTTTTTTAGGAAGGTAGGGGTGAATGGGGGAGACGAAAGAGGGGCTGTTACGAAATCCAGGAAATACCTTAGAGGTGAAAAACAACAAAGATGGTGAAATAGAAAAACAAGAATTTTTAGGAACTACTTCAGACATTAAATGGAAAAAAACCCAGAGAAAAAGAAAGAGAGTGGAGAGAAAAAAAACACAAAAACAAGAGCCGGACTGTGCCCATAAAAGGTCCTGTAGAGAAGGTGTGTGTTGATAAAATAATTCTAGAACCACAGTGGTTTATGTGGGAAGAGAATTCTGGTAAGAGTTGATGTAGAGCCTTGTTTGGAAATAGGAGAGTAGGTGTGGGGGTGTTCTGTGTTGTAAAAATTGTCATGTAAAAATTGCCTTAAGACAAATTGAGAAGTAACTCCATCATAAGTGGTACCACTGAGCTAACAAGCAGGAAATAGTAATTACTTAGTAATGTAAATATTTATGAACTATTGTTCGACAGTACATGTACTGTCTAAACTGTGGTCTTTGCACTGAGCTCATATGTCGAGGTCTGTTTAGAAACGACTCACATCCCATATGTGACCTGTTACTGCCGGTTTCTTCTGTTTTAGAAACATTAAATCGAGTCTTGTCGTCAGAGACAGACATGGGGGTGGACAGTGTTAATCTTGGAAGACAAATACCCGTCTCACTTGGGTCTAAAACAACAGAATCGAGGCCCCATGAAGGCAGAATGGCCGTGTTTATATCCTCTGATGTTAGGATTGCACAACAAAAGTAAACTTTACTGACCCAGACCCATAGGACGCACTGAGCCCACTCATCCACGCAAAGATTTTTTCGCTGTGAGAAGTCACTGAGGTCTCCACTGCAGATTTTACCGTAACTTTGGGATGGATGACACATTATAGTAGTGATTATAAACTGGCAGCCTGCAGGATTCAGCCAAACCAATCCCACCTGTGCCTAGATTCCAAAGTTGTGAAGATCAAAAAGGAAACTGTGTGTTCCCCAATTAAAGCAGCTAAAAAAAACAACAGCTACGACTTAAATTACAATCAATAATCCTCCAATTCATGATGCTATTTACATGACAAAAACATATTTAATTTTATTTGTGTGTCTGGACCCCAAGGCTCTGTCCCTCCCATAAATGTAGTCAGTGACATCACATTCGAGCAGGTAGGTGGATAAATTCTAGATTAAAGAGATTCAGATGCAGCCTTCACAGCCTCTGAGGTCCTGCTCGGCACCTCCATCTCTAACATACTTTGTTTAATATCTCCACTGTCATCCTACATTTTTTTTGTCTTGTTGACAGGGTGGTGCAGGAGCAGTGCTGTGTAACCGTGCTTGAAGACAACATGTGCACCAATGGGATCAATTTGGCCAAAGACCAAGGAGCTTGTGATCCTTTGTTTGCCAACACCTGCGAGACCAAGACAATAAAAGTTTGTTGTTACCTCATTACACCTTTAACTATAGAATTGTTACATTATTCACATTATTGACAGATTAGAAAATTGGTCAAAACTATGAGGAATAACCTTTAAGGAACTTGGTAGTGTTAGACTGCAGTAATAACTATTTAGTGCCATCAGAGCCTTTCAATTTACCAGGAGGTTATTTTTCCTTTATAAATAGCAAAATTAAATGTAATATGTGGATAGTAATAGTACAGATACTCAATTTGTAACTGCTTTACTGTGCAGATTGTTGATCGAAGCAGTGGTTCCCAAAATTGGGGGCGGGGCACTGAGATATGTTAGATATCTCAAATTAAGGGGTTCCAAATAAGGTCCAACATATCAATGTGGCAGACTTACCAATTACCCTATCCACCAAAAGGGGGCACTGCATAAAATGTTTGGTAACCACAGGATTAAAGGGATAGTGTGATTTTTTTGTGTGTGTATCTGTGTATCTGTGTGTAAGCAGGACGAGGCACGTCACCCTGTCGAGAATGGGAGTTTGTTGCTGACAGGCAGATTATAAATTCTGAGTCTCCACTCTTCCCGAGGCTAACAAAACATTTTTAAACTCTTTTGTGCTTTTATTCTTCCCCAGCCAAATGCTCTTCACGCTCCTCTTTATTTATACAGCACGCCTCAAATCAGCACATCACTGAAATAACTGCCTGACAAAATCCAGAGGGCTATGATGCAAGTCTGTGCTTTTTCTTGATGGGGTTGAGATAATATAGTGTCACTGGATCTGTGATGTGGAGGTGGAGGCTCATTAATGTGTCAAGATAAGGTCACAGAAGCAACAGAGAAGAAATATTGTTTTTACACATGTAATAGAGTTGAAGCTCGTCAAGTCATTTTCCTCGGGTGTTAACGACACTACATTTACAACATCACAGGACTCTGTGACTTTACAGTGTTATTACACATTATGTACATTACAAGAAAAGAGAACTAGTATCCATTAATCTTTAACCCTGAGGGTTACACACTGGCATCCAGTCATGTTCCTAACATTGAAAACAACTATCAAAAATGATAGATGATGAATGATAATTTAACCCAGAAGGACCTTTGGTATAAAGCAGTGTCAAATCATGTGAAGAAAACATAGGGTGGTGATTTTTTAAAACATTCTAATAGAGTGCTTTGTTTTCCATTTGCTGCAGATGTGCTGTGACTGTTGTCTCCTGGGGAAGGCTTTACAGGAGCTCGGTCTCTCCTGCGATCACAACCTGTCTGTTGGCTACCAGTGTGGTTTAGTTTCCCGTGCCTGCTGTGTAGATGAAGTACCAGATAACCAGACAATATCGTCAGGGCAGACTGAGAGTGGGTGAAACTCAAACAAAACTGCAGTAGAATTAATATGTTTATGTATACATTTTTAACAACAACAACAAAAAAAAAACCCTCAAAAACAGGCACAGTCATATTTGGCACAGTGATATTTTCTTAAGGATGTAAGAGAAAAAAATAGAGAAACTCTTATGCTGCCCTCTTGTGGAAAAGTTAGTTAACACTTCTAAATATTGAAAATATATAATGTGTAGTGAACTCAGTTTTGTAACATACTTAAATCTATTTTCGTAATACTATCATAATGGTTACTACATCAGGTATTACAGTGTCATGTGACCCCTTTGTTTTTCTCTCACACAGTTCAAAACAAAGATCAATCTACAGATAATGGAGATAATTCAGTTCTTAGTGACCAGTGCAGTGGTATTGTATAAATACTCCAAAAAATATTAACTAGAACAATCCAATATTAAATATATTTTAAGATTTATTTTAAGCCTAACAGTGGTTTTCTTGCTCTTTCAGGCAGATGCGTTCATCTCTGTGTGGGTAATGACACCTGTGAGTGTTTTAAAGGCTACAAACTCAGAGCAGATGGAAAGACATGTGATGGTGAGACTGAGAGACTAAAACAAGTTTTTTAAAGTTGGAGTCATTACACTTGAACTCCAACCCTGTCCTGTTCTGAACTCAGATATCAACGAGTGTCTGTTGGGAATGAGTAACTGTCGAGCAGGGGAGCGATGCATTAACACTGATGGCTCGTTCCGCTGTCAGAGGGAGGTCAGTTGTGGAACTGGCTACGAGCTCACTGACAACAACAACTGCAAAGGTCTGTTCTGGAAATTTGTTTTATACAGAACATGAGATGTCTTATTTAAAATAATTATGATGATTCATGGGAGATTCCATTTTGGAATTACAAATGATTTTTCACAATATCTCCTTCCAGACATTGATGAATGTGAGACCGGCATCCATAACTGTGGCCCGCAGTTCAAGTGCCAAAACACCCAAGGGTCATTTCGTTGTGTTCCCACAGTCAATTGTGGTAGTGGGTTTATTCAGGATGCCCTGGGCAACTGTATCGGTAATATTTCTATGTCAATATTTACAATGTAACAAATTTGTATTTTTTAAAACACATCTTTATTTACTGTAGAAACAGAAAACTTTGAACATAAACATCACAAACTTCACCGTCCGTGTCCTCAGACATCAATGAATGCGTGAGCCAGACTGGTCCATGCCACAGAGGGCAGGTCTGTATCAACACAGTTGGATCTTACACCTGTCAGAGAAACTCTGTCAACTGTGGTCGAGGATACCACCTCAATGAGGAGGGCACGCGCTGCGTTGGTGAGACTGAAGCACATAGCTTCATACAGAACATGCTGCTCCTCAGTGAGCAAATTTCATTTCCTTACTATTACATCTGGTCCACAGATATTGACGAGTGTAAGGGACCTGAGCAGGTGTGTCCGGGTCACAGTTGTATCAACCTGGTTGGCTCCTACCGCTGTGAGTGTCAGGCGGGCTACAACTTCAACAGCATCAGTCGCGTTTGTGAAGGTGAGAAATGAGCACAGCCGCCAACAATACTTTATGAAAATAACACAGAGGTAAATCACATACACTTCTAAATCTCACTTTTATTACTGACATGTAGTGTAGGCCAGATGTGTGAGGTTCATGAGCCAGAAGTGACCCGCATGCCAGCAGTTTGATACCCTTAATCCAAATCTCGCGTTGTTGTCGACCTGTGACATAATATCCACTATGTGTTATAGACATAAATGAATGCCGACACTACCCTGGTCGCCTGTGTGCTCACAAGTGTGAAAACACTCCAGGATCCTACAAGTGCAGCTGCTCGATGGGCTTCAAGCTCGCCAGTAATGGCAGGAGCTGTGACGGTAAATGATCTAAATATCACAAGTGTACCTTTCTTCTGCCTCAGTCATTGGCTCCAGGAACATCTTTCTGCTGTAGGTTTATTATTTTGTCAAAAGAATACTTCAGAATAACACTACATTAACACACGATAACCATTGCAGTGTTTACCAGGTGCAGTTCAGTAAATGAGGGTGTTGCAGTTGAAAGTGTAGGTCAGACAGGCTGGTGTTATTCTGGGCTGTGGAACATTTTTAGTATGTCATTATGTAAGACACCGAATCCCAGCTTGCTCCTGAGGCAGGGGGGAAATGTGAGGAAAATGTAATTTGGTCTTGACACATAATTTCTCCTTTGTCAGCTAATGGTGATATAATTGCACTTGATGTCAGGTTCATTAAATTAATGCTATTTTCATTTTAGAATAAATACAGCAAAAAAATAGTAAGTAATAGTTAAACTTTTGCTAAGTAATTTTGTTACTTAGCCAGACAGCCATGCTAAATGTGGTCTTAAAACATGGGAATTTTAGCTAGTGCAGTAGGTTGCTATTCAAAAATAAAAAATCCTCTTTCTTTACAAAATGTGCATGGGGTCATGGATGGATATTTGTGTCATTTTTTTTCACTTTAGATGTGAATGAATGTGAGAGCAACCCCTGCAGTCAGGAGTGTGCCAATGTGTTCGGGTCCTACCAGTGTTACTGCCGACGTGGCTACCAGCTCAGCGACAACGATGGCATGACATGTGAAGGTAAGAGATGTTTTGTCTTCTTGCTATTACTGGCTAATCCTTTTAAATTGAAATATTGATTCAAATGCAAGCAAATTTCACATAATGTCCACCTGTTTCAATGTACTGTATAAAACCTCTTTGAATGAATACAACACTGATACCATACTTGTGGTAATTGAAGAAAGACATGAAGATCTTCTTCAGCTCCGAGCCTCTGTTTTTAATTTTCATAGCCATCTATAGATGGAGTATGTATTTGGTACACATAGATAAACAGGTTTCTCCATGACTTTATATATTAATATATACATATTATATTAATAATGTATATATTTTCTCTGAATTTTTCAGACATAGATGAGTGTGCTCTTCCAACTGGAGGACATATTTGCTCCTACCGCTGTCTTAACACACCCGGAAGCTTCCACTGTTCCTGCCCTGTCACTGGTTATACTTTAGCTGTCAATGGACGAACATGTCAGGGTACGGTAGTAGTAGCTACGTGCTAACAACTTGCTAATTCAGATGCGGGCGATTTTCATTTTCATTTTCATTGTATTATATTTTCACCCTCAGATATTGATGAGTGTGTGACAGGAACACACACCTGCACAGAGAATCAGAGCTGCTTTAATATACAGGGAGGTTTCAGATGTCTGTCTTTCGAGTGTCCAAACAACTACAGACGCATCGGTGAAACGTAAGTAATCTAAGTCTTTCTCTCTGCTCACCATCACTGAGTAACGTGTGTGACTGGCATAAATTATACAAAAACATATTTTGGGTAGAGTTTACCACAAGACGAAAAAAATCAACAAGGAAACTGTGAGTTTTGTAGACAACATGTATTATTTCTTCCGAATCCGATCACCTAAACTATTACTTCAGACAAGGTATATAATAGTCTGAGAATGAGTTTACCGAGGTCTTTCCATCACACTTACTGTACGATCACTGGAGCTGCAGCCTGTATGCATAGTCTCTGGGCCTGGGCGAAATGCCAATAAAAACATTGAAAGTCTTCAAAAACAGTTTGATCTAAAGCTTTTTTGACCGGTCTAAAAGAGGCATCATTAACATCTATGGATCAAGCCTCTGCATGTCCAGTATTTCCAAAGCTCGAATTAAACCATAAAAGTTTTGGCTTTAGCATGTTCTGCTCAGAAGGATGCAAATATAAAATGTCAGCCACAGTGTTGGCGCCCATCCACAGGCTGTGAATGCCCACCCTTGTTTGAAGTCAGAATCTCTTGCATGACTCCAGAGAGGGCACCGTGACCTGACCGTGGCCTGTCGAGCACAAGGCAGCTGAGACTGATGTTCCTCACTGCATGCCATGCACGGCAAATTAAACTTACACCTGGTTTCTTTTTCTCTCTGTCTCTCTGTGCCTGTTTTGTTCTGTCTCGTCCTGTCCTGCCCCCCCGCCCACCCTCA
>NC_024312.1:13620326-13643996 GCF_000523025.1 Cynoglossus semilaevis
CACCCTTTCTCTTTGCAGTCGATGTGAACGCTTGCTTTGCAATGACACTGTCGAGTGCCTGGCCATGCCCCTGAGAATAACCTACTACTACCTCACCTTCCCCACCAACATTCCTGTCTTCACCAACATTTTCCGTATGGGCCCCTCCCACTCCGTGCCCGGCGATGACATCCAGATCGTTATCACTGCTGGCAACGAGGCTGGTTTCTTCAAGACGGAGAAGTTGCCCTCTGGAGGCGTCATGTCTGTGGCGAAGCTCATCAACACGCCACAGGACTTTGATCTCTCTCTGGAGCTAAGGCTACGCCGCTTCGGCACGACCAGTATATACCTGGCCAAAGTGCTGGTGTTTGTCACCCAGGAGGAGCCCAAAGTGCCCTACAACCCTCTTCTAGAATAGACCGCAGTCTTATTGTAGTTCACTCAAAGAGTAACTTAACTGTCAAAATGCCAAATTGCCGCCAAATTTACAAAGTTACATGCTGCACATGCTTTAAAATGTGTTAAAACAGGAATCCTTTTCATCAGTAAGGTATTATATAACCATATAACTTCAGTATCTCTCTCACACAATGATCTATACAACGACAGAACAACTCTTGTGCACTGTCCATTACAGTCACATTGAAATTTGACAACTTTTTTGCTGTCTTGTCTCTTACAAACACCCTTTGTGCACGTTGTTTGTACTTCTACAAGTATACAGCTAGCCCATGGCTGGCACGGACACTAGAAACTGCGTGCATGTCTCTGCTACGTTAACAACCTTCTGTCAGCACTTGTAACTCGGATCGTTTAACTTGTGCAGTGACTTCCTGAGGTCTTTGTTTTTTTTTTTATTTTCAAACATCTTTGCTGTAGCTGATTTAACAAAATGTTTTGACATTAGATGACTTCTCTGATGCAGCCATGTTGGTTTATGTGAGCATGGAATAAACGCTCCATTCTGGAACAACTTGTCCATATACAACCTTCATAAATAGACATCATAATGAAATATATATATATAAAAACACAGTTTAAATCAAGCGAATTTAAGGATGGTAGCATTTCTCACAAACATCTCCATACTGAAGGTATCACTCATACATTGCCACTAGGTGGCATTCCAGGTCAGGAAAACCGTTGACGTGGTTATGCTCTGAGTCGGCCCTTCGGTGTAACTTGATGATGGTTGCATGACAAAACAATGACATTTGCAGTATTTTATGGTTTATGTCTTGGATGAAGACTTTTCTATTTAAGCTGAAATGGAACTAACACATGTTCCACTCAAAACCAGTTGTTGATAATAGGACGTTTTGGGGTTTAGTTTACCTGGAATGTTAGGCCACAGCACTGGTTACTGTCGTACGAAGTTTCACTTTATTTTGACTACATCAGAGGAAGAAACCAAAGCATGCACACTAAATATTTCTTCATTTCAGGTCCAGCAAAAAGTCCGTATCCTGAGTTGATTACTCTTGCAGTTACTTTTTGTCATTAAATTGTCAAAAAGTAATTTTTAATTACTCACAGACATTACTAGAGTAGTATTTAACTTTTCCATCACCTCAAGTGATGGAAAAGTAAAATGACCCAATATTAAGTCAAATTTGACATTTTAACAACTTTCAAAAATATATGTTATTGCTTTGTCAGTTATTCTGTGCACATATCTTCAGTTCATGGTCAAGAATGTACATATTACATACCTTACTGGGGGGTAAAGCCTTAGGTAGACAGATAATTCAAATGAAGACTAAATATGTGACACAGGATGAGTTGCAGTGGCGAAAGGATTGGGAAATGTGCACTGGTGGGAGAGAGAATATAAATAGTTTGACATGCTGCGGGGCTGCTGCCCGAGGGCTGTGGCTTGTAATAACTGTAAATTCAGATGTCCTAGTCCTGAGTCCTCCTGTCCTGAGCTGTCAGGCCAGTAAGGATGCACTTGGTCCCTGGTGGGGATATCCTTAAAATAAGAACGTAGTGGTGCAAAGGAGGTTTTTTTCCTCCCCTCTGACATTGACTTATGGGGCTCTGGGCTCTGGCCGGTGGTCTGAACAATTTGCGGTACGGCAACATCACCGCGTGCAGAATGAATGATGTCCTGCAGTGTTTTTGTTGGGGCGTTATCAATGTGCTGACTATAAATAATAATTACCAAAAAAAATAAAAGGCCCTACGCTTGACCAGAGGACTTTCATCCAAAATGTCTGTTTTTCTTTCTGGTTTGAAAGTATTGGGGTTTTTCTCCTGGGCTGGGCCACGTGAGGCCTGGGGAGATGAAGACATGCACATGTGTGCACACACGCACAAACACACACTCGTACATACAAGTAGAAAAAATACATTTCCTAACCTCCTAAAATAACCTGAATTATCACCAATAAACTGTACATCTAATCCCAATTTGACCTCTAATCTGACCTTGATCCAAACTTCAAATTAAATATTGAACCCTAAAATCCTCTCTCATTCAGTAGAGTCATTTTAAGTGTCAAAAATGTCACCTCCAACCTCACACATGTACACACTGACACAAACAGAACACACAAACAGGAAAATGAACACACAAAGGCCAGTTATTAAAAAAAAAATCAGATTATTGAAACACAGAGCTTTAATTAGCTCCACTTGCTGCCTATGCTTTGAAGTGCCCATCTGTGCATAAGAGGGCAGTTCACCCTGAGTCATTATCTTCTCGTAAATCTACTCTCTTCCTCAGCAGAGCTTTCACCTCATCCTCTAGAGTCCTGCTTGGGTCTTTCTGCCGCTCAGGCTGTGGTATTATAAACTAGGAGAACATTTTGTGGGTTTGGCCCAGGCTAAAGCAAAACTTGGACCCACCCGCTAATTGCTAATTACAAGCCCCTACCCAGTGGTGGCTTGACTCTTTGTCAGGGGCTTCTTTACTTGCTCTCCATGAAAAAAGCCCTGCAACCCAAGCCAGGCTTGGCCTTTGAGCTGCAGCCGATGGGTCCCCTGAGGAGTGCCACAGATCCACGGCCCATGACTCACAATGTGGCTGCTATATTGCTGCCATGCACATTAGCTGGACTTAAACATGGCAAACTGGCTGTTTTCATAACTCAATATAATGATTTGACTCCTCTGTAAAACACACCGAGCACGACTCCACCGCTCGCCCCTCCTAGTCTAAGTGCATTAGGAAAGTACGGCAGCCCTAGGAAACCAGAAAAGATGAGAATGTTTCCATTCTTCTTCTCTAATTCTGACTCTCCTCTTTTCTTCCTTAGTGCAGTGTACATCTCATTCTGTGGACACGGCCACTTCTATTTGCCTAATATTAAGCATCCGATGCTGCAAGATGGCGACCTCTGTACAGCGACCCCTTCTGTCTAAATAACATATGAAAAGGGTCATTATACAGCTACTAAAACAGCTACATGCAATGTACAGTTTACTCTATTAGCCAGTTAACGGTACTAAATGTTCACAGTGAAACCTTCAACATCTCAGATGTCAGCGTAAAGGCTTTTATTTTGATTCCAAAGTCTTCTCATGAGCCATATCTCCTGCTCATTTCAAAGGGAAACTCGCGATTTGTGGGAAGACTAGTGCTTTACAAACCTCTCTTTAAAGTCTTACGCGGCAGACAGGTAGCGAAGTGAAGTGCGATACTTCAGGTGGCGTTAGCTTAAGGAGTCAGCGCAGCCCCTTCATTCGCTTCGACCTGTCACTGATTAGTCAGTGAAATAAACAAAGCCTTAAATAACAGGATGAGAGCTGCCCCGGGGAGAGACTGGGGAGTTGTCTCATCATGTTGCTCACAATTTAGGAGACTTTTAGAACACTCCCTCGCCCCATAAATCCTGCTCAAGAGATTATCTGATGTGAAGCTGGGGATGCTCAGCAAATCCAAATATTTTCCTGAGCAGGTTGTGGATCATTCTTTGTTAGTGCAGTAACTCATTCCCACACAGCTCGAAGTGCTGCTTCAGAGGGACATTAATGGCAGCTCGACTCTCCACAAGTTACTTACTTTGGTTTTGGCAAGAGATATGGCTATTATTTGTTGACATATTGTTCTGCTAAATCACAGAGACTTTAATGTGTTTTTGATGTTGACCAGAAATTGTTTGTGCGGTGACTTCTGTAATTGTTCCACCGAGTCTGTGATCACGCAATTGGTTGCTTCCAAGAAGTCCTGATTACTGTGAGCTTTAGAGATCAAATAACTGGTCTGTGTAGGACTTACACTGTTACATTTTCACTGTAAGGCCAACAGCCATGTTTGTGTTTGTGTATGTCTGTTTTCTTCCCCAGAGTGGCCAGGCTTCAACGCTCCGACACCGTTCGCTGTATCAAGGCCTGTCAGGCTGGTGATGTCACCTGTCTCATGGACCCCACACACTCAGTGTCCCACACCTTCATCTCTCTGCCAACCTACAGAGATTTCACAAAACCTGAGGGTTAGTACCAGCTGGATTTTGGATAAAAAAATCTGTCTATTAATTATTGGTTATTCATTAAAAGTATAATAGGAGTTGAATACGGTGATATATGGCGATATAGTATTGTCGCTTCCGTTCACAGTCCTGCGGAGGAGCTACGAAACTTAAATTAACATATGCAGAGTGTCTCCATGTAGAATGAAATTCTTACTCTGTCTACAAGAATTACAAACTATTGCATTTGCAGACTTAAACAAAATAAAAAAGAAACAATAGGACAATTAAACGCAGCATGTGAACGAAGCAATAAAAATACAACCTCAGTACTGGCGTAAATAAAAGCACAACAGTAAAAAAAAAGAAACACACCACAACTTTTACCCAATGTTTTTTTTTTGTTGAACTGAATCTAGACACATAAGATGTGTCTAGATTCCATTTATATTACTTTTATAGTCATTTGCACAAACAGCAGATAAGAGAAAATGAAGGCAGATGGCAGCATCACTGTAAATGACTATACCGTACCACAAAACAAATCTAATCACCCAATACATTTTCTAAGAGGATTATATTTGTACATTTGTTGTCACTGAAAATTAAGCAACTTAAACTTATCATTAATAATTCCCCCAACGTTTTCACTGTTGACAGCAGTAGCTTTGTAGCTGAACTTGAACCAGGGGAAATCTTTTAATCTGACTCTACATCCATACACCATCAATCAGCATCAGTCTCAGCTCAGAAATAAACATGGGAATTTTGAAGGAGTGCTGTTCTCACCTGCTACCACCGTTATTTTAAGCAAGAGGGATACACTGTGCCCTACAGGTATGTAAGAGATATCACAGTTGGCAAAGGAGATTTGAAAAATGGTGCCTTACAATATTAAGACGTGATCACTGAGCCCCTCATTCCATTTGGATATTTATTTTAATCTTCCTTCGTCTCAAACTCCCATCAGAACAATTTCCTGCTGTCATAAGAATCCACGTAAGCACCTCCAACCCCCAAATTGTCTATTCCACAAAGTTTTCTGTGCAGTCTGGCCCACAGCGGAGACTTAAAGCCACGCCATTTGGATGCTGCTTGAGTTACCACAGTAATCACTTGCAGACAGTGACAGCTGACAAGTATCTATTGGACTGCATGCGGAGCATGCTTCAGACACACTCATGCTGACTGTCACAGGGAGTTATGATCTTGTCATTTCTCATAAGCTCTACGTTGGGTGTAAAGGGCTGGAGGGCCTTCGGCTGAACAGCAGCATTAAAAAAAAACTCAACCTTCGTGTGACCCTCTTAGTGTATAATAAACACAGACATTTCTGTCTCTTGTTTTATTGTCTTTTTCTTGGAAAAAAAAAGAATTGGCACCAGGTTGACATTGCAATCCCACTGTGATTATAAGGGCTTGGGTTCCCAAAAGCTCTTTGTGTCTAATTGTTATCTTCCAACAGAGATTGTTTTCCTGAAAACCACTGTGTCGGCTTACGGACCCTATCACTTAGGCAGTTATGATGTCAAGTTTGACATTCTGGAAGGCAACATGCACGATGCCTTCGACATCATCAAGCGGGTGGAGAACGGATTTTATGTGGGTAAGTGCAGTGCTTTTTTTCTTCGTTACTTTGTGTTTTGTCAAGTCTCAATGAATCCATCAAATGCAAACGGCAATTCGACAATGGAAGCTCTAACTTCCAGTTTGTACCACCCGACAGCCACTGACTGGAAATTGCATTTCTTTTTGACAAAATTTGTGGTTTTTCTGACCTCATTTCTCATTTTGAAATATATATATGTGTTTTTTTTTTTCAAATCAAACTCACATGTGGAGACTGAGAAAAGCCATAAAAACAGACAAAAAAAAAAAACCCTCCAAAGAAAATTCCTGGACCTCCTGATATAAGGACATAAGACATGGTTCCTTCTTTTTTTTCAGCAGTGTGGTGGCACTTTGTAGCTGTCATCATCTGTATGGGGGCTCCTGCTGCCCGTGTCTTAGGCGAATTGTCCTCCTGGTGGCTCTTTGAGACAGACGGAGGCATGTTTTTGTCTCACTCAATATTTGGCGCGGGTTTCCACAGTCTCGCGGTCAAACAAAGTACCATTTAATTCACTTATCCACGCCTAGGCTAGGCAATTCATTGCTTTCCACAATCAGATACAGTGATCTGGAAGTGCAGGAATAAATGTAGTAATCCATACGTGTGTATGTATATTCACACATACGCATGAGTAATTGCAGTTGACAAGCACTTCATCATAACTACCTGTTTGGTGACCGCCAGCATGCAAACAGAGCCAAAGTAGGAGCAGCAGATACCATCGCCAGTGGTGTGTAACAACAACACATGTTTGGGTAGAAGCCAGTCCCATCCCTGAGTCTGGTGGAGATCCAGTGCTGCTGCACGCATCTGGGAGATATGAACTGAACATTGACCTCAGGAGAATGAGGGTGCTGTGAGACTGAGAATGACAAGGTTGTCCAGGTGATTTTGTTTTGGTTGGGTGTGGGTGAGTGTGTGTCAATGCATGCGTAGTAGCAGTAGAATAACACGGTCTCACACCTGCTGTTGGTCTGCACATCTGTTTTTACAGAAAAGCAACAATAACAACAAAAAAAACCCAAAATGGTAATGCACTAGGACCTGCTGACTAGGACTGAAATTTGATAAACTTGACCAACCCACACAATTATTAACAGATTCTTTAATGACGCCTCCACCAAGGACTTGGTCGTCACAAGTCGCAACTCACCCCTTTGTGCTAAATTTGTGAGACAGTTTTCTGTCATTCAAAGGAAAAATATTGATCTAAGTGATAAGTAACAGTTTGAGAGTGAGGTGTAACAAAAAAAAAAAATCATATTGATCAGTAACGACACTAAATGTCTACACTGAAAGGTGTAACAACTGAAGGTTTGAGTGAACAAACTTTCTGCAGGTATTTATACAAACTTGTACATACAAACAAATGTACACATTCCTTCAGTCCTTTCATCAGTGTTTGTCTTTGTCAGTGGTGTAATTGTGAGTAATATGCATAATGAATGTGCGTGACTGTGTAAAGAAGGTTTAAGGAGAAATTCCTTGTTTACAGCTGTGCACATTAAACTAAGTATGTGTGTGCGCAAGGAATCCGAGTAAAATACAATTGCAGAGAAAGAGAGACAAAATAAGGTGGTGATTAAATGTAGAGAGAGAGAGAAAGAGAGCAAGACAGGGAGACAGAGAGAGAGAGAGAGAGAGAGAGAGAGAGAGAGAAAGTATGTGGAGACGTAATCCTGACGCTCTGCTTCATGTGGTTGGATGTATTGTTCCATTTCCCCACACTAGGCCTCAGTGTCTCGCCGAGCATTAGAGCACTTAAACTGACGACCACATGAAAGCACTGTTTGCGAGGAGCCACTTCTCTCCCAAACCCATTGGATGCTTATTGGATGCAGCTCTTGCATGTTAGCACCAGTTGCCCATCACATAACCAAAAGTAAGGCACTGTGCACTGGTGCCTCTGGTCGTTGACCACTCACTGTTAAGTGTGGTGGTGTCCATCGTGCTACGAAGTCTTCCCTTAGTTTTATTTTGTGGCTTGTGCTGCCAGGGCTCAAGCTCGCAGATGCTCCTGTTGCGTAACAACTGTATTGTTGGAGGCCTGCTGACGTGTCACTAATGGGAGCTCAGTTTCCAGTATCTCCAGTGACTCCAGCAGATGCATGGGATGCAAAGAGCAGCAGACACCGAGGCTCCACTAATTAACGAGTGTGAAGCTTAAACTAATGTTTGCAATTGTTTTTACCAACTGTCGGTGCTTTTGACACACTTGGTAGTTAGAATTCCTCAAACTCAAAAGATTATATTGCTCTCTTTAAAAAAAAACAAAACAACAACATTTGGCTGCACAGACAAAAACACAATGACTGCCTGCACGCAAACACACACACACACACACACACACACACAAATATGCACTTATGTACATTGGCTGACAACACAACCAATGAGAGCCACACCACTCTTTTCTGCCTCCTGGTCATCCATCACTGGTTTTCCGTGCACTGTCACATTTGGATGCCAGCCTCGACAGCTCTACGCATCTGTGCAAACACAACCAACCATCGGCTCCCAGAAGAAAATAGAACACAATCAAACATCAACACGTCCTCTTGATGACCACAGGAGCACAGTGGCAAACCACATAAAATCCATTCAGATCTGTAGACAGACAGCAGACCCACTTTGGTGATATTTATATATTGCATTTAAAACAAAACGACAATGATTGATGTGCTTGGAAGTAACGGTGAACTGTAGAGGCGGGAATCTCTGGGAGCCATCAGCATTAATAAATAAATCTATGAGTGAATAATAAGAAAAGCAGGTGGACTGATGTTCCTACTAAAAAAAACTCGGGGATCGCAGGGTCAGCGTGTCATTGTCATCGCTGGACCCAGTGACATCATCACAGAGGGTAAACTCTGTCACCGTTACTCAGTTGTTACAGTGACCTCTCCTGCAGTAAAAAGGTTTTTAAAAAACCACCAGTAAAGTTTCTTACTGTTCACCACATGAAGAAAAGAGTTGATTAAAGTTGTCTGTGGCTGGGCCAGCTGGATGACCAATATTAGTGTGGGTGCCTGGAATGTACAATACAGTAAGTAGGCAGCTGTGGAATCAACCGGTCATCCACTGGATCTGTCCAAATGCTTGCATGAGAAACAATTTGTCATATGGAAGATTTTTTCTACAATTAATCACTGCTGTCTAGGTCACGCTTGCGGGAAATATATATGTAGGGTTTTGGTGTCATTTTTACAGTATATTAATCTTTCTGCAGGGTGACAGATTGTACAGAATCCATTTTTTTTATTATAATTTATGGCCCTTCTCCGGGGACATTTAACAGTTGAGACACTGCAGCTAAATTCCATTCATTTTTGTATCACAGGTGACTATATTTCTCATTTATATCGTGCACAGAGAAGAGATTTCTTGTGTGCCGAAGTTGGCAAGCAGTTGGTCGTCAGTGAGGACAGACAAAGAGATGAATGGAGGAGGAAGTAAACAGTTTGTCTCCA
Source organism: Cynoglossus semilaevis (assembly GCF_000523025.1). Classification (NCBI taxonomy): domain Eukaryota; kingdom Metazoa; phylum Chordata; class Actinopteri; order Pleuronectiformes; family Cynoglossidae; genus Cynoglossus; species Cynoglossus semilaevis. Next base: position 13,629,803 of record NC_024312.1, read on the forward strand.
TGTAGGTAGTCAGAGGAACCGTCCACAGTGGCTGTTGGAATGTGGGCCTACTGTGTGAGACGGGACGACCTCAGAGCCAGAGAGGCTTGTGGCTGCACTGCTGAGAAAATGAGGAGATAGGCAACCAGCTTCACAAGACCGAGTATTTGTCACTTGGGTGAATCATGACATGACGGCAGCGTGCACACAGGAGCGTGCCAAGCCTGTAAGAACTCCAAGTCTGTTCCGCTGATAATTAGGACAATTACTGTATTTTCCAGACCATATGTCCCACTGAGGTATTAGTCACACTGGTCATAAAATGTGTCGAGAAGAGAGAGGAAAAAAAAAAAAACAACAACATTCAACCGATACTGGTCAAAAAGTCATTTTAAAATTTAAAAATGTAACAGGCTAACAGGTTCAAAATCTTTATTTACAAAATCAGAATCTATTGAAATGAAGTTTTTTCTATTTGATTGCTTTTTATTTGTGTTGTACGGAAGTGAGAGATGAGTGGTGTAAAAAAGGCACGTCACATGGTCAGCTGTGGTGTTCAGTTGTCAGAGATAAAACAGTGCCCTCTTGTGGCCATAGATGAAATGGGGTTATTTTGATATATAAGTCGCTCCAGAATATAAGTCGCAGGATGAGCCAAACTACTAAATAAATGTGACTTAAACATGTATGCTGAACAATATGGTAACCTAAACCTTATCTTTACCACCCAAAAACCCAGTGCTTTTCTCTGTTCATATCTAGTATATTGATTCCAATTACACCAATAAGTTGGCTCTGTGTTTTATCACATGCATATTTTTTTTACCTATCACATCTCATAATACTATGCTAACCTCATTTGTTTCACACAGTCAAGCTAAAACTGATTATAATCGTATAAATACCACACTTGGATTAACAAGACTTTATAAACCAGTTAACTGTGCAAATACAGGGATTTTCTTCTATTTTTTTCCCCCACTCCTGACAGTGACGGCTCTATTTCTGCTGCTCAGTTACGGTTCCTAGCTTCAAAATGTCACTTGTAATATAGTGCAAAGGTTGCGGTAAAGATAATGGCACATGTTATGTCATCTCAGCTGCTGTGGCCCACAACTGCTAAAACAGAAAGTCCAAGAAAAGAAGCAACTGATTCCTTATGGCTACTTTTCAATGATGTCACTACCCAGTGAGTGTCACTTTTCCAACAATGTCCCATGAGCCTTCTTACATCTCTAACTGTGACTCACTGGTAATTGACCTTGAAATATCAAGCCACATAGACTGACCTTTCAGAGTGGGAGCCAACTCCTCTTTAAAGCAGCCAGTAGTGTGTTTGCACAGCCTGACCTGACTGGCCAACCGTGTAGCAGTGGCAAGTGGCCTGACCCTAAATGCTAAAATCTGTCACCCCCAGGGACCTGTGCACTGCAGTTAGCTCCAGTTTGAGTCCAAACAGATGATATTTCAACATGGCCGATGGGTTATCAAAACTCAAACCAGTTGTTTTGATTTACTGCGAAGCAAAAGCCTATTTTGTCTTCTATCCCCTGAAGGAAAAAAAGTTGAATGGAAGTGAATAAACAACCCTCTGCTGGGCTGTTGTTTATTTCAACGGTTCTCTGTTGTATATCAGCGATACAATCAGATACAAAACACATCACTGTCACAGTCACAATGCTAATGTGGAATGCCCTTTAGTGTGCTCTTTGCATGTTGGAATTTTGTACACCACCTGGATGCTCTCCAGTGGTTTCACTGCAGTGAGCATGCATAGCGCCACAACCAGCGTGTCATTATACAATACTGTGGTGAGGCCAGTGCATACTTTTCATTTGTCTCTGGTGTTAAACCCGTTCATTTTGGATTCTGTCATACACTTCCTCGCTGAGTTGTAGAAACCAAAAAACCCAGAAATTGTACTGTTTACATGTAACCCTTCAATATTGCAGCCTTTGTGGCCACGAAGGATGACAAATGCCTTTTGGCGATTGCTTGACTTTGTTTTGTGGCAGTGTCTCTGCTACCAGTGTGCTTTAATTTATGGTTATATTCAAGGGAAGGGTCTACTTTATGGTGTGGGAGAATGGTTGAGAGTGGGCATGCTGCACAGCTGCTGGTCCTGGTGGTGGCTCTTTAGGTCAGCGGAACTCACCTTTGTCACCCTGCAACATACCTCAATTACAGTGGATTTAAAAACACCACAAATCCTTTACAGTACTACAGCTCCCGCTTGGCCTCTGGAGGCTTCAGATGATTCGTCTTTTCTAGTTGGTCAGCGGACACTCAGCTGTAGAATGTGATATTAATTTTAGTACGGTAACCAATCAATGTCAACCTGTTACGTGGCTGCTGGCTTTACAGCTTAAACAGATTAAAGACGCGGTTGTTGTTTCACCAGGTGAACCTTTCCCAGGTTCAGGGCGAGCATGTTGAGGCCCAGCTGTTAGTCGATGCTTTCCCCTCACTGACGATGCCAGTGATGGGAAGCCTACGGAAACAAAGAGTCATTACACTAGAATTTCACAAGGGGTTTCAAAGAGGTCACAGACACTGATTTTAGTATCAACCTGTTTAAGCAAATACTCCCAGCTCTCAGTATTATAACATAATAACTGCTTTGTTTGTCCTCAGGGCTGTGGGAGACATAAGATAAACCCTTTAGTTTATCTCGCAAGTTCTAATCCAGATAATAAAAATGAAAATCTTTGGTGTTTGTAGTTGGTGCAGCAGGTCTGCAGATTCAGAGGCGCGATCATAATAACTGTTGCTCTAAAGATAGATAACCAATAAAATACATGTAAAAAGGTTATTTTTGTATTAAATAACGCACCATGATCCAGCCCAGTGGCTGTGGACCTCCTGAGTTACAGGACCCACAGATTTGTTTTGGAGGCCTCCAACATCACAGAGCATCAAGACAGACTTTCTGAACAGTACAACCTCCATCGCTGTGTCTCAACTATTGAGGCACTTTACCAAACTATAACATGTAACCCAGAGAAATATGGGTCACAGAAGCTCTGTGGGATTTCAAAATTGAATTTACTTAAATATCTGCTCACACACGTCCCAGATCTTGCGCCAGTGTTACTTGTGTGACTTTTTTTTGACTTTTTGGGCTTTTTAATCTTGTTGCAAGGTTTCAACAAGGGTTGCTGCTGCTGCTTTGTAAACAATTGCATCCCCGTTCCTTCTTTTTCTCCTAGTGTCACTATGCAACTCAATCCCAAAACAACAAAACACAACAGGGGAGAGTCTGGTAGAAACGTGCCCATTCCCAACTTCTCCAAATGCTTATCGTCACAATCTCCTGGAATTTGCTGTGTGCCCACAGATTTGACTCACAACGGAGAGAAAGAGAGAAGGAGAGAGAGAAGAGGGAGTGAGTTGAAGAGAGGGGCAGCAGTTCCTATAGCTCTGCCCGTCCCTGACTTATAGATGGATTCTTGCAGGAATTCCTCCGTGGCCGTATTGCGTGACTGTGACTCCTTCTCTCCATCAAACACATGGGACTCATTTACCCTCGTGGGCCACAGTGATGGTGCCACAAACACCAGGCCCTCTCGGGGGGGAAAGAGGGGAGAACGAGAGGTGGGAGAGTGAGTGGGTGAGGGAATCTGCCAATGGATGCAGCGGGTAGTGGTTAATGTATCATTATTTTCCCCAAAGTTAACAATGACCAGATGGGTTTTTATTATTTTATCACAAGTATCGCAGCAAGAAGCCTCATTATTCAGCCTGATGGAGGCAGTGATATATGTTGATCCATGTCAAATTAACGTGAGTCACCACCACCACCATTACAACCTTAGTGACTCAGTAATGAGCAAGACAAACACGAGAGGGCTTTAAGCGAAGACGATGGTGAGAGGGTTTGTTGGGAGGGCAGCGGGATGATTGTGCTGCCTGGCTGCGTCTGCTGAAGTCTGTTCAAACACAGCAGAGCTGAAATGTCACCAGCCCTCAGCAGAGAAAAGGCTCACTCAAAGCCTATATAAACACAGGGATTTTTTTCTCCCTCTCTCTGTAGGAGACTGTAACACTAAAAAAAGCATCGAGTGAATTCCATATGCATTTCGTAATGTTTGAATTTTTCTCTGTTTGATTTTGAATTGTTTGTTTCCTACCTTTTCGATAATGACTAAAAACTTAGAGAAATGAGTGAACTTCAGGATTCAGATGTACATATGATACCCTAGTCACTGCGGTGAGATATGCTAAGGTGAAAGGCTTCCCAAATATCTCAGGCTTGCCTCTCGCATGATACAAGAGTAAGAATGGTGTCCACACCATCTTTCTTTATCTCATTACACATTTATGACTAGTCTTAATCCTTACCCTGACTTTAATCTTACCCTAATTGCGATCTTAACTCCATACTAAACATTGGACCTCAAAAGACCCTTTGCAAAACAATAGTACTTTTCTAAAATGTCCCCACAGGGATAGCTCTGCTCAAGCCCCTTAGCCTGAAATTGATCAAATCCAAATCCTAATCCTTGAACTTACTCCAGCCAATAGGAATACTCTGATACTCAGTGGGCTGAACTGCTTTTTGCACCATAGACCAATATTATGCAAGACAAATTTTCCACACATTGTGGCAGCGCAGTGTGTGTGTGTAAGAGTTCGCATGCATAAGAAAACACAATGAAGTGCTCCATAAATATTTTAATTATTACAAATATAATGTAAATAAAACTTTTTATTCTTTCTGTGCTGTCTGGAACCAAAATATCCATGGCCCGCAATTGGTCCGTGGCACGGTAGTTGAGAAGCCCTGCTCTCACCCAGTACACTGTGGTTTTACATTATACCAGGGCATGAGCTGTCTCTATGAAATCTTTCTGCAGAGAAACACAAACAAACTGTAGCTGCATGACATTTATATGAACTTTGTGAGGCACATCGGCATGACACCTCATTGAATACCTATTGAAATCAGTGGATTCTTTGGTCCACCTGATGACAGACACTGTTCTCCTGTGTGATTTTGCCAAGCGAAAGGCTACACAAACATCTTTAAATTTAAAGACAAAAATCACAGCCCAGAAGGAAAATTGAGTTCTCTTTTGCCAAAAGACATTGTTCGTGTAAGAGTTGGTATTCGCTGGTGCCATTTTCGCTACTGAATAAGTGTAGACAGCTGTGTTGAATAAAACTGAACCATGTATAAATTTGACAGAACTGTCAAACCTGATGGACAACAAAAGAGAATGATTGGTTCAGACAGCCTGCGATCCCCACATTACGTTTGAAAGGATGATTTGCGTCATTCATCGAATGACAAAAGTAATTTTTCGATGTGCCGAGAACCACAAAAGAATTCCAGTGGCCTAAATTGTATTTGGGTAGAAGCTTAATTTCTAAACCAAAAATATCTACAGGGCTGATATAACTTGAGCAAAGTGGAAAAATAATACTTTGGGTGACCCTGTTGGTACAGGAGTCAAACTATTTAGAACCAAGTCCGAATAAGGAAGACCGAGTTAATAAATTTGATTGCACATAATTTCAGTGTGATCAACAGTATAGATGTGAAAACAGCTTATTGTGACTTGTTAGCTTGACATGTCACAGCGCTGACACAGACTAACACATACATTTAATGCTGCTGTAATCTTCCCTTGTCTCACGCAGGTGTCGTTCGCCAGATAAAGCCTCTGACTGGTCCGTTGACCACAATACTGAAGCTTTCCATGCAAAATCTGACACACCACGGTGGGCCAAGCCAGAACGTAATCAACGTCCACGTGTTTATCGCAGAGTTCTGGTTCTAAGACGTGGCTAAAGAACGTAACCGCACATGTTCATCGAGCAACACTGAAAGTATTGGTTTTGTTATCTCTGCACAGACTTATCGAGGTTTTTAATGTATTGTTGGATTTGTTTTTTTGCAGTTTCTGGGATGAACATACGCTTTGGAAATGTGATGTGATGAAAGCGTCGCTCTAATGACAAGCTCTCTGAAGCGCATTTTCAAATGCTTTAAATGTATATAAGTAATGAAGGTTGTGCAAAAACGTCGGCTGACGAAAGAAGCTCATCTTTGAAAAAATGAAGCAACTTCTTTCTTGATAAATAACATGCATTACCTGGTGGGTCTTAATGTCTTAGGCTGTTCGGCAGCAGAGTTGGTCCAACAAACTCAATGTCCATTACCATGTGTATTATTCTTTAATTTCTCTAATCTGATTGTTAACAAAGTGAGAAGTAGCGCATATGCTTCTACCTGCACTCTCGTCTGTGTTAGCTCTACAGAATGTGGAACCAGAGATCAGCTCTGTCCATTTCTTGTATACAGTCTTTTGTAAAAACGAAAAGAATTTAGAACCTTTTTTTGCATGTATCTACAGAGACTATTAAAGAATATGATGATGACCTTTAGCTGGTGTTTGTTTTATGAAATATTTACTTTCCATTTCCTACTCTGTGTATTGAAGAAAGTGTGTTTTCAATTTAATAAAGTATGTATTTCAATTTTCATGACTATTTTCTTTACTACTACCCTGTACCGTGTCATCCATACAGTACAGATAACCAACATCTTAAATAGTTCCAGATCGCTGATCCATTGCTTCTCTGAGATGGAACCCTTTCAATTATTTCATTTTTTTTAACTCACACAAATGTATGACCAATCTGAATCCTCGCCTTAACTGCTCTGACCCTAATTTTTATCCTGACTCTAAACTCTAATCTGTTTCTGTGCCATCTTTTTGTGTTTCTACACCAAATATAGAGAAACACACACGACCAATTATAAGACATGGGTATATTTCAAATATGGTGTTGTTTTAGCAGGTGGAAATAGATGATAATCTATTAACAACATAATTGAAAATGTAATCGATTATTAGACTATTTTAATTGAAAAAATGCTTTATAACTACATCAAACGAGCTGTAGCACACATGGAGCCCGTGTGTGCTACATGATGACACTAGTCCCAGAGCAGGTACATGTTACTTTTACATATTTAAGTAGTACAGGAGCATTGGTGTTAAATCGCTCCAGTGTATCATCACCATGGAGTGGTGTGCCGCCGTGCACATGTGGGAGTGTGTGCAGCACGGTGGCTCACTGTCAGTGAACCAGAACGACTTCATCAAACATGGGGAAACATCAGACAGTAGGAGAGTGAGCTGAACACACGTCAGCGGTGGTCCAGGATGAAGACTGTAATCATCACTGTGGCCAGACCCAGCCTGAGCTTCCACGCGCTTCAAAGACAATGAAGGAGGAGATGAGTGTGGCAAGCTTCTCAACTCACTGAACCTAATGGGTTTTAAGGCTCTAGTGGAGGGAGGCACATCCTCATCAAAGGAAATAGAGGGCAGCAGGTCAGCTCTGTGGTCAACATGTAAAGAACGGATACGGAATGTGGTGTGTGTGTGCGTGTGTGTGTGTGTTTGAGAAAACTGTGGGGGAAAAGTTTCATTTTTGTTTTTCTCGTGGTAAAAAACAAACAAAGTATTATTAAACTATTAAAGTTGGTTAAACAAATAACACAAATAAACATGTTAGAGTCTAAGACTGTAAAGGTATTATATATTTATAAATATAGATTATGTAGTAAACATAATACAATCTTTACATACTGGCATGGTAACATCAAATTTTATGAGCATAAAGGAAGGAGATTTCAATTATTTAGTATTACAATGAGAGTATTTCAGAAAACACTTACAGCACAAATAGAGTTAGCATTTAGCAGTTAGCAATCTTTAGTTCAATTCACTTGTATTGCTATATAACGAAAAAGAACAAAACAATTATTTTTAAATCTATTCACAAAGTGAAGGTAAAATCATGTGTGTGACATTCTGGCAGCTTGTCTGCGTCACCTGTACCAGGTGTGGGTATAATGACTGGGTAAAGGAATCATTTTAGGAAACTCTAGGGTAAATGTCAAGGGTGAAACCGTTAATTAATGCGGTTGACCATCCAGGCCTCAAACAATTTTATGTTAAAAACTGTGTAGATACTATAGTAAAGAGTGAGATAGAAGTTACAGTTTGTTTCTTTTAAAGTTTTGCAAACAAAAACAACTATTTACAGTTGTTACATTTAGTTATAAATGTAAAAGCTGTAGTTATTACAGTGGATATGAACATTTTTTGTAAGACGTATGTAAAAAGAAGTGTGTCTCAAGACGTTCCCTTACTTGTAGGGTCAGTCTACAGTAGTGCATAACAACATCCACAGAGCAGGACATAAACAGCTGAAATAAGAGCGACATGAAGCCATATATCCAGACTGTGTGGGAGGACATTACCCTAAAATGGCCCGGCTGGCTCTAGATCTTGACTTGAAGAACGGCTGGTGCAGCAGTCTTTCTCTGTGTTACCAAACCACATACATGTGTGGGGACAAATGAGCAAATATCTTTTGCCAGATTCTCCATTCAAAGCCAAAAGGGAGCTACTTGTGCAGGAAGAAGTCTATTTGCTATGACTAAGCCGAGTGGGCTCGATGAGTCGACGTAATGGCAGAGGATCAGACCTGTGTGTGTCTGCACTGTTTGTTTGTGTACTTTACTGTGGCACAATATTGGTCAGGCCTCTCAATACAAGTGGTCATGGCGGTGTCTGGCCCGGAGTATACAGTGTACGGGGCTGATGGGAGTCTGGCCAGGGGTTATTGAGGCAGGCTAATCCCAGACAGAGACCAGAGGACCTCAGGAGGCACGTGCTCGGCCGACTCCTGCACTCACCCACTCCTTCTTTCCTGGCACCGTACCCTCACTCTCACCACAACACATGTTATAGGATATGAGTTCTTTTAATACATTTGGGGGTATTTGATTTTTCCCCCTATTTTACAAACCACTGAATCCTATTACTGTAAACACAACATTTTAAATAGGTTTACCAATTTGCTATAATTTCATATTTTTCTTTCTGGGATTTTTCCTTTGTTGCAGCACATTCAATATTAACATTAACCGAATCAATACACAGCTTAAATTATGAGATTTAAAATAAGATACACACTCAGTAACCATTAGCTTTTTCACCATGTGTAACATGTGTCCCATTGGTTCTGAGGGGATTTACAGAGTGATGTTTCCTAGGTGTCCAACAGATGGCAGACATATACAACACAAGCAGCACTCACGCCGTAGTTCTCCTTCAGCAAGTCTTGCCATTTTAGATTAAAATGGAAGAAACACTCATGAATCTGTCCTGCTATACAGAAGGCCATACGTGCAATACAATCTCAAAAAACCCATGCCTATCATTTGTAATACATTCCACTGGGACTGGATTATTCAACAAGACTACTATAAGATGCTAGTAACGGTGTCGGATTACACAGAAAACAACAGTCAAATCCGCAGAGAAGAAAATATGTAGTTTTAACACATAATATCTTAACAACGATGATATTAAATATAATAAAGTAGTAGTATTTGGAATTCTGGACTCCTACTATACAGTGCCATTATCAAAATTACATTTCTTCATGTTTGAACGCAGAGGCGGGCTACGATGGCTTCACACTGACCTGAACAAAAACTCCTCGCTGACAACTGTGTCCTTTTATAACGCAAACATTTAAACATGTTCCTGAACTCAAACTTCTCCAGAGAACACTGTGGTTTAATAAACTGCATGTACTGTACTGTACCGGGAGTGTACTTGTGAAAAACTCAAAGCATGCAGTGCTTTTGTTGTTAAATAACTGCACAGTACACGCTGTGACGTCCATAGGGCTTAAGCAGATGCATAACATAGTGAGGGAGGGGAAAGAAATCAAACCACATAAGCATCACATCAGCGTACTGTGAGGGCTACCAGAAATGTCTCATGACCCAAGAATGTAAAACGCTTTGTCTTTTACAGGCTGAATTGGCTTAAGTTTAACATAAACTTTATTTATTTATTTTTTCATTTGGTCCACTTCAATTGTCTGTTGGAGCATTGTAAAAAAAAAAGCGTTGTCCTTTGAGCATGAAAAGCCATTGTGTTTGACATGTTATTTATGGATTGAATCAGTAAGTAATGTGTGTGTTGTTTTAATTCCACCATTTTGAAAATGCATTTAAATTGTATATATTTTAAAATTATATTTTTCTAAATACTCCCATACACCCATATTCAAAGTTTATAATCATTATTATTTTTACTGAAATAGAGTCATTCAGACAACACCGAACAGCACACAGCAGTACACAGTTCAGTCACGATGGCTCACAATATTGAACGGATGGCAAAGTTATTCAATCATTGATAAACAGGTATGAAAATGTGTGAAATTGTTTACATTCGCAAAGTACAAGAATGACAAAACTGGATATTTAAATGTTCATATTATGATGACACACTGCACATTCAAAGGCTTTGTGTGTTATTATTATCATTAGTTATGATAATAGCACCTTTCAAACAACCAAGGACACAGGATGGTAATAATAATAATATATTTTTGGACTTAGAATTACAGGTCCATGGGGTCATTGATACATCCACAAACAGAAAGGAAAAATATTTACTTTTCTTGCAATAGCTGGGAGCCGACTGACACAAAACTTAGAATAAGTTGCAAATACTGTATAAAAACACCATCAGCGTATTGAGTATAACTCAGTTCTAATATAGTTAAAAAATATTTAGGATAACAAAAAGTAAAATTGTAATTATTCAAGGCTGGGCCCAAGCAGAAGAAGAACAAGAAGAAGAAAAAAGCCAAAACATCTATTAGATAGTATTTCTGTTTATGGGTTTGATTTCCCAGTGCACATCTGTATGTCATTGTTCCTAAACCACTGTCTCTGCATACCCTAAAATTTTGAGAACAGAGATCCAGGGAATTAATCATTAAATTGTTTAGTGGCATCCTGGGGAAAGAGACTTAAATTGTGAAAAAAAAAAAAAAAAGAAATGATGAAAGTTGCAAAACATTTGCTTGTGTATCTTTAGCCATTTCCTTTTTAATTTGAGTTTTCATGGACTGCATCGAAGGCAGGGGTCATTGGTGACATGACTCTGAAACACTGATATAATGCTTGTCCGTGTGAATAATTCTTATGTTGTTGTCCAACAGGGTGTTTTCTGCCTTTGTGACTTCAGAGGCCTGTGGAAATACATCAAAATGTTCTTTGTTACTGCACTCGGTCAAACACTTAAAGTAGGTTTGGTTAATGGTTAGCCTCGGCAGTGTGGACTCCTCAAGTGCAGGTTTGTGAAGGAAACGTCACTTCATCACAGCAACGCTGACCCCGTGTGTTGACTTAGCAGTCACCCTTGCAAAAAGCACACATGGAAGACACAACAAGTACAAAATACCTACCTGCCGGACATGTGGCCCACATTGTCGTCGGACTAATGTAATTCCGTTCTGTTTCCTCTAATGTCTGAACGAATTACACAGATCAAGCCTTTTAGATTCTGACGTTTCAGAACAGAGTTCAGAGAAGCCAGACTGGTTGTTAAACAACATATCCTGAGTATGTGATGATTTGTGGTGAAGACGCAGCAGATGCTGAAGATAACGTTAGAGTTAAAATGCAGTTACACCAGGGGAGATTCTGGAAGCCACTGACTCATTGATCTTGGAGTCCATACTGAGCCGGGGAATATTCTCTATCCCCTCACCCTCCTTCCCTTTTTTAAATCCTTTGTTGTGGTCACTGGGACAATCGGTTACAGCCCAACAGAATGGAAACCACTCAGTCAGTCCCCTGCTACAGCCTGCTATTAAACACAGGATCCAGTTACTATGACCATTCTGGGAGGGAGAGCATTTTTAGGGGAGATTTATTTCCTCAAGATTCTTTGGTACAACCCCAGCCAACATCAAACATTCTCATACATGTCTTTCGAATCACTGACAATGTTTTACCCGACAAAATTGCTCAAATTACAGTGCCTACAAAGAAATTAGTTTTGCACGTTTCATGTTATCTCTTTGTATTGGGTTTTCAGGTTTGAGTGGTGAACGCTTAGATTCCGATGCGAGTAAAGGAACAACAGATGACAAATTACAACAACAGAGAGGCGGATAAACAACCGTCCTCCAGAAAGTCAACTTGTTCCCGTGAATTGGTCTGTCAGTATGTCTCACTGAGGCAACAATGCTGATTTCTTTTTGAGTTCTGTGGCTTCCAAGACCAGACCCTGTCTCCGAGTCAGAGCGACAGAAATGGAGGGGTCGTGGTCACCACAGATGCCGTGTTTTCCACAGTCTGCGCTCACTGTTGTGCCGCCTGCTAAAAGACCATCTGCCTTCTCGATTAAAGGGCATGTTTGTGTTCCACATTTGTTTGTGCTCACGGATGATTTTTGAAATAAAACTCAGACTTTTTGGTATTTCTTGGATTCCTGGCTGATGACATTGCGCTTGCTCTTTTAGTCTTGTGGCCGTTCCCCCCTGGAAAATGTAGCTCGCAGAAACTACTGTAGCTGTTTTCTTGTATGTCTGTGGGATGAAGTGAAGAATAGAATGAGTCTTGCCGATGCTCTTCTCACCACAATTAAGAGCAGACCCACTGTGCTGGGGAACGCACAAGATGAAGAAGCAGCATTTACAATCTCCTCTGAGACATGACGACGGGGACAAAGTATTTGATCCAAGAAAATGTCGTCATTATGGTCTGCCTATTGTTCTGTAATATTATTGCAGTTACTGACTAAATAATCATAAAAATCTCCATTTTGGTGGAGTAGGCCTCGGTTGCAAAAAGCAATAAATGATTTAGATTTTTGTATATGGGTGGCATTATAAATTTCTTTACAACAGCTATAGCAACATTTTTGACAGGGACACTGACAGATGTACAAACCAGTGAAAATATTTACAATAAATTCCATGTGGGTAGATGTCCTTTTGTATATTCCTCAAAGTATGATTTCCACAATTCAAGGAAATGTTATTACGTTTGAGCGTACATTGTGGATTTGGCTTTGGTCTTCTTTTGGACAACACTGTACGGTCGTGGGAGCTCAACGGACCACACACAGGCCTTTGGCCAGAGCATGGTCTGGCCAGTGCCCACTCACCAAAGCACCTAGTGTGTGAAGAGGACGGAATTGACATCAACCACCAGTCACCCTTTGCATCAGCACAGACCAAAAGTACTGTAGGTAGTAGGAAATAGTCCACATGTTGCGCGATGAGAACAAATCCAACACAGAGTTTTGGAGATAATAGGTTGAAAAACAATGAGAATATTTTAGGATCATAAAAAAAATTTATTCTGTATCCTAAACTGAATCATCCCGGTACAGGCCATAAAAAAAAAGCAGGAGCAAACCTATGGTAAAAAGGTGGACCACATCCTAGACAAACAGTCATTCACTCCAGTATGTACACATGCACTGTTACCCAGACGACCTCAAACCCACTCTCACTATATTTTCTTACAGTGAAGGATTATCTGGAGATATCACGTATGCACGATGATATCTCCATCATGAATACCAACACTTGACTCTTCCTGTGAGACGACGGCTTGGACACACTCCAACATACAGACATCAGGAAAAAAAAGGTTAAAAATAAGATGAATCTGAAATAAAAACATTTTTGCCAAAGTTTGTGGTCGTTTGAAAATTCTTTCTTTTTTTTTTTTTAAAAGAGTTGAAGGCAGATATTTTGGAGGTGAATCAACAATTGAAACTAGCGACAGGGAAAGAACAATTTACACCATATCACGGCCAGAGTGATGCTTTGTTGTTTTCATTTTCCGAGTTCTTCATTATCATTTGTGTAAAATCTCTGTAAAACATATTACAAAAGCAAAGCTTTCTAGACATGGAGTGCCTGCAGTCCAGATTGGATCATTCTAGATTGTTCCAGTTTGGAAAGCTTATAATCTTATCTATTTTATTTCACAAAAAAGAAAAAAAAATATTGCGTGATTTCACTCCCTACTTTGAATATCCTTTCCGTTACTCAATATCCTGAGCTTCTATAATTGTATTTCTCAGTGTTGCTGGAGGCCAGGATAGGAACGCTGGTCAGGAGATTGTGTGAACAGTAAACATTAGAAAGGTCCGCTTCATTGACAGGAACTCCACTTTCTCCTGCTGCTGTGAAACATGGCGTACCTAATTGTACATTGGTCACCGGCTAGGTCTAAATAGGGTTGAAGACCACACAGTAGGACGCCGGCCCACTGTAGGAAACTCTCAAATACAGGGGAAGCAACTCTGAACTTCTTGCACTGATTATTTTACTTTGAATCATGTGTGTGTGTTAGATCCCA
>NC_024312.1:13644052-13644586 GCF_000523025.1 Cynoglossus semilaevis
TAACAGGAGTGTGGATGTGCATTATTTGTTACAACACCTGCAGCAAACACCAACTGGACACCTGACTCCTAAAACTAATGCCAGTAGTTTCACGATCTTTAAAGAAAACAACAGCTTAAAGCCTTGGACAAGTGTAAGTGGAGGTGAGAAGATTTATGGAGTGATAAATGGTGTGTTTACTCTCAAGGCTATGACCCCAACATTTGCCCCAAAATCTCTCAACAAAAAGAAATAGCACGTGATGTCTTCGCCAGCATGTGGATTTCACTCCATCACTGGCCAGCCCAAGTTTAGATCACCCCCTCCTGTTAATGACACATTCAAATTTGCTGTGGTTAGGGTTTTTCTTCAAATACACAGCTCGATTCACACAAATTCTTCTCCCCACCTCACCTCTCTGGTCTGGCCTAAGAAAACCACATGCCGGGGTCACTGCGCTCTCCTCCAGCCAAACCAGACCCATAATTTTGCTTTTGTTTCAGATGTAGCCTCAAAGCCTGAAATATAAAGACCCAGGCCAGCCTGGGAAGGTCA
>NC_024312.1:13644626-13650878 GCF_000523025.1 Cynoglossus semilaevis
GTGAAGGAAAGCAAGAATGAAAGCAAGGAAGAATGAGACACGGCGTTGGGGGAAAGAGCATGAGAAACACAAGGGGGCTGGGTGAGAGGGGAGTGGTTTCCAATCTGTTGAGGAAGTCTTTATTATACAGTGTGTGTGGACAGGAAGAGCAGTGTAACAAGGAACACATCTGGCCAAACCGCCGTCCATTACTGACCATTGCTGACCAGTACACCCAGTGAGATTCAACCGTTTTGGACATGAGCTCGCCCCAGGTTAACAGAGTGCATTTGCGCTAAAGTGTAATATCACACAGTGCCATGAGCAACGTTTCCACAACATCTTCCAACACTAGCCACCAACTTTAATATGGTTTGAAAAAATAAATAAAACAAAAGACTTTTCACGTAAGACCTTTTAAAAGTGGGTGACTCAGTTTTAATTTTTTTGACACTACTCTACAGGACTGGGGAATACATGTTGGTGTCATTTTGTCTATTTTTGTTAGCCCTGACTACATTGGTTATGTGAAACAGTGCTCTCCTTATAGACTCTGTTGGTCACTTATGCAAACTCCATTAATACTTTCAAAAGTCGAGTCAAACGTGTGTATTGTTCTTTATGCCAGAAGCATTTTCAACTGTTACTATATCCCTCTTCACCATGTGTACACACAGCTGACATTTGGATGGACAGAAGCAGAGTCCCTGCCACGATAAAAAACGTATTTCCAGCCAATCACAACCTTGTGTTAATCACAAAGGTCTAAAAACACACTCCATAAGGCTTCCATTGTAACAAACTGAGAGGAGAGGAGGTGATGTGGTGTGGGGGTGATGGACTGAAACCCCAAAACCTCAACCTCCTTTAAAGAAAAACAAACCAGTTTTATTTGAGAGCCAGCTTGTGCATTGTACTACTCT
Source organism: Cynoglossus semilaevis (assembly GCF_000523025.1). Lineage (NCBI taxonomy): Eukaryota > Metazoa > Chordata > Actinopteri > Pleuronectiformes > Cynoglossidae > Cynoglossus > Cynoglossus semilaevis. The sequence continues at coordinate 13,645,529 of NC_024312.1, forward strand.
GACCTCAGGAAGCTTTTCCTTTCAGTCCAGCTTGGGACACGCTGTTCCACCGTCAGGGGCCAGACAGATCTACGACACTTGCAATGATCACCGTCAGCAAGGCCCTGGCCACAAATCTAGTGACTTATAACATCAGGAGTCTTGATCACAATATATGGTAGACAACTGCAGCGGTTCCAAACATTTTCTGCAGGCCCTGCCTTTGGAAATGATCAAATATTGTTGGGTATATAATATTGCATATAATCAAAGGTGGGTGGAGTAGCCAAACATTATACTCAAGTAAAAGTACTGTTACTTCAGGATATTACTCAAGTAGAAGTAAAAAGTAGTCATCCAAATAATTACTTGAGTAGGAGTAAAAAAATACTCAAGTACTGAGTAACTGTAACACAGTCACATGGTACAGCCCTGGGCGCAAGTCTCTCTCTGACAAAATAGAAGTATAGATACTGGTTCATAGATGAATAGAGAACTGGATACTGGATAGCTAAAGCTTAATCCAGTATCTCTGATAAAAGTAAAGAGCTCAGTATAGCCTAATGTAGCGGAGTAAGAATACTTTTCCTTTTTTCATAAATCTACAAGTAAAAGTAAAAAGTATAGTGATTTAAAACTACTCCTCCTAGAAGTATTTTATGTTGAAAAACGTACTGAAATACATGTAACAGAGTAAATGTAACTCATTACTACCCACCAGTGCATATAATATAATACTGTCAAAAATCTGTCAGTGCTGCGTTAGCCCCATTGAATTAACATGCTGTTAATAAATGTGTTATTACTTAAAACTCTTCATCTTTTTGGACTTTTGTGTACAGTCTAAACGTTTTATTGTTTTACACTTGAAACACGTTTTTTTTTTTTTTTTTTTGGCAAGTGTTTATGTGACTTAGTGAAGATTCCTGGAGTCTCTGTTGAAGTCATGTCAAGCTCTGACATGTCTGAGGAGACGCTGGGGCCTCTGTTCAGTGGTGAATGCAGCCTTGGCTGATTGTGAAATTGTTCAAAAATGTAACTCTTCTTCTATGCCATGCTGCTTATCGAATAGGACTTCTGACACAATTCCATGTCAAAACAAAGTAGGACATTAGCTAATCCTAACCTCTTCATATATATTTGTTCATCTGCCTTTATCTTTTTTTTAAAACATTTAATTTATCTATCGATACTCATGTGTGGGGCGGGGCCCCCCATTTGGGCATGAGGTTGTTGCAAGCAAGAAATGGGATTTTAATTGTAATATTTTGTTTGGGTTTTGTGGGGAAATCTGGATGTCAGTTGTGTAGGAATGTGTTTGAAGTAAAACTCAATTGAGTTTTAAAGCAATGGCTGTGACTGTGTCACAGCATCTATGAAAGGAGTTATTCTTTCTACAAGTTCTTGTTTTGATTAAGTATTTGTTTTTATATTGAGCAACTGTTTAGTGTAAGCTGTCCATTAGTTCCTTGGCATACTGCTCCATTAGAAGGTGCTCTGATACGCTCTTTTTGATCTCTTTTTGAACATGATATTGAACATGGAGCACAGATGTGATCTGGCTGGTCAGGCTTTGTGTCAAAATCAAATCAGTTGATCCAAAAAAACAAACCAAAGTCATAGAGTACACAACAATAAATGCCGCCCTAGGGGCAACAATTAAACTTGAGTTCGTTGCTACTTCATTGGGAAGTTGTTTATTCCTCAGACGGAAGTTTCTCTGTGCATAATTGCATCCGACAGAGTGTCCTGCGACAAGAAACCACACAAAGGCATAATGTGCTCATGGACTGGAAAGAAATACACGTTTGTCAGTATTTTGATTTACTCTGCCTGCATATAGTAAAGTTCCCTTCTGAAACCAGGCATTGAAGAGGTTTCCATTTTTCTCCCGTTTCATTTCATATTTCATACAGACCAGTTGAATGGCATTATGGCAGTGTAAATAGACCTTTGCACTGGGCAAGGCTTCAAGAATGCTGATGATGTGTAAGCTGACACTAGGTCAACCACAGGAAGCTCAAGCGTCATTTACATGGTAGGTTGGTGGCCCCCGTGATAAGTGAGCGGCGTTTATTCCCAGCCAATCATCAGCAGCGACTGACACAGAATAATAGAGAATCAGTGTCAGCATGAATTAAATATAATGACCCGTTCAGGGCTTCAAATATGAAGTGTACCTCATGCAGACAGCTGTCCTCAGGATCAGGCACAAACACCGTTTGTGTGCGTGTTCTGTAACAGCCGTCCCCCCTGACTCAAATGGCAGCGATTCGTTTGACTCACAATAATTTGGGCCCAGAGGCATTAAACATGACATTAAAAATTTTAAAGACTTCACTAAACTACTTCTCTAAAATACTTGCAGACAGCATGCAGACAATGGTGTTCCACAAAACACGTCCACAGTCGTTTACTTTCGAATGCTATGTTTTTCGTTCCTGCAGCATTGTCTCACATTCTGCCATGCATCAATGTGGCAAGTAAATCACTCCAGATTACACTGAAATAGCACCATTTATTGCTTTTGCAAGTTGGTGACATTTGAATGCTTACCACAGATTTTCTGCTGCAGATGTCTCCTCTGCACTCATGTTTGTGTAAATTATTACTAATGTTAAACCAAAGAAACCATCTCTCTCAGGTGTCCTTTATGACTTTTTTTTATGCAATTGTTGACATTACAGATGCACATTTCCAATGTTCTGCAAAGCCATTTCATTCCTAAAACAGATCACCCACTTTCCTGTTCTTTCCACTGTGTCCATTTTCATGTAAACTGAGTCAGAAATCAGAGGTTTTGTATGAGCGGAGGCTTCAGTGCACAGCTCTTATGGTGCACCTGAAGGACAACCACAGTGTAAATCTTCTCGCCTGAGGGAGGAGATTCAGGATGTGGCTTCAAAGGAAAGCAGAGCTGTACATGTGTGGGTGTGTACATGTTTGTGTGCAAGCCTGTGTGCTTTTACACCTTGCTAACCTAAGAGTGGCCCTCTCCTTTGCTACACACACACACACACACACACACACAGACAGGCAGAGTGGGCCAAGGAGGTTTCTGGAGGTGAAGTGCCTGAACAATATGTGCTGCTCTGATATGCCAACCTCTGCCTGTTTCCCAAAATGTTCCATGTTGGTTACAGGAATAAATACTGCCAAATCGGAAACCACCAGTCTATGCCAAGTTAACAGCAGCTGTCACTACTGCGAAGGGAGACACTCCACACTGTGGGAGGAAGTCATAACCCAGTGACAGACTACAGAACACATCTAATCTGTACTCCATACTCTGCAGCAGGCTGTCTTCTCTACAGACTGGATTCATATATTTATAAATAACATTTTGACATATATTTATAACTTTAAGCAGCCTTTCCTGCATCACCAATACAAATATTTATTAAATCTGTCTTTTTTTGTGATGTTAAAAATGTATTTCAAAGCAAATCACAGATTATTTTAGGTAGGATTGTGTGGCCTGATTAGTAAACAATGGAAAAAACTTGAGGGTTTTAGAGTGAATTCTGTGAATGAGTCAAAGGTTCAGCGGTCTGACGTCACGAGTACAATTCAAAAGCGTAGTGTAGTTTTAGTGCCGTTAGCTTCCTCTACTGGTATTTACATAGAAAAAATGCTGTAGACATTACAAATGAGTAACTTGGCCATGATACACAGAGGAAACCCAAACCCCAGGTTTGTTTAGTCATCTACTAAAGTTTTATACAGACAGTTCTGTTTAAATAACACAAAAAACATATTTGCATTCATGTGTCACATCCAGCACCTGTTGCTAAGTAAGTTTAGCTTCTTTTTACTTTTCTTAGCTTCTTTTACACTCCACAGTGATTCCCTAACCTTTGTCCCCTGTGTCTTGTTAACTTGTTAACCCCTACCGTCCTTTTGCGTATGCCTGCATCAAACTGGAAATTTTTTTTTGGAGCAAGACATGGTCCACGTGTCCTCTGTTTTGTGTCATCCCTGGCAGTCCTGGATTTGAGTCCTTTCAGGTCAGACATATGATAAGACCCTTTGTTTCTGTGGACCCATATTTTAAAAGTCACAAACCTTCGTGGCCCAAGTCAATAGAGATTTGTAAACTCCTGGGAAACATGATGCAAGATGACCCAAAAAAACCCCCAAACAAATCTCTTGTGACCCAGTCTTTGGGAAGCAATGTAATAAGACAATTAACATATGATAATAAAGGAATCACTAATCATTCCTGTGCAGGCCCTATTTTGTTAAAAATAATTAGGTGACATTTTTCCAAGGAATGCTTTTCAGCTCCCCCCGGTGAGTATATTCTACCCAGGATCCTCTTTTTTACAAAACTCAGGCCCAACATCCTCTTTGCTGACCTTCTGCTGGAGACTTGTGGCCTCCTCATTCCAGTGTGTCTATCAGCACTGCCTCTCTGATCCTTCTCTATACTGTGAGAAAAGCACCTGAGGACCTACACTCCTCTGCAGGTATTTCTGCTGAAAGCCATAATAAATCATTTGGCTTTTGTCTCAGCCTTCTGCCTATTTTGCTAATGTGTTTTCTCTCTTCCCTCCTGGTTTTGGAGTTGACAGACACCTACTTTAAATATGTGCAGTGGTGTTCTACCACAGATGCAGTGCCTGCAAGTGATTCCTGGTCCTTGTCATCACTCCAATGCCTCATTTCCCGTAGATAAATAACATGGGAAGCATAGTGCTAGGAATACACTGTGACAAAAACCAGGTAGAGAAGAGTAATAGAGAAGCTAATAAAAATAAATAAAGGAAATAAATCTTCTCCACGATAGGTTAGAGCTGTCACTTGGGTGACTTTCCTGAGAAGAAAGAATATAGTGTTCATTCAGGGAGTAGAATTTCACATTTTGGCCAAAATGACCCTTAATAGAGAACACCCCAACAGACCTTATAAATATCAAAACAGCTTTAATGAATCCATAAACAATGAGAGTTTCCAAAGAACATATTATCTATGGAGAGGTCGCAGTGGGAAAGCAGCCTGCCATCTGTCTGTGTGGACAGAAACTCAAGGGCGACAGTCGGAATTTTTTGGTCAGACCTTTTGGTTAGAGCCCAAGTCTTTCTGACAGCCCCTTCCTCACTGCGTCATGCCCCCCATGCACACACTGACAGACACACAGCACACTTGCACTCACAATTACACACGGACACTTGTACACACACACATTCACTACAGTCCAGCTCAGTGGCTTGGAGCCCTTGCAAATTTCCGACATCCACCTCCTGCATTGATGGACGGTGGGAGCGGACTTCCTGAAAACAATGGAATGAACTAATCTGCAGATTTGCCAGTGGATTTGATGTCCTAAGCCCGCCGTTTCTCTGACCTCTTGTGAAAAAAATTCTCATCT
>NC_024312.1:13650904-13657530 GCF_000523025.1 Cynoglossus semilaevis
TTTGAATAGGGTGGATTACCAAAGGTGCAGCGTCTCTAATTAAACTCTTCATTCTGTTGCATCCCCCCTTATTTCTGTCCCGGCATCTTCTGTCCCACATTCTCTCTAGACAATCACTGCAGTCTCTTTTTTGTGGTATTTTGGCACAACTGGCTAGCTGTGATGAAAAGCCTTTTTCTGATGACTCCTAACAGCAGTGCAGCACTGGGGAGACAGAGGTCACAAGTCAAAGGTCAATCCTCAGAGGTCAGGTGGAGGTTAATAAGGTGTTTGTCACTTAAAGAAAAGTCTAATCTCCCTGAGACTCAAAATGATGCATCTTTTCTTTGACAAACTTCACAATAAGCTACCAACCCCCCACCACACTCTCAGTCCACCTCGGCGTTGACTCATTTGTAATCCACCCTTTGTACACAGTCCTAATAAGGTTAAACTTCCTGAAAACGTTAGTTCCATAAGATTAATTTACAGCAACATTTCTTTCATCTTTTCATAAAAGTCCTGCACCTATTCGAGGGGTAAAGTGATTCCTGTGTAACAATTAAAGTTCTTGGAGCTTGGTGGGGTGTGAGTGCTGCCTTGCCACTTAATGAGGGTATTATTTTAATGGAAAAGACTGGCCTATTCATTATGTGCATGCGGCAGTCACTGAGACAAAAAGCTCTGATAAAGACCCAAGAACCAAAAGCTTGCAGGGTGCCAGGTCGGGTGAAAGCGCTGCTCTCCTACAAATCTTCACTGACTAAACCAGACAGTCATAGAAGGTTGAAAAATGTGTTCCTTCGTGAGCTTCCCCGAACTTACCGACACTGCATTTATATTTCTGTCATCAGTCATTAGAATTGTGGTTGTACAGTAACATTTTTTCTGACTCCAAGATTTTGTGGCAGAATAATTTCTACTTTTTTTTATCCCCAGAAATAGATACTGCATTGAGGACAGACTGGAGCTAAAACTGCAGAAAGCTTTTGGCTTTCTAACGCCCATGTTTCCTGTTTACCGTATCTTTTTAAAATTTTGTGGCGCTTACTTCCTTGTGGGTGGGCGGTAATATCTTCAGATGCATTTCTTCCCCTCTCCGTTTCTGTCCTTTTCTCGCTCCCTTTCGGTCAGAGCCAGCTTTAAAAGTTTGTATTCAGGACTGAATCCTGATAGTCAAAAGACTGCGTTGTTGCAGCTCTGAGACACTCCAACTGCTTCAAGACACTTATCGCTGCGTTGTGTTTGTGTGGAGCAGTGCAACTATGAATCACTACTCCAGGGAAACCCACAACATAAGGTCAAGGCCATGTGGTATGTTGTGCCATGGCGAAGAATGTGACATATTGAGGACAAACAAGCGTCTCCACAAACACAAATACGGGGAAAGCCCAGATTCGTGTTTTCCAGTTGTTTGTGAAAAAACCACGGTGTGATTGTTTTCCTGTCAATATGAATTATAGCAGCCTCTGAGGGTTTTTTCTATAATTGTCAAGTTCCATGTGAAAGGAATCCCCGAATACTAAAGGGACTTCACTTGAGCCTCATTCTCACCAGGTTAAGCAGTGTTTTGGATAGCTGAAAAGCCCTACTGGTACTGGTTGGAGGACTTACTGGTACCCTCAGGTTTTTAATCAGTACTTGGCCAAAGAAGCTTTGAAGAGACACAAGACCCAAAACTTCCTGCATTCTCTTTATTTTCCAAACAAAAATAGGCTATAGCATTCTTCCAACTTCTAAAGGAAGATGTGAGAGTCAGGGCTGTGGTTCTGCTGAAAATAATACAATTTTACTTGCATTTGATTTCTTTGAAGAAAGAAACACTTATCATTGTTGCATTAACAGCAAAATGGAAACTGAGTTTTGACAAGGACCTGTTGAGGTTTGATAAAACATTGAGCTTCTAAAAGTTTTATGGGGTAATACTAAGGTCAATAACAAAGTCATGTAAAAAAGGAAGTGATTTCTTTTCTTTAACCTTTAATAGTACTTGAGATCCCAGATAGCCTCGCTCCTTATAGGCAGTGTGAAACTCAGCAGGTTGCTTGGTCATCATAGGACTATATGTAGAGGTGAAGATCAGAAGACCATCACAGAGCACCAGAGTACCGTGCAAAAGACATGTGAAACAAAAAGACCATCTGTGTGAAGGGCAAAGGTCAACCTCCTTGATCTTATGACCCTTTTTTGTTGTTTTGCAACAGCTATGCTAGTTCTTTTATTTGAGTCAATGTTGTTGAAATGGCTTTTCTTAAAACCTTCACACATTCTACACTGCACGACTCAGGTCTAATGCATTAAGCACCTCACTCCTCTCAGTTAGGGGCTCGACGGTACTTATCACCGATGTTGTCCGATGTGTGGTCAGTTATTTCAATGGTGGCTTACGGCAGCTCTGCTTTTGCCGTGGGTCCCAGGCTTCTTGCACGTCCTGCGGTTCGGTATCACCCAAAGGTGTCTGATGCATTTGGCCGTCGTGCTCGGGTGGCTCGCCCTGCGGTCGCCCTCTGTTTGGGTTTCTGCTTCATGCTCAGATTAGCAGCTATCTCCACTGGGCTCTGGCTTTTCCTGGAAGCTGCCTCATTCATTGAGTATTTGCTTATGTTTCAGTGTGAACTGGCACACTCTTCCGCATTCCTGATAGCCTCCACTCTGAATGGTTCAGCTCCGTGCCAGGAGCCATTGTGTACTGCTCTAAATCTCCAACTATTGATTTACAGTTTCAGCCGCGGTTGATGCCGCCACATAAATCTGCCGTGCGTCTTTTAAAAAGGTAAACTCATTTTCTAATCAGACAAAACAAACAACATGCAATTCAGACATTATTTAGTTTATAAACATTGTTTTTGGTCAATCAAGGGAAATTGCCTATTTGTGCAGTACTTTGTGTACAAATGTGCCGTTTTGTGGTTTCTGTGGGAAAGTCTGTGCAACAAACAGGTTGAACTTTCAGCAAAAGCAGTTCACTTACTGCATTTCCAACTCAAGCCAACCAACCCACGGGTGTCACACAAAAAGAGCGACTTTCCATCCTGGAGGACTCAAGAGTTTTGGTTGCATTGCTTTATTACATTAGTGACGACTTTGGATTTTTTCACATTCACTAATCTGACAATAAAGACAAATCGACAGATAATATATGACATCATCACATTGACAAACTACACAGACACACATGTCCAACAATGAGCATGTAACTATTGCTATATTACTTGTGCTCATGTAGCCGCTCAAGGTTTTGAGCGCCTGTTACCAATGACGGGTGGTTTGTGTGTAAACGCTCCTTTCCGCATAGACTAACGTCACTTCCCATTTTATAAGGTGGTTATGACTATTGGTTAAGTCAATGATCAAATATGAGTGTGGGCCAATCAGAGGTGAAGAGTGCGTTGGCATACACGTGGAAGAAAGAAAAATCTCTTTCGTCTTTTCGATTTCTCCTAAGGGACTTTGACTTGTGCCAGTTACGTCAATGCATGTGTGCATTGTGGAATCAGTTTTCCTGTAAATGCCCTAGATCGCAGCCATTTTTAAAAAATCTTTGTCTCCCCACTTATCCAGGCTTCTTCCTGACAAAACCTTCATGGTGGCATCTTCCATAACTGTGGAGAGATGGACGTTGGCCAGAGTCCTTGAACCCAACGTCTACAGTAGTTTCTCTGTGTGCCTTTTATACACACACATAGACACACAGTTGTGGTTGGTAATGGTCTCTAGTAATAATGAGGAATGCCAGGTTGACTGGTAGGAGGTTTGCACGAGATGAAGTAATATCAATTGTCTTGCCAGACTCGAGTTAGTGATACCCCTCTGGAGATTTAACCACACAACTCAAACATGATCAATCCCAATAAAGCTGTCACATTGCACATAAAGATATCATTCTGTAAGTCTGCTCGTGCCTCTGTAGCATTCAGTCAAAGATCAGTGATGTGTCTCCATCAGATGTTTGCACACGCTCCGTTTCCGATGTAATTCCCTTCTCTTAAGTGTGTATCTATTTTCTCGAGCAACGTACAAATTGGCGGAAAAGATTGCGCTGTCGTTGGTTCATTTTTATCTGTTACACTCTTATTCTGGCAGTTTTGATTTTTATCTCCCTTTCCCTCGTCTGCCTGCTTGGAACATATCTTTGTCTCAGTAGCTCGAATGTTCCAGTCACTCTTTGAGTGATAAGTAGAAACCTTGAAATGTGCCAAGTGCTGTTTCCCAGAAGTTTACCGAAGGATGTTACAGCACTTTTCTCACTCTTGTTGCTTTCATTATGCCCATTAACATTCATGATTAGTCTTGCTCTACTGGAAATGTGGCCTCATCCCCATGGCATAAATCCAAGGACTTTGTTGGGTTTTATGCAAAGGCTTGTTGTCTTGATTGGCTCTATTATTGTCTCATATGCCACACATGGAGAGGCAGCACTGGAGAAGCAAATAACCCTGCAATAAACTCAACGAGAAGTTTTGCAGTTGGTAGTTTGATGGGTGTTGTTTTAAGTGAGACCAATTGGAGATATTTAAAAAAAATCTATAGACAGTGTGTGAAATTAAACATTCTTCATTAAGTTTGTAATTTTGAGTGACATGTGGCAACCCATTTAATATAAGATTTAAAAATTTACGGCAACGCAGCAGACAAAGTCTGAGGAAGAAAACAGATACAAATGAGAATGTGGGTGCAGGCAGTTCCTTGGCAGAGGTAAAGGGGGGCAAATTCAGCAGCCATCCAAGCTCCTGTCATTCTCACTCGAGTGCTGCTGGTTTAGATTTGGAAGCCAGGGCAGTGTGCCAGGAGTTCTTTTCACCAGGGATGAGCCACTAATCCCAGTGTGTGTGTCCCACTGATGGGGCTTCCTGACCATTTGAGGGTGTTGTCATCATTGGTTATTGTTGAACTTGCTCTTGGGATGGGGGCAGGGGGAGTGGAGGGCTGGGAACTACTAATGCGTGGAAGGGGGAAAAGGAGGGCTGCTGATGTGATGGACAAAGGTGTGTCAGTTAAAGAACACATTCACTGCAGAAACCCTGAACTTTTAGCATCAACATTTTTTTGTTAAAAAAAATTGTTTCTGTGTACTAAGGGGAAGAATAGTCCCAGGACCATTAGACAGAGTAGGCTTCTGGTGTAATGTCTGTGCAGTAGGGCACATGAGATTTTATAACTACGTGTGAGGGCACGGCAGAGGTTAGCGCTCAGCTGCAGCAGGGAGAGCATGGGAGTGGCAACGCAGGCGTAGCCACAGGCGCAGGTTCGAGTATTCAAGTAAACGAGTAATTCGCGTAATGAAGCCTCTCCTTATATTAGTAAGAGCCTGGACCAAAGGGGTAGACGACAGAGAAGTGTGTACTCAAGTAAAAGTAAAAAGTAGTTATCCAAATAATTACTTGAGTAAGAGTAAAAAACTATTCAAGTACTGAGTAACTGTTGAGTAGCATCTGATTTATGTTTTAATGAGTATTCAATCAGCTAAACAAAATTACAGAGAGCAGAGTTTCTCCGACAAAATAAACGTAGAGATACTGGATCATAGATGAATAGAGAACTGTATACGGATAGCTAAAGCTTTATCCAGTATCTCTGTAATGAGCTCAGTATAGCCTAATGTAGCGGAGTAAGAGCTCTGTTTCTTCTTCATAAATCTACTGAACAAGCTACAGTTAAATCACTGCTGTTTACACTATGTAAACAAATACATTGCATGTTTATGTCAAAATAAATTATTATTAGGGCTGTACATAAATAAGGCTGGTTCAAGTAGACTACGCACAACTGGTAGACAAGCTTGGTAAATATTTGCACAACTTTCATGAATTTGCAAAAGCCTACCATATGTCTAGTCAGTGTCAGTGGTATAAGCACTAAGTACTTGGTTATTTAAATAACCACTGGGAATGTATCAAATCAGAGTTGATAATCTGTTAAGGTGTCAGTAAAAGTGCGTAATAACTGTACTTGAAGACATGGCTGAGTAAGTATTATCTTATGATAGAAATCTGGCACCTTTTAAAAGCAAAAACAAACAGTAGAAGAGTATTTTCAGCAGGGGTTGACCCACGTCTGCTCAAGAGGAAGAGTGGCTAAAGTAGAAATTCTAAAATTACTCTCCTGGTTCCAGCTGAGAGCCTATAGAGAGGAACCAGCTCCTAAACCACAGGAAAGGTGTCATGGTTTAGCAAGGTGTGGGCACAGCACATTCCTGGCATCACTTACCAACCCCTGGGTGGAAGCCACCCTGCTACCAGCCCTCGTGCGGCTGGTGAATGGAGGCTTTTGGATGAGAGTGAATGGGGATCTTCAGGGATGGGTTCACATTGAGGTAAACAGAAAGTCTGACTCATCGCTGGTCCAGACAGATGCCACCCGAGACCACAGGCAGATAAGTCTGCCACACAGTCTGTTAGCTACTGATGATGTAACAGGAATCAGACCACCAGCCACACTCCTCTTCTCCACTCCGCTGTGTTAGTCATTGGCCTCACTGCTGGCAGCTCGGTGTAGACCAGGTTAGACCAGGCCTGCTGCCGCACAGCTCTCCATTTCCTCTCCTCCGTGCTTCCTTTTGGTCACCTCCCAGACTAAACCAGCTGATTCCTCCTGGCCACTGGGACGCTAAAATAGATGCATTATGTGATTGCCATCTGTCCGTGCAG
>NC_024312.1:13657659-13661849 GCF_000523025.1 Cynoglossus semilaevis
ACCCAGACAAGACCAGCTTATTCCTGCGGGCCACTGGGACGCTAAAATAGATGCATTATGTGATTGCCATCTGTCCGGCCAGACATGGGCTGTATTCAATTAATTGTGTTCTTCTCTTTAGCATCCCAGACACCCAGCATTAAGACACAGATGTAAAATCAGCCCAGTGTTGGAAACACATCATTTTCTCCACACTTACAAAAGTGAGTTACACAGCAGCCTGCAGGGGAAACATGTCAGTTACAGTTTACAGTTCAGCAGCACACTAGCTATTTCCACAATTCATCAAGCAGGTGAAAAGAGGAATGTGTTCTTGGCAGTTTTGGTGAAGTGCACCTTAGATACAGTATCAAGTCACCGCTATTCCCACTAGAATAAATATTCAGTGAGAGGAGAAATATGCTGCAGGAATTCCCATGGGAGAATTTACAGAAGCAAAAATATTTTTTTGTCTTTCTTGTTGCTGTTGTGACCTCAGTGGAGAAATATCATTGTAAATGCACATTAGGTTACCAAGTTGTTTTTCTTTTTAACCTGAAAACTCAAGAATTGAATAAATGAACAGAAAACAATGAGACCCAAATGGATTATTCACATATAGAAGTAAATAAGGCAGTAGTTCTTAACCTTGTTGGAGATACTGAACCCCACCAGTTTTATATGCACATTCACCGAAACCCCTCAGGTATGGCGTATGAACTTAAATTATTGGTTGTTTGCAATTGTATTATTTTAAATGTTTATTACTGTAGCAGATTCTTGCACATGACAGCACAGCCCAACTGTATGTCACTTACTGACCATATAGCATACAATAATCACAGTGGCCTTCAGACTACTTCACATTTGACCATGAGAATAATGCAGTCAAAATGTGAACTTGAAGATTTAACTCAGTGTCAGTCGATTCAGTCAGACTTCCACTGCCAGCAGGTCTACTGAGCTCTAGCTCTGAACAACAGACAGCAGCGCTGCAGAGGAAGGGTCTTGGAATTTACACGCATAATTATCACTCTCTGCTCTGCAGCTTTAAGAGGCTCAGTGTGCGTGTATGTGTGTGTGTGTGTGCGCACACACTTGCCAAAGGGAGACGTATAATAGCATGTGTATTTGTCTTTGTGTGGTTTCTGGAACAACGTCACCTTCTGTTGTATCAGCATCACTCACACCATCTGTAATTCATATTTTGGTTTGAGCCCGCCGTCTGTTTGTTTTGACAATTCAGCATGGGAACACAAACATACAGTGGACTTCTAACTCTCTGTTTGTGTTTTTTTCACTCATACATAATTCCTCCGCTGTTATGAACTATCACTTACAGGCACTGTGAAGTGTTTCTTTAATATACCATTAATAAAGTTACTGTGAGTTGTCTGTGGCGTGTTCCTTGAGTTGCTTGGTCCAACACTAGGTGTCAGTGTTGTGTGTAGTCAGCAACAGTCTTTTGATGCTAGTTTTTTTTTTCCAAAGGCTTTAAATTTAACCAAATAACTCTTCTTAAGAGACAGAGTCAAGACGTGAAAAATGCAAAGCATGACATTTTTTTCTGGAACCTTTTCTCAAAATAGATCCTGAAAATTGGCTTGATTACACACACCATTGTTATTTAACAACTATTTTCCAACATGTTTAAAGTCCTTGGGCAACAAACTAAGCCAATAAAGTCTTACAAAATGTTTGAAGTCATTCAAGTCTATCTTATTTTCTCCCTTAATTTTTATGTAACACCCCATAAAAAGAGAGAACATAAATTACATTATTTTAGATGCAGCGGGACAGAAATAAATGTAAATGTTTTTGTTCTGAAAATAGTTAATCATATATATTTTTTTAATACCACACGGAAAGCATTTTATTGGCTTTGGTCTTAGAAAAAGACTGACTTAGAAAAAGTGACTTTTTCTGTGATCAGCCATTTTGCTAATATAACAAAAGGAGCCAGGTGGATTTCAAGAAAAAAAATTCTAAAGAAGAAGAGATAAAGCACAAGCAGTAAAAGATGGATAAATCTGTTGCAGAATTAAAATTTAAATGGTTAAAAGTCACAGTTTTCGTAAATATTTTTATCCAATCAGCAATCGGTTGTCTGTTTAACAAAGTGCAACACTTGTTCCTGTGCAAAACATTTGGACTGAGTTACAGGATCAGAGTTCCAAACCAACTGGGTTTTTTAAACTCGCCGTTAAGCAGCTAATCTCTCACCTAGAGGTCGACATCCGTTCCAAGTCTAAAATGTATACAGCGTCTATGTTGTGTTGGGGGACTATATGCTGTGCGCGTCATACTGTAGAGGAAATTGCAAGATTATGCCTTAGGGCAGGCCAGTAGTAATTACTGAAGAAGTGGTCTATAATCTGTGGTCATTCAGGGATGTGTGTGAGTATTACTACGAACGCATGCAGGCATGGGACGGCATTGTTGTGCATATTTTTGTGCTTTGCTGCAAGGTTTGATTGTGGCCCGACACACGTGAATGATACAGGCTTATGTTTTTATGAAATAAGATTCAACATTAAACGTAAAAACACTGCAATATTTTACTTGTTCTGATTTCAAATAATCTCTGCAGGAACTTTTATCCATTATCTAAAAAAAAAAGGCTCCTCGGGGCAACAAAATTCTCAAATTCTCAGCTTTGATTTCACAAGATGACTGGCGTGTGTTTAATTAATGATGAGGTTTTTCTTGGCCTTTACTTATGCTTTCATCACCTTTTCCCTTGGCAGCTGTTTCCACAGTTGGATTAAAGCTTCCCTGAAATGATTAAATAAGTAAGTAAATAAATAAATAAATAAATACAGACTTCTATTTCTTCCAGCTACTCCGTAACCTCTGTGTGATTACGGTTTTGATTAAATCATTTTGGAGGAGAGCACCTGCTCTACCTGCCATCAGCTCCTCATGTGCTGCGTGCAGCTGCTGCCCTGACTGGGCCACGGCTGGTTCAGTTCCAGGCCTGGAAGGTTTATACCTTCAGCACTCACTCAGTGAGCTACGACATTAACGTTGGTGATAAATGACCCCTAAGGTTACGGGCTAGTCATAATCACTAATCATAACAGCTCAGCACTGATAATGACAGCTGCACGTCAGTGCAGAACTACTTCTTTGATACATGTCAGACTTATTAACAACAAACTGAGGACAAGTGTTGGTTTAATCTACTGATGGTGCAATTAGGGATTTCCCAGCTACCTCGGTTAGGGTCATTAGGCCAAACCACAGCCTGGAGAAAAGATGAAAGGTAATATGATTGTTGTCTGACAGTTGATGCAACCCTCGAGCTCGTGTTGGCCCAAACTTCAAAAGATGTAACATAATAGGCTGTTAAATAAAAGCTAAAGAAAGCAATAAGATAAACGAATAAGCAGTGCATTTATCTTTTAAAATGTGTCCTCACAAGAGAAAGAGATAATTAGTCATTAAGAAAGGACTGAAGATTTAACAGCGTAAACCACATCAAAGGCTGACCGCTGCACCTGTAACATAACGGATATAAATTACTAAATTATAATAACATTGTAATAAACTTGATACTACTAGATAGATCTTTAGGAATTTGCTTTGGAAAGTTAGGGACAACAACAACTAATAATAATAATTGTTTTTGTACTCTTGCACTTGAAAAAAAAAAAAGAAAAATTGCATTGTGAAAAAATATTAAATTTATTTAATGCAGTATTTTTTCCATTTTATTTATTTATTTATTTATTTTTTCATTTTCTGATCAACTAGAGTGCTGTAGAACAAACATCAAGCTCCTCTCTGTCTTTTAACAGCTACCGATTTATGGGCTTGTCTGTTGCTGGGATCTGGACATGCACAGTGATTCTTGATCACTCTTAGTGGAGCAGTTTCACTGCCAGAACCAGGTCTGGAGCCAAACACTAATGCAAACACAAAACAGTCTGTAGTCACTGTAACATAACCTGGCTGTCTAAGAAAACACAGGCATCAGCCTGCACATCTGATCCATGTCAATGTCAGCACAGGCTGCATCAATAATCTGATCACATAATCACCAGCCAATAGAGCGCTGCAGAGGACTACGGCTTTACGGTTGCCTGATACGGCAACATCAGAAGACCACGACTACTGCTACTGCCGCCGCTGTTCTCCTGCTAAGCTACCTATTCGCTAACAGGCAAGCTAATTACCACATAATGACTTAATAAGAGCTGTGGGTTTGA
>NC_024312.1:13661928-13722591 GCF_000523025.1 Cynoglossus semilaevis
CTTGCTCCTGCAGCATGACTCACCCTCGCTTGGCCCAAGCCTTGGCTCCATGTGTGCAGAGAGACAGTGTACAGGCCTGCCTGTCTTACTTACTGACTGACACAAAGAAGGATAAAGAGGATGTGTGGTTGAGGAGGAAAGGTGGAATTAAGGGTTAGATAAAGTACAGTTGTTGAGAACTGAAGCGTAATGTCACCTACTGTATATACACAGAGCAGGAATCAGTAAAGCTTTCGTTTGAACCCCCCTTTTTTGCTTCTAATTCAAAACGTATAAATAAATACAGCACACCTAATATGGTTATGCTAAATATGGGAATGATTTCAGAGGGCGTGAGGAAAAACCCAAGTCCACCTGGTGGTGGAAAAAACAGGGTCAGGAGCTGTTTAACCTCGAAGTTTTCATAATCCCTTCCTTAATGCTGGATCACTCTTCCACTTAACTGGTCTGCATGTCTGGAGCTAAGCTGACAAGACAGAGGTATTGACATTGACATGGTATTTCCTACTGAAGCCAGCCCTGTGCAAGCAGGAGACCACCCATTATTACAGGGCTGGAGATGAACTGTTCTGTGTCTACACTCAACTACAGGAAAGAACATTTAAAATTTGAATCATTTATATAGTATTTATATACATATGTATATTTATTTATGTATTAGCACCTGGTAAAAAATAAAGTGAAGAAAACACATGATTGTTTTTTATATAAAATTATATCCAAACGCAAAACAGGCAAACTTGTGGGGGAAAAGCTTAGAACTATTCTAAGCAATATTTTTGTCAAAATAAAATCCATCAAATTGCCATTGACAAAAGTCCTCGTGAAGTAATAACATAAATAGGACAGGCAGTGAGTCAGTTGTGTCTGGTCTCCTCAGTAATAAGAACAACCAATCATTTCATCCAGGTGGAATGATTCACTAACATATCTGTCTGTCACTAAGCCATTTGCCTACCTGCATGCACCCTGTCTGTGTTTTTACAGCGTGGGAGTGGAGTCTGTAGAGGCCGAGGGGACGTGTTCAGCTGGAGCAGAGACGTTCACCTGCAGACAGTGGTTGAGTCTCAAAGAGCAGGGACATGAATACAGTTACAGGATTCCCAGGTTCTGACATCACCATCATTCTTGTATTTTTGTTGGGCATTTGTTTATCTTTCATAATTTTGCTTTTATAAGTAGGAATTTCCTATAAACTAATGTACCATGGCAGCACAACAGCAACTACCACAGGAGAAAAGAAGCACTACATTATAAAAAACCCCCACACATTCTACTTTTATGACCAACCGAAATAAAAGTAAATTGTAAATTAAAAACTTATAATTCAAGACAATGATCACATGTATCACACTCTTTAGTTGTATCATTTTGTTTATTTTAAATAAATACATTTTATGTCCATATTTATTGATTAAATAATCACCCATTAAGCCAGAACAGTTAAAAAATACTTAATACTTCAGTATTATGTAACTCTGACAATAATCCATCAATTCTGCTCTGTAATTCCAACCATTATACAACAAAGTCCATTCCGTTCTGTTCTGTTCTGTTCTGTTCTGTTCTACATCCACTGCTGTTCACCTTGCTTCTGTAATCCTGTGAATCATATTAGGCTCATGAGTGATGAGAAGATTAAAAGACTCTCCATACCGCCGTATGATTTACTGTCAGTGGGGAAATTAATTAACGGAGCGGCAGCTGAGGTTCAACTGTGCTGTTGTTTGGCTCTTTAGGCTTTAATGAACTCATCAGATCAGATGTGTGTTAACCACCAGAGAGTTTAGACATGTCAGGATTTTTATATTGGGAACATAATTTACAAAACTGTTCCACTGAAGACATGCAACCTTTCACTGAGGTCATTAAAGGAGACACATTTTACTGTGGACATTTTCAATATATGGATAGTTTTTTTCTCGAAGCAGAAAAGAACACATTATGATTCCCCTCAGTAGTTAAATTGGCCTCCTGTAACAGGCACAGCGACATTGTGGATCCATCCACAGGCTGTGCCGATGACTGATTGGAGCTCCGGTGTGTGTCCAGACAGTAGCGGTGGAAATGGAAGGCAGTCACGCAGATCCACTCTCACTGGACAAGTTGGAGGCACACCTGCAGTTGTGCCATATAACTCTCTCATCACATCCACTGAAAGTCATTTACAAAGACAAACACCCTCTTTCTACGAACCTAAACTGTGGATGTGTGGGAACATTTTTTCTACACGCACAAGTAGCAACAAGTTGTTGTTTTTTTTTGTAATGAAACATCTTTGTACAGTTTTATCAGCTCCAACACGTTGAAGTAGCATGAATTAGCAGATTATTTCACTGCTCTGTGCGAACGGAGCTGTGACCTGCCAAGTGGTGGGAGGCAGCACTGCACATAGTTGTGTCTACTCTTCTAGAAACAAGAACAAACACATAATTATGGTAACAAAATACCCCACACTGTGTCCTGAGCACGAGGAATAATTCATGTTCTGTTTATGATGGAGGATGTTTATGAATTAGTTATTTATAAAATAAGGTCTTACACAATTTCTGGGGAGAAAAAGGCATGATTTAAAGTACCAGACACTAAAAAGCATCGGACCACACAGCCTGTGTGTCGACCTCCTCTGATTAATAACTCAGCGTCTGGATCTTAAAGACGCTGTGATAAATAGGCAGATTTAAAAGGTTTTAGACAGTGGAGAGTGCACTTGGTGGCAAAGTACATGAGATATGTATTAGGGGGTTGGGAAAAGTTGGGTTAATATATGTATATATGTGTGTGTGTGTGTGTGTGTGTGTGTGTGTGTGTATGGTTTTGAGAGAGAGGGAGCAATAGAGGGTATGTACCAATGCCTGACAGTGGGCAGACTTGATACCTAACACAATACAGGACGACATGGCGACAGATTTGGCCTTAACCCTAACTTTGAAGCTGTAATTTCCTTTCTAGAAAACAAACCAAAAAAAACAAACAAACAAACAGTAGTTTCCACTTATCTGAAACCTCTCTTCAGACCAGGTTCCTTAAAATTGGACAAACATGTACGGTACAGTATAACTAGTGATGCAGTAGGACACGTTCCAGTGTCTGCATATGGGCCAACACCTTTTACCTCTGTGTACGTCACACTTTTTTTCTGGAAAGCAGGATACACCGTTTTCATTTGAAATGTTCAATTGGTGCTCAAAAGCTCTGCTCACTTTCTGTGAGTGTTGTCCATTGTTTCCCTAACTGCATTGCTATATTGTCTTTGAGATACTTTGTAAGACTTTGTTTTATACAGAAAGATTTGTCTTCTTTTTGGATAGATTTATCCTGATGACTATCCATCCATCCATTTTCTTCTGCTTATCACAGGGGCAGTGGTCTCCACAAACGCCACCCAAATCAGCCACACAAATCCCAAATCAGCACTGTACCAGCCCCTCCTGAACGTCTGTGTCTTGTTTTTTGGAAAGATGAAAATCCATCAAGTCGAGTCGTGCTCATTAACAGGGACTGGAGTTGCCGTCTCCTTCAAACAGGGTGACAAAAGACTTGCATGCAACATTATTTGTGTTCTCCTCTCCCATGACTTCTTGTGAGGTGCATTTTATGATGTTGAGACTTTGTCTTGCCTGCTGCAGAGCCTGTGAGCTTGACTTGACTGTTTTCTTGTGAGCATATGATAAGCAAATCATCAAAAGCAACATTCTTGGCAAACAAAAAAGCAATATTTTGTTTTCTCAAAAGAAGATTTATTTCAAAAAAAAAAAAGAAAAAAAAAAGTCAAGTGATCTTGAAGTTCAGGAAATAAAAGGACAAAAGACAACGTAGCCACCTGCTCCTAATTTTACCCCTACATGATCAAAACACAGTTACCTAATCAGCCACAGATGAACTTAATGCGCAATCTGTGTTTGGTTAAAACCTCAAGCTTAAAATGGACTTATACTCTTCTTAAGAAGTCAGTGAAACCTTTCAACTGAAAACAACTAAACATGTTGTGAATTAGTGCCTGAAAGCCAAATTTAACCACAAGCCAGTCCAGTGTTGACCTTTGAACTTGACCATACCCACCAGCTTGATGTTGGCACTTCCTTTTCTTCTTTGCTGTGTGGGTTTATTCATCGTGTGTTTTATGGAGGGATTTCAGAGGCTTTCATGCAACATACATGGAAAATAGTTAGTTGTGGCTCTATATGCTCATGCTTTTAGCTTTCACTGTATAAAAAAGTATGCAATACTAACAAAATATTGAAAGATATTAAAATATGCACACAATTTATTATTGTCAGACTAATAAATGACAAAATAATGCAATGAAAATTAACACATTTAGTGTCAGTTTTCTCACATTGCTGATTTTTGAGAATTCCCACTCCAGCCCAGTTGGTGGTGCTAATGAACTTTGGGTTTACTACACTGTACTATTGTTACACACAACACAAGGACAGCTACAAGGCAACTTCACTGCCACACACCGCCATTGCACTCATGTTGGGGGGTATCAACAACGGACGAGGAGAGTTGCCCCAGCAACGACGCTGGTCTAAACATTCAGAGATCACGCTGAATGTACGACCGGAGCAGGAGCCCGGTTCGCATTGCCGGCAGTAAGTCGGACATGTTCCCGGTCCATGTTGGACTACGGCAGGGCTGTTCATGTCACTGGTTCTGTTTATAACCTTTATGTACAGAATCTCTAGATGCAGTCAAGGGTCGTGTGGGATCCAGTTTAGGAGCAATTGGATTTCATCTGTGCTTTTTGAAGATGATGTTGTCTTGTTGGTTTCTTCAAGCCAGGACCTGCAGCATGCACTGCGGCAGTTTTCAACCGAGTGTGAAGCTGGGATGAGAATCAGCCCCTCTAAGTCCGAGGCCATGGTTCTCGATCGGAAAAAGGTGGCTTGCACCCTCCAAGTTGGGGGAGAGATCCTACCTCAGGTGGAGGAGTTTAAGTATCTTGGGGTCATGTTCATGAGCGAGGGAAGGATGGGTAAAAATAAGCAGTGACAAAACTCACACAGGAAGTACAGAATGACTGGGCATTTCTTACTTGCTTCTCTAGAAATGTTTAACTGGTGATTGTGACTTAGTTGGTGGGTTGGTCATAGAAGGAAGCAAATACATGAGCTAGTACTCACACACAGACTGACTACCACATGCACACACACTCCTTACTCTAACAGCCCCAGGAGATTAGTAATGGTTCCTTGGCAATGAGCCTGGTTTCTAGTACCACTCATCATTGTGAATCCATATCGAGGGGATTTTCTTAAACTTAACCTCAGTGTTTTTCTTGAGCTAAAGTCATACGTTTTGATCTTGACAGCACAGGGTAAAAGAAGAGTGATTAGTGTAGTCATGGCAAAACATGAGACCAGTCCCAAATGGTCCACATGTTTGTCTAACTTGTGGTTCTATAACTTGTGTTTTTCGACTGTCCAACGTGTGCGTCTGTGCCTCTCTCCAACAAATCCACTAATGGTTTTACAGCTTGTCGCCATGGCAGCACTGGAGGCCAAAATGAGTGTCTTCAGGATTAAGACCACAGGGTGATTTTTCATTTCACCTTTTGGCCACAGAACAAGAGAGTAACAGTGAGCGTTGGAAACCTCAGCGTCTAATCTCTGTGCAGCCCTTGAGGCCAAGCAGAAATGAGAAAGAGAGGAAAGTGTACTTGTATGAGAGTAGGTGAGGATGCTTGTTAACAAATGCAACCACAGAATATTAATCACAATCACTTTGACTGCAGCATTCACGACAGGCTCACACTTGAACAACAACACACTCCCTGCCTTTTTTTTTCATGATTTGTTTTTTTTAGCCAAGTTGAACAAAATGTCTTAAGTCCATATTCTTAAAAACATATCCAGAATCTGTTTTTAAACCATTTTAGTACGACCGTAGTCTGAGCACACATTGGGCAAAGTGGAGTCATGGCTGCCAGGCTATATTGATAATAACCTTTGAGTAAACTGATAATAGGCTTACATAAACTAGTCCATGCCACCTTTTGTGTTTAGTATCTCTGACCAAACTTTTTTGTCTGGAACATTAGGTCAAGATAGAGCATGCAGGAATAATCAGAATAAAAGCCCCTATAGAATCACAAAAAAACAACCCCATGGAAACAATTTTATCTTTTTCTTTGTCTTTCATTTACGTCAGGGTAGTTCTGGGTGGAAATAAGTGTGGAGAAATAGATTAAAGGAGTACGTCTGGTTAATTTGGTAAATCTAAACAAAATAAGAAACTGGACATAAATGGAAAATATCTCTTAGAACTACTTGACTAACCTCTGTATATTATAAATGGTCAGTGCTTACATCTGCAGTTATGTAACCAAGAAAACATAATGACCTCTTGCTGCTTGACTAAACGATTACCTGGGAAACAGTCTCTTATCTCCTCGTACCATTCTTTCCATCCTCCTAAAATCCCGATGCGTTGAAAATAAATGACCAAAACACTTGAGCAGATTAGAAGATGTGGCCCAAAGATAATTACTCATTACATATCTTTCTTACTGTCAAAGCTAGTGAATGCTGCCAATTAAAAACAGCATATGCAATTGTTTGTTTCTGATACAAAACATGGATGTTATGCACAGTGTGAAGTAAGAATGTTTGTGTCTTTGGGTGGCTGCTCTGGAATGTGGAGGAGCACTTTGTTTGATATATAAAAAAAACAAAAGTTCTTGGCCGATCTACCCAGGTCTCAGATGGATTTTCTTACATCTCTAACTTTGCTGCAAAGTGGTGTTTTAAGATTCAGGAGATAACATGTGGTGGGTGGGAGAATGATGTCATTAATGTACAATATATGAACAGCTTTTAAAAGCTGGTTCATGTCCTTCGAAGTCCTAAGAAGGAAAAAGGATGTTTCCTTTTTTTCCCAACATACTAATGAGAAAGTCCAGATACTTCAATGGGCGTTCTACAGAACTTTGTTGACTAAATGTTTGACCACTGTTTACTGAACAAGTGGTTACTGCACCTGTCTGACCAAATGAGAGTCATCTGATTACTCTCTCAATCTCAGTCTCTCTGTATGGAGGCTACATGCTCTGCAGGAGTTAATGAGACACAGCTGACAGGTGGAGCACAAGGAAGCAGGAACAGGTGGAGGAGTGAGCGTGAACTTCCTTATAAGGTCATAACCTGATCACCTTACTGTTCTACACTGGATTGTTTAATTGTATTTAAATGTAATGCGGTTTCTTCCTAAACACATTATTAATGAATTCTAATCACTAACACCTGATGCCATTCAAACCCAGGACCTGGTGGCAGCCTGGAGTCCAAACATTGCACCAGTCTAGCCCGAGGGGAGTTAGCATCTGAAACCCTAAAGATTTCTTCCAGTGTTATATAGATACTGTACATTAGTTCGACGGCAATACAGCCGATAATAGTTGTACACAAAAAAACCCAATGCCTTGAAAACTGAAGCTTGTGTTTCTTGATTTGCATTTCACTGAAATATGCGATGTCCTAGACATGGAGCAGTGTTTTCTTTCATGGATCAATGGCATGAATGGATGCGGACGACGCCAGATAAACTGAATCAGATGTATGCGGTTTTGATCAGGAAGCTGAAGCAAAGCGACATCAAGTACTTCCTTCTCTACGCTGCGATACATGGATCCCTGCCTTTCATCATACATTATGCTCAGACACACAATCACAAACACGCAGACACACAAAAATCAACCATTGATCCTTTGATGCTGTTATTTAAAAATTGCATTGTTTTTTTATTCCTGAAACAAATCTGTCTTTGTCTCCTCCAGATGTTTCTAGTTTTAGGGATTTTCTGTGCCAGTCAACGTCGCAATGACAAAACAAAGCCATGCAGTACTATTTTTAACTTCAGTGTGAAAGATGTTGTCGTTACACATTATTTAAACTATTAATTTAACAACGTTTCATGCAGGCCTGTCTGATATCGTCAGCTTGCTTTGCTGTCTTAGGGTACACTCGGACTAGGGCCAGTTGTTCTGTACTGTGTTGAAGCCTGAATGAGCCCGTAGTCCACACTCACATTACCCCAAAGGTAAGTGTCCTGAAGCACAGGTGTCTTTAACACATATCAGTGACCATTGTATATACACGGTTACAACAGTGCGATAGAGCAGGAACCCGACACGGCTGCGATGACATGGCTTGTTCTTTGTGAACCATCTTCAAAATAGTCAGCTCTCTGGGTTTATTTACTGCACAAGGTGGCGATTTGCAGTCAATTGTGCTGAGTGCATACAAAGATTTTTGCGAAGGAAGGCTTTTGAACCTTGTGCACGTGTAACCAAGTGCTGCAGCACACCTCCTCCAATTGTGCCGTGCCAGGGAAGTGTGCTGTACTCAGGCACGGTACACTTGCGCTCACACTAGCCAATCATTTGCAAAACCAATCATGCATTAGTTGATCTCAACAGCTGGCTGTTAACTTCTGTAGAAAATCAATCTGGATAAGAGAAAATCTTTACAGAGATGTAGAGAATCCTGTGTCCAAGTTTGCCCAGATCCTTCAAATTGCTAAATCCACCCGTGCTTTTACACATACACACACTTACACAAAAACTCATTCCCTTCACTGATCCCTAGGGCTTCCAACAACACATAGAATTAATCCATATAATAAAGCGGGTTGTTGAATGGGTTTTGTAGAGAGCAGAAAGAAGGTAATGCTCTGTGTTTTCTAAATGGAGGAAGAGAGGGCCTTTCAGGGGGAAAACATGCTGATTACTGTATTGTAAAACACCTTTTGATTTCCCTCCGCCTGCTTTAATCCCAGGACACAACAGTGGCCCTGTCCTCCACCAATAGCTATTGAGCTTCTAAGGAGACTTGTATTACCAGTGAGCAGGGTTTAATTGTGAACTCGATCAGTTATTAAAGGAGCCAGAGAGCAGTGAATTGGAGAGTGGTGGGCCAACCCTCCACCGCTTTTGACCGTTGTGCCTCTTCTCCCCCCCAAACTGTGGTTCACATTTTGTTGTTTGAAATGCATAGGCCTGTGTTGAATACAGGCACCCCACTATTGAGGCTCTTTCTTCACCCCCCCCCCCCCTCCTCCCTTGACGTTTTCCCTCTATTGGCTTCCAGGGAACGCAATTAAAGTGGAGAACTTTATGGTAGGCTAGAGCAATGGTGGGGAATGGAGTGAAGAGGGAGCAGGCCAGCCAGGCTTTTATCCATCCTGTAGGCATGAATGGCTGCCCCCCCAGTGAGCACAAAAGGAGTGGTCAGGGCTGAACTCCAGAGCGGCCCCTTGTGAAGAATGATGGCCATCATTGGCGGTTGGTCCCTGCTGCTTTATGTCTGGAGATGTTCACCTCGGAAAAACTTTTGGTCAATTTAATGACATAGTTCCTTACGGTGAAACATTAACATAAAGATGAACTATGCAGGTTACGTTATTGCATTACAAAAAAAAAAAAAAGAAGTCATTGTTGCCTCAGTGTAGAGTCTGTCTCAAAATGTGGCAGAGCAATGACTGACTAACAGTCAATTAGTGCCTTGACTGATTACAAGCTCCGTCTTGCATTTCTGAAGTAGGTTTCCACGTTTGTTATTATCACCTGAGATCTATCTGGACACAGGGAGCTGATAAACCAACTGACTGCTGTGTTCTCTTTGTTAGCAAAATCTACGAAACTAATGTACGGAACGTAGCATGTTCATTGCAGGATGTGTTTTTCTGTGTAGTTCCTTCTCTGTCAATCTGATGAGGTCACAAATCAATCATTGACTCAGCTTTGACCTTATTGTCACAATATTCAACATGAAAAAATCATTCAGCAATGCCCTCAGTTTGTGTAGTTTATTTTCTGTCAATGTGATGACAAACAATTCAAGGTTGTCATAAGTGCAAAAAAAAAAAAACAAAACAAAAAAAACTGTAGTCATTAATGCCCCAGTGCACAGTCATTTGAGTCAAATGTGGCTGAGCAGTGGACTGACCAACAGTCAGTATGTCTCAACTGTGTTTCCCATCAATGCAACAAACATTTGTCATCATCATATCTGGGTGTTTTTCTGTCCTCAGAAACCAGGAAATCTAGATCTGGGTAGATCAGTCTGAACACCAATGTGGTCAACTCCAAAGTTTACGTTGGAATCAGAGCAATTTGTATTGATCTCTGTGAAGGCACAGCTCTGCTCTGGTCTTCTACCTTCATAACCCACCACCTGCTGCACCACAGTCTCTATAAGAACTATTTTAGAAACTTAAGTTGAGAGAGAAATTGTAGGGAAGACTTCCTTGTCTGTAAGGAGGGCTCTGTATGCTCATATGTTTGTAAAATACCTAGATTAAAGATCAAGTACAAGGATCAGAAAAGGTAATATATAAAACATCAGTGGCCTGAGTTATAGTGAGAACTAAGCATGTCTCAAACACATAGAAATCAACACAAGACAATGAAAGCAACAAAGGAAAAGAAGCGCTGCTTCCAGTTCAACAAGGAGATGCAAACTGGCTGTCAGGGAAGTGGCAGGTTTATATACTGAGGCAGGGGCGGAGTTAACAAGACACAGGTGAGAGAGATGAGGCAATCACTGGAGGATCACAGGAAGGAGTGTGAAGTTCCTTATAAGGACATAACCTGCCAAAAAAATGCATTGTTGTCATTGATTTGATTTTACATGAACTTTTTGTGTTTAGAAATACACTCCAGTCTAATTATTAATAATTCTCACATAGGTGACTTTGGGATTAATCAGTCATGTTGAGAAAATAATAATAAGTCATCCAGTAGCAAATACCACTTATTACCATTTAACCAAGGCTATATTTCCAAACATTTTTGCGATAAATTATTTTTATTGAGGGTATTGTGTTTAACATGTCATTAATGTATTACCAAAAAAAGCAAATACATTAAATACTTTCCCTGTGAGGCATGAGTATATTTTGACAATTTGTTTAAAAAATACAGTGACATTACAAATAATTCTCCCCATGTTACACATTAGAAGTTTAAACAACAGACACAACTTTTATTTCCTTTATATTATGTTTTCTGCTTTCTGGGGTTAGGGTTAGGGTTTGGCAGGTTATGTCCTCCAGTGATTGCCTCATCTCTCTCACCTGTGTCTTGTTAACTCCGCCCCTGCCTCAGTATATAAACCTGCCACTTCCCTGACAGCCAGTTTGCATCTCCTTGTTGAACTGGAAGCAGCGCTTCTTTTCCAGTGGTTGTTTTTTTTTTTTTTTCTTCCCCCCCCTTCTTCTTTGTTTTGTGTTGATTTCTATGTGTTTGAGACATGCTTGGTTGCTCACTGCAACTCAGGCTGCTGATGTTTTTATTACCTTGTTTTCTGACCCTTGTACTTGATCTTTGAACTAGGAGTTTTATAAAATATGTGAGCATGCAGATGAGAAATGAGTCCTTCTTACAGACAAGACATCCTCCCTACAAGTTCTCTCTCAACTTCTAAAATTCTAAAATAGTTCTTACTGGAGTGTGGTGCAGGAAGTGCTGGGTTGTGATGGTGGAACACCAGAGCTGTGCCTTCACAGACATCAGTACACTTTGATTTGTTTAGGGCGGGAATGAAAACTTGCTCTTATTCCAATGTTTTTATCCAACCTTTGGAGCTGACCACATTGGTGTTCAGACTGATCTGCTCAGACCTGGATTTCTGGTGTCTGAGGACAGATAAACACCCAGATATGATGATGACAATGTTTTTGTGTAAATTTTCCTTCATCACAAAACGTTACCACAGAGTTGAGGATAAAATATCAGCAAAACCCAATATTAGGTAAAGAATAGGTTGGCACACAAACACATGCAGAGGACAAAACAACTTGTCACACACGCGTCAACGAATCATTTTTGTCAATGGCCGTTCTACACACGTATTCATACCCTTGGTCAACTTAAGGTGATCATTTCACCTAATCCCCAAACTGCATGTGTTCTGATTTAAGACTGATTTACTAATTTACTTACCCCACGCCCCAACACACAAACTAAAAATGCAGGCTTCAAACAGAAACACCATTAAAACACCAGTGACCTTCTTGCTGTAAGAATGCTTCTCACTTTTTACATCCAAATAAAATCAGCATCACAGTTCTCTCCAGGAACAAACGAGCAAACTATGACTCTGTTAAATTTGTAATCCTGCTGCAAGATTTGACACCGACAAAAGTAGAACACCTCTTGAGCCTCACTCTTACCTAACAAATCTGAAGACACCCTGAGCAGGCCAACCTGTGTGGGGCCTGTGAGCTGGCCTGTGTGCCAGGATGGGTAAATGACACTCCTTAATATCTGCCAAGGGATGATGGCTAGGACTGGGGTCAGGGAAGAGAGCCGTCTGAGCTGGCCGCTACTGTGGCTATTGTAGTCGTTCTCAACAGATGTGTGTACATGTGTTTCTGTGTGGTGTGTGTGTTTAAATAGAAGTCTTTCAGAGGTGCTGCTACATGAGCCCATGAGGCCCAAGCACCTCTCACCTCCTCGGAGTGTTCTTCAATGACAGCTTTTCAGCAGCCTTGGGAGTAGTTTGAAAGAGGAGAGACGAACGAAAGTGATGAGGCTGGCTGAGAAACTAGAAGTGAGAGGAGAGACTGCACTACAGTACAGAGTGTCAGGACAAATACATGGATGTTAGGGAGGACACAAAGTGCTTTTAGAGTACATATCAAGTAGTTCTAAATAAATACATTGCACATTCATAGACTGTAATTGAACCACTGGCTGTATTGGATGTTGCATTCATGTTTTTTTTTCTTTTTTCTAACCATCCTTCTGCAGTTTAAGGGAGGTTAGTTCCACTTGTTGCCTACAGAATAAATTGAAGGAAAAGAGCCATAATGGAAGAGGTGTTCATCATTCTATATATACTGCATGATATGTAACAGTGAACAAAGATAACAATGTGAAAATGAGAAGAAATCCTTAATGCACATTCTCATCTTTGGAAAAAAAAACAAAAACTTGTGTGACTTCGATCTAATCAAATTTCTTCAAATCTCTATTTTTGGCACCAAACCCCTTCTTACCATTCTCCAAAAATCCTCAAGTGGAAGATACAAGTGGAAAAAGAGTTTTCCACTTGTATCTTCGGTCTATACGTTTCTCTTGTGTTGACACTTGGTTTAACTGCAGTCACATTTTCCTTCCCATGTCATCCCTGTGACACACAGGCCCATGAAAAAAAGGTCAGGTCTTACGCATTTTTACCATGCGTGTATCAGGAAAAATCGTTACCCTGCGGCTGACGAGGTTTAAAAACAGAGGGCAGCCACACTCCCCCGCTATATTGGGCTGTGTGTTAAGGATTACTGTACTGGAGGGGAGGGAGAGAGAAAAGGAGAAAAGGAAAGCTGTGTGAATGATAACCTCGCCACACTGCTCCATGGAACCCTGCCCTTTTAATAGTTTCCACCACGGGCAGCCGAGGAGTAGGCTGAGAGAGAAAGGAGGGAGGAGAGGAGAGGAGGATGAAGAGGGAGCAGTGGAAGATGCTTCCTGTGTGGCTGAATGGGAATTGGCTGCACAACAGAGAAGGAGGCAGCTTTGGTGGAAGAAGTGATGAAAGATGCACTTTTCTTCTTGTAGGAATAAAAACATAGTTTATTACTTGTTGAGATGCTACAGCTCCATGAATGATTCACATGTGTTCATAAAATTTTTTTGATTTGTGCACAAAACAGATTTATTTTGAATAATACTGGTGTAAATCTTTCAAGCTTCGAGTTTAGTCCAAAAACTTGTTTTTCCCTCTGATGGAGTGAATCAAAACTAGTCATTTTTGGCGTGGTCTGGTATGGACCAGTCAGAGGCGCTGACCTGGTGGATTTCCAACATCTGATTCTCATGTGTCAATAAAAGATCAGCCTGTCGACACATCCAGTACCACCTTAAAAAAGACTTCAGCACCAAAAAATACCATGTGTTAATGTGTGATGTTCAAATGTTTCTGGAGATTAGAGTTAGATGACGGAGTTATTGTGCTAGTGATTCACAGAGCGACTCCCCAGCTGGCTTTTTAACATCACATCATACGCAGGCTGAAAATAGCATTTAGATTAGATCAGAATTACATTTACAGTACAGTTCCCCCACCGTTCACATGACATAAACTTCACACAATGTGTTTCAGATTTGTGTTCTTCGCAAATAAATCTAACGTAACTTGAAGTGATCCTTGTAATACAAAGGGGACAGCTCCACCCCTCTTCTCTTCAAACCTCCCACCGCACATAAGGATTCATGGAGCCGAGCACTCCTGTCCTCAGGTGGTGAGATATGACTTTGGAGCCCACAAGACAAAAACAAACTCCTGAGGCCTGCACCGCCCAGGCTACCACAGGCCTTGGCACCGTCAAGCTCGAGTGGTAGAACAGTTTAATGTAGTAAAAGGCAGCTGTGCGTTACCGATGGTTCATGTTGGGATGGTCCCGCTGATACGGCGGGTTGAGAACCCCCAGCCACTTTATCCCCCTGGGAGTTAGCAACCTCAGGCATAACGGTGTTTTCCTGTGAGGATAAGCATGTAAAGTTTGTTGTTGTTGTTGTTGTTGTTTTAACTTAAATACAGAAGATTATAATTAGCCCCTCCCCTATGCTTGAGTTGGCAAGACGCTAACTATCAGGTGGAAGGCTGTGTTTTTAATACACACATGCACTGACTCCTTGTGAACTATCTTCCAAATAGTCAGCCTTAGTCAATCACTTGATTGGCTGCAGACAATTGTGCTGCATGCATATAAATAATTAAAGATACATAATTTCTAGTAGAAAAATATTGCACTCTCCACCAATATTATTGGTTGATTTGACAATTATGTTCAATTCCTTTCAACTGTATAAAAAAACAAGGATATAATTTATCAAGGAAGACAAGTTGCATTATTTAGAAAATTGGTCACACATCATTTGTCAGGAGACAGATCATTTCAGAACAATAATCCCATGACAATGATTGGTTTGATGGAGGAACCCACATGGACAGGGGTCAGGGAGACCTTGCTGTGACCCTGAGGACTTATCTGCATTTGCATCACTCCTCTTCATCTGGGGAAAATGTGTGTAACTACTGCAATGCTGGAAAACACTGCTTTTAAACTCCCTTTTGTGCCAAAAAAACATGTTGAAAACCAGAAGAATGCTTCCATAATGCACTGGAGAAGTAGCAGGAACACGGACTGACAGTCTTTGGTTTGGAGTATATTTTTCTAAAGCGTCTGTCTTCCCGCTTAAATACAAAGAGACAAGCTGAAGGAAGCTTTTGCTCCTCTCTGAGGCCTTGAATTTGGGGTGGAAATTATCAGCACATTGCGTGAGACCTGACCGTTTCTTGCTAGTAACTGTGACAGCACTCGTCAGTGAGGCATTAATTAAGGATACACAAAAAGCATAAACAATAAATGCATGACCACAAAACTCCCAAAACCTTCTGTACCAATTCAAACTCCGGCCAAAAAAAGCAAATATAATAATACTTTCAAGAACCCAGCTCGGGAGCCTCCCATGTGTAAAGATTCTGGTGACTGGTTACATTCAACAGATAGGTTTGTAAGGATGTCATTCATTGAAATCAGACAGAGTAGCATTAGATCATATTTCACATGGCAGCTTGGCAGGATTTAGCTGCAGATGTGCAACTTGGCGTATCATGTCATTTTCTAAAATAACCTGTTTTTGAGTACTGTGGGTCTGGGTCCATGTCTAAGTTTTGCTGGAGCAGCCGTTGGAACTGATTTGTACGTGTTTATGGAGAACTGTGTTTAAATGGTTCTCCCTGTGTTTGTGTGTGTGTATGTGTGGTTGAATGGGAGTTAAGTGCGTGCGTGCAGAGGGGGGATGGTTTAGGGGACAGCTGTAACGGAATCACTTCATAAGTGAAATACCACTCCCTGTACAATAGCCAGCCACAAACCAGAGCTGTGGTGCAAATGTTTTTCCAACATGGCATGGATCTATCCCTGCATACTGAGATTAAAAAATGCATTTTTCACTTCCTTCAGACAAAACCCCAAAAAAAGGTTGAAATGTGTGTACTCAAGTTTTGAGGTCTTTAGGAGTCAAAAACTGTTTTGAAAGTTGCTTGGCTGTTTTATTATTATTTTTTTTTTCAACTTAGATTATTGTTAGAAATGCTGTCACTTGAGTAGATGATCGCATGTCTTCTCTAATGTTTCACCTTTTCAGTTCATAGACAAGTTCACCAATGCAGACTTCAGGATAAGCAGACCAGTGGAGACAGTCTTTTCAGGGCCACATAATGGCTGCTAAAATGCATTCGTTCTACATAGTTTCACATGCTGGGTGCTATTCTGCATCTACCTAAAGTCTTCATTCAACGGTCACTCACTGTGGCCCTGTAGAATGGCTGTAGTGAGCGGATGAGAAAACAAGATGGCGGAGTGTGACGTGCGTCTTTGTTAGCAGTAGAGGGATACCTCTGGTGTCCATCCCAGTGTCAGAACTGGTTACGTTTATTCAGTGCTGACAGGCAGAGAGGGCCTATAGGGCCTCGTGATACAAATCTCAACTGCCTCCAATCAAGTACCATGACCACACATTGACAGATTAACATTCCACATGTTTAACTCATATCTCAGGAGCTGTGAACAAGAGGTGGCAAATACCTTCCCAGACCCCACATCACATTGTTTAACCCTTTTTATCCCTCGTATCCTCCATGATGTGAACCCAAGAGAACAGCAGCATTGGAATGTCAAGGATGGAATTCAAATGAATGGCCATCTGACCTGACTCAACGCTTAGTGTCAGCACAAGGAACACACTCAATCATTAACAACTGGACCATGGTGACCACTGACTTAGAATGGCTGTCGTGACCCATGACTCATGACTGAGCAGCATGGCCGCCTACAATACCAACTCACATATGAATGGGAATCAAGTGGCACGGAATCAACCGTTAGCCATGACCTTCACATTGCAGAGATGCAGAGTGAACCTGGGACCTACTCTATTTAAGTTGAAAGAGTACTAAATCAACAGTGAATCAAAATAGTAATAAACCCTCAAGTCTGCTGTGTATTGTATGTCAAATAGTGTTTGCAATGAATGCATGGATGGAAACAATGCTTTATCCATGTTATAAAAATATAATAAATGGCATAATTAAAGAAAGTGAAGTTCTGCCAACACGTTTTCATTGAGAACACAATGATTTACCATCATTAATGAATTTGACCGGAGACTCTTAAGGTCATTTTTTGGTGTTAGTAATGAAGAATTCATTTTTTTAATTTCAGACACAATACATACCGATCCTTACACAAAACAACAACCTGATCTGTCGCTCTTTTCCCTCTTTTCCCCCATCTCGTCTGAATTTGTGCAGTGGATTCCAATTTTGACCACTTTTCACTGTGGAAAAAAGTCTCAGATAATTCTGCAACCTAATCCACTTCTCTGTCTGTATGCCCAGTATATTCCAGTCAGATTTTCACACAAAATATGATTAAATGCACAGCCTCCAAGGACTTTGCTTCATGTTTTTTACTGATCATTTGCTCACTTTGATGAAAAAAGGCCCAGCTGAAAACCCGCATATATGAGAATAAAATAAAGTCAACAACAAAGTGGTGAATTATTTTATATGACAGAAAAACCTGCTCTGGAGCTTTAATAACTCTAAACCCTACTCCGAGTATCGATGCCACAACTAGTTATATTAACCGTTGAAAAATTTCCATAAGCCACAAGCAATATCTTATGCATGACGACTGGACAGTCTTTAAATGAATACTTTGGACACGACCTTAACCAAAATTATTCTTTTATTAGAATTATAAATGTAAAACAAATCAAACGTGACTGGATGTAATTACCATTCTTAATTTCACTTTGTACTATCAAAACAGAATAATTGCAGCCTGTTGGTTGTGAGCAGGTACACGCTCAATACTGCAGTTACATTAAACAATACAGTCAAAACAGCATCTGGTGCTGTATAGCCTCTGCTGCTGCCAACAGTGTGAGGCCTCCCCTCACCACTCTGACCGCACGGGGCTGTCTTAACTACTCTGGCACAAAACTATTACAGTACACCATATCACTTTTTCATATGCTTATCCTCTGTTGAATTCCACAAGGTCGTAATATGGAATCGGAGAGATAGATGCTGGGTAACAGGCATTAGACTCTTTCCGTGAAGGTCGTGGTGGTGCACCTGTTTATGCGAACCCCAAAAAATGTCACAGCTACTGTGGTGGAATATACCTCAGAGTGAGTGTCATTTTTATGTCTGAGATATCTGTCGCTTGGCCAAAATTGCACAGCGGAGTTTTTGCTCTCCACACGAAAGCAGGCCACGTTGGTTTCATTTGATATTCGATCACAGATTATGTTGCCGAGTCATAAGTAGGAAATATCTCTTTTAAACATTTTGCGCCAGCAACATTATATTATAGTTAAAGGAAACCATCCGTGCAACATGGCAACAGTGCTTCTGCAAAAAACAAAGTACGTCACCGCTGAAAAATTTATTCAAGTTCAATCTTATTGGTGGTTTGTTTTGTTTTTGTTTTTTTCTTATCTATGAGCATCTAATTTGGTTTATCCAGTGCTTGTCAACAGCTAAACCATTATATAACTTGATTGCAACATATCAGAAACCAAATGTGAGTGAGCTACCACAGCAACCCCAACAAACATGCTCTCCTCACAGACAGGGGGCTGTAATGAGTTTAAATAATGACACAATGCCACCCAGAAACAGCTGTTGGGAAA
The DNA here is from genome assembly GCF_000523025.1 of Cynoglossus semilaevis. Lineage (NCBI taxonomy): Eukaryota > Metazoa > Chordata > Actinopteri > Pleuronectiformes > Cynoglossidae > Cynoglossus > Cynoglossus semilaevis. Next base: position 13,680,644 of record NC_024312.1, read on the forward strand.
TGATGGGAACGAAAAGTGTTCTGACTGGGCACCTAGGACGCATGTGGGGTCCTTTTCAGGACTGGGGAGGAGCGACCTGTGAAAAGGCCTGCCACACGGGAGAAAGGACTCTCTCATGGCCCATTGTGCATGAATGATCCAACCTCTAGACCTGTCTCTCCAGCTTCGCCCGTCAGCCTCCCTCCTGACACAGGCCTGTCTGCTTAGACCTCGAAGGAATGTTTTGCATTTGCTTACGTTTGTTGTTTTTTTTTTGTTTTTTTTCTGTTGTTAAATGGAAATATTTGAAAGAATCAAAACTATTATTGCTATTTATTTATTTATTATCACAAACCATCTTAAATGAATGAGTGCATCATATCGATACATTGTTTAAAGCTACGCAACAACCAGTAATGATACTAGAAAACAAGACCCATTTCAATAGTGTGGAGGTCCCTGAAAAAAGTTAACCTTAGCCACACTCTACCGATTAAACAATTCTACATTCATCAGCTGAAATTTCATGCAGACTCAGCTGGACTTTGATAACGGAGTCTTTCATGCCGCATCTTGACATTGTGGTTATCCAGCATTGCCATCACGGGACCACTTAGTTTTTAAAGTTGAGCTTGCAGATTGGTTTGACAAATCCAGCCTCTAATCTGCAAGATTTATAACTTGTACTTAACCCTGTAATTAACTGTTTTTTTTATCCTAATAACTCACCTAATACATTTATAACATTTACTTTACTCAAATACCATCATACAACCTGAAGGGATGTCAGGTTTAAGCTAAAAATGGTAAAGGTACGTGAAACTCATTACTCATAGTCTTCAGCTGTGTTCAGCTCAGCTGTGTTTTCTACTTCAGCTCCTCCATTTGAAGAAACATTTTAAGAAACAAGTGATACAGCCCATGGACAAGGGTAATGTGAGCCAAAAATCATAGTTTGTTTAGCTGGAAAGAAACTCAGTTTGTGGAAACCTAATCAAAAGCGATAAAAAAAATAAAAAAAACATCAAAATACATTTCTTGTCAGGAATAACCGAGCATGTTGCGACCAAGCAAAATGGAAAATGTCTCGATCATTCACACCACCAAGTTTTATCCATGCTTTCATGGACCCCGACAACCACAGCACGTCAAGCAGTAGCCTGAGGGAGGATTTGGGGTCAACTCTCTGCCCATGGCTCAGCACAGCAGCACAAGTGTCTGGTCAGATCCAAAGGCCAGGCACCACGCCCTGCCAACAACCACTGTCTGACAGCTGCTGTTGCCTCACCAACCTGTGTGCATGGGAAAAGTCCACAGGAAGCCAAGAAGACAGTTGAGACCAGACAGGAACAGCCATAGAGTCTGCATGGCTCATTACTACTATACACGGAGAGGGCAATATCCCTTAATAGTCCGAAAGAAGAGGTGTGTGTGTGTGTGTGTGTGTGTACAGGTTGCAAGCTGAAAACTTGGCATCATTTAAAGATGGATTTTACAGTTGCTCTGAGACAGAACCAACAGCACTTCCCAGTGATGATGTTTAATGTGTTTATATATTTGTGGATTACATTTTATTGCACTTCAGGCCCATAAAATGGAGAAAAGCAAGAGTAAAACTTTTCTTTGGAAGGAATGATATACCAGCCCATATGTAGAAACCATGAACCATCACTTTGAAAACATTAAGTTTCCCTCTGCTTTCTGCCCAATTATGATAATTGACACAACATATCCAAATACTGGTAAGGTCGTTTTAAATTAACACAATCAGCAACTTCTTAAAAAAAAAAAAAAGAAAAGAAAAACTGGTGGGAAATGTTTTACTTTTTTATTTGCTCTATCCTTCATGACATTAATTTGAGTAGATGGACAGCCTACTAATAGGACACATTTGTTACTATCTACAGTGAAATTGCCTGTACTTGAATTGTCAATAAAATAGTACTCACTGGCATGGCGCACATCTTTAATTGCTGTGTGTTGGGCCTAAATAAGAGCCTTGGCAACTACCTCAGGATGTGGCTCTGAAGACTGGAGGGTCCAAGATAGGCTCAGAGGATGCCATCTGCTAGAACCAACCTCAGTAGAAATGGACACGATGCATATTAATACAAAACAAGTGACTGTTTGGCACTGTGTTTCTGCAACAACAATATTAGCTACCCTGAGCTACTGATGAATGAAAAAATTAGTGTAATTTGAAAATAAAATAACTAAAAATCAAGGTTGAATATGTGTCTGGAGCCAGATCATAACCATTACTTTAAAGAAATTAACTTTAATTAACTATACAGTATGTGACAAATGGGGGTTTCATTTGTTTTCTCACTGATCGCAACTGATTGTCACAAATATAATATGACATTGTTATAAATTATAGCAAATCTTAAATACCTTCACATTTTCTATTTAATGACCTCTGGGATCCTGATGATGTGACTCTAAGTATCTTTATTGCAGTATTAAAGAAGTATTGAGTATAAGAGAAGACAGTCAATGTAAAAGTGCTGCTTTAAACAAAGACATGTGTTACCAAAGAGATGTCTCACTATCCAGCACTGTGTAACACAATCTCCCCACATTCTCCACCACTCGGGGCTTTTTCGAAGAAAGGGTTAAGTATGTTGATCAAAGGCTGGGACGGACCAAAGGACTCCTCTAGATCATCAGTGTGACCTTGGTGCATCCATCAGCCATTAGGATGTCAGGACTGTGGCAGAGCAAAGCCCAGTTTGTGTGGATGCAGCACGGGCGGGGGAAGGCTGAAGGCCTTCTGTGGTAGATGGGGAGCTAGTTTCGGGGGACGGTACACACAGAGACAAAAAAGAGGGGAAAAAGTTGGAGGAGGGTTGGCGGATTAAAGGCCCAACCAGTCCTTAACGTCTCCCAAACCACATGGTGCTGGTGTCCAATGCCCTGCATATTCCAAGACATGTACACCAGCTGACTTCAAGCCAGTCACACAGATGGAGACAGAAATATACAAGCTCTGAGCAACCAGTTCCTCTGATGTTGCTTTCCGTGTGGTGCACGCTGCTGACAGAACAAGTTAGCCATCAACTCTCCGGGCTCAAGATGGACAAGTTGAGTTGAGTAAGCAAAGTGTGTCACCGTGCTGCTCATCATTACCTGCCACACACACTTAGCTCTACCCCTTGAGTACTTCTTGGTACATTTTATGTTTAAAACAGGGACCAGTGTTTGTTGTTGTGTCAATGGCTGGAGCTGTTTGCAAGTTGTTCTATGACCTTCAATCACGGTGGAAAAGTAAATAACTTTCCATGTATCTCAACCACATTATGGAACCTCTTCACCTCAACCAAAGTGTTGTGGGAAAGGGTAGGATGATACACTGGCACCAACTCCAATTGGCACCAGCTTTGCACTGGTGCTGCCTTTTCCTGGACTGACTCAAAAGTCTATCGCAGAAAAAAAATGACTAAATGATGTTTTGCTGCTGATTTGTGTGAGAAAGCCAAAATAAAAGTTCTCATTTTGAGACTTCTGAGACGTCAGTGATCATGGATAGAGGAGGTGCTTAAAATGATGACTGAAAATGTTTGTGTGCGTCCATATTTGGAATAATTAAAAATAAATAAATAAAATAAATAATTTTCTAAAATGGCAGCTTTAGAGTGTCAGCTTCTGTGGTCACAGTTGTGATTTTTTTTTTTTTTCATTCACAAACCTGTGAACTGTGAAACTTTTTTTTTTTTTTTTTTTTTTTGTAGGGCAGAACAAGCCAGAGGATTTACCTTGGACATTGATATTTAATAAACACCGCAAGTCATGCAGGGAACATGTTTTTCCAAGATATTTGTACGTATGTAAGTAGCAGTATATGTAAAAATTGTCATTAGTCCAGAGGCTGAGGGGTAAAATACCTCCAAGGGGGTCTCTCTGTTTTCCCCTAGGTGGAGTCTGCTTCAAGAACCCCGACCTCACTTCATGAAAACAAAACGTGAGGAGAAAAATAATCTCAAGGAGAAGCCGTGGCCTGGCCAACCACTGGACAGTGAGTAGCACAAATGTGCGTGTGGGCTGTCCTCGAACCTCGTCCTCCAAAGCCTCCAGGAAGAAAACCCACTTCCCTTGAAAAATGTGTCTAACTTTCTACAAATCCAGTCTTTACAACAAAAAAATAACACATTATTCATTGGTGTTCTTTAAAATTAAAAGTAAGTCAAGTACTTTGCAAACAGGACAAATGATGACACAGACAGAGCAGTGGCTGGGGTTAGACATTTCCAGTTCTCTGAGACCGCTGATGCTCTCTCTGCTGAAGCTGTGGGGCCTCCAGGGCGTCACCACTTAAAAAATTAACCCCGCTCATATTTTACAAGCACCGTTTACTTACTACCCGAGGCCAACATAAACAGGTGTGCACGCCAAATTGGGCTTCACAATTCCCTAGGCTAATGTCTTGCCTGCATTTATATGTATATATAGTTGAGGACAAAAAGACAAGTGTATTCTTTTGAAAGTTTTTCTGTAGTGTTTGCCTACGCAGCAAGACAAGACTTTTGGCGTGCCGTCATTTAAAGTTTCATAGTTTAAAAACCTCCAAAATATCCTATTTGTCATTTCTGGAGAATTTGCCATATTTATAAGGCATTGGTCATACAAGTGATGTCTCTTGAGATGATGAGATGATGGACGGATTGAACTACAAGGTTGCATCAGTCCTGAGAACGCTCTCACCAGGAATACTGAATTTGAACAGAAACATTTTCCTCAAAACAATTTAAAAAATTTTATTTTCACACATGATTGAATGCTCATTAAAAAATAAATCAGATGTTACTCAACAGTTACTTAGTACTTGTAGTTTTTTTCACCAAGTACATTTTTACTCTTACTCAAGTAATTATTTAGATGACTACTTTTTACTTTTACTTGAGTAATATTACTCTGAAGTAACAATACTTTTACTTGAGTACAATGTTTTGTTACTCTACCCACCCCTGACCACGGACAATGCTGTCTCACGTTACAGTGAATGTTGTAGTACTGTATGTGTAGGGTATCTGTGGCTGGGTATATGGTAATGGTGGAACATAGCAGGACATGAAATACTGAAGCGGTCGGTGGTAAAACAGGGTCTTATTCCTCTTTCTGTCCTCCATCAGGGAAATGACTGAAAGCACATTTAATATTTTGCACAACTTATTAAATGATATAACTTGTGGAAAACATAATAGGTCATTTCCATTCAGTTGGTGCCGCAGTCAGCGTGATATTTTTATATTACAGGATATTCCAAAATACTCTTCTCTGCTGTCTGCGAAACAGTTGACAGATGTCGGCAGAATGCAGTGGGAACGCGTGCTGGCACAGGAACTGGACAATGCAGTAGCAGATGGTTGGAGGCAGTCAGGTAGTTCAGAGCCCTTCGTCCGGGGTCCTGTTGATCTCCGTTTCGCCTTGTGGTCTATGATGTCACACAGTGCTCTGCCTTTGAATGGCCATGTGTTCCTCACCACTAATATCAAACAGATGATGAGAAACCTCTAAATGATGGTTTTTCACTGAGACAAGCAGTCAAAACAAAGTCAGAGGAACACAGAGGAACACCAGTCAAAGTGATCACATGAAAAAGAGACTATACATTGTTAATTGTTGCAGGCTGTGTTGTGGCCAGTGTTGAACTGTACACTGCACAATAAAACCAACATTTTCCTGCAAAAATAAAAGGCAGACTCCCAGTCCACAGGGACATTGGTAGCATATTGGTATTTTTCGACACTTAAACTCACGATTTCACGTGTTGAACTAACAAGATTAAAGCACTGCCCCCAGTGTAAAAAGTCAGCCATGGGACCAGAAAACAGGGAGGAAATGGTGATTGATAAGAGAAGGGCATCAAACAACAGTTGTCCTTCCCCCTGCATCTGGATAATCTCCATTAGCCTACTTAGTGATAATCTCTAGATTAGCTCAGATACACTTTGACACCCAGATTTATAATATCATTGGAAAATGTACCATTCAAAGATTTGATATTTTACAGCTTCAAACACATGATTCCAGGTTTTGACCCAGTTTCCCAAGAACGCCCGGTTGTTTCCAGGTGAACGCTGACAGGTAATGATGATGCATCACGTTAGCTGACCTGAGATCCATTTTTCAGTTGTATTCTACTGGAACATTCTTCCTACATCCCGCATTCTACGAGCGTCGTTTCCAGTGGGAATCAGACCAGAAGTGTCATTATATAAAATACAAACCTGAAGCCCTGGAAAGTAATTGAAAGTAATAAAAAGAAACCCATTATTAGGTAATGCACCCCAAATGTCCTTCTGTAGCAGAAAGTTGAAGAATAGAAATTGATTAGTTTCACTGACTGACTTCTTTTTTTATGGACCTAAAATTAAATAAGCCACAGTTTCCCACTGGATCATATTATATTTACCTTGGGTTACACTTTGAAATCTTTGAAGAACTAAGGATACATTTCCTGCAGGTGGAACTTTTCTCTATTATTGCTGTTTAAAGTCTGAGCTGCTCAACCGCAGCAGTGGCTGACTGAGTGATATTTGGAGTATTTCAAATATCTCAACTAATGTGGTCATGTCCATCACAGTTCAAACACATTTAAAAGTTCAAAGTGTAGTAACCCAAAGTTACTTGTATGACCCTTGTAGATGACCTTCAGAACCCTTGCTATAGCCATTGTCAGTTCAGTATTTTGTTTTGATGTGTGTTAGAAATTTGTTCAGCTTTTTTAAATAAAACTGTTAATATATATAAATATATGAAGTTATATATTCTACTGAGATATGATACTGAAACCCACAGACATAAAAGCTGCTTTAAAAACAGTTACTGTACACACACACACAAACACAAATACACACACCAGTCTCTGTTTTTCTGACATTTCTAATGACAAAATGTTTGTCAGAAACAGGCCTTTCTTTTCCCTTTTTCTTTTCTTTTTTTAAAAATTCTTAATCTAGGGCATAATATGGGGAGCTCATGAGGTTCCGGTCCCCAGGGAGTCATGCAACTAACAAAACACCTCTTACTTCTGCTCTGATGCCCATTTACAATGCTTTTCAAATACAGACGGACAAGTGAGTGTCCGGCATCAGAATGAAGTAGCATGACTCTTTCATTATGCTGTTCTCAGTGTACAAATGGAAACCGAAACTCAAGTATCTGCCTCAAAATTTGAAAATACAAATCATGTCATTTTATCTCAAATAGTAAAAAATGACATGTTTTTAAAAATTAAACAGCAAGGAATAAATTGTCATTATATCCCTATGATAATGGTCTTTAGATACTGGTGCAAACAGTTCCTGGTTCCACAGCTGCTCATTCTTACACGGTATTCTGGTTTCTTTCACTGCTCTCAATTAGCTCCTTTTAAATAACTACTCCTTTCACTGGCAGTTTCCGGCTACACATGCATCTCCTTGTTCTATGGAGCCATTCCATCCATCTCAAATACGCATTCACAAAAGAACTACTCTTGTATGTGTGTCTAAAAACAAGAGGCACAATGATCCATGTCCCTTTCACACTGGGCCATTTGCATGAAGCATCTCCTCCCATTTCGTGACTCTCGACAGCTCTGCCAACAGCAAAGGCAACAAGTTTGAAGACAGTCGTCCTGTATCCCTGCACCCTAATGGGCTTTCTTCTAAGTTTCAGGACTTTCACGACTTTGGTTTTCTTGCAGCTTATTTCAGCTATTCCAACAACAAAAAGCATTTAAAATTTAATTTTCAGGAAGTGCCACATGTAGATTGACCTCTTGTCTGAAACTTCATCAATGATCATATTTTCCCACAATTTCTATGAAATGTATCAACGAGGCTGACATTTCTTTGTAGTTTTAATGGTTAAAACAAAACAGTTTCCCATAAAATGTGCAACTTTTCATTTTTCCTTTCCTCGTTCTGATCAGGTCTTTGCTTGACACGGAGAAGTTCCTTTCCACGCTGGGAGAGATAATTGACTTCTGTTCCATGCGTGCCACAATCAAGACAGAAGACCACAGCATATTATGAACATGTGCTGTGTACAAAGTGATGTCAAAGTCAGCACACCGCTGATTTATTTATTTTTGATTTTTTTAGCAATGCTTCCTAATGCAGTTGCCCGTTGCTATATTAGGCATGGTTGGAATGTTTGAATAACAGACTACACAACGTTTTGCTCTGAGAACCTGGACACACACATAGACCAAATTTAATGCCTGTGCTTCTTCTTGGAATAGAGGGAATTTATGAAAATAATAGTTTTGGAGATTTGTTGGAACAGTCAACGTGGACCACTAAACACTCTGCGGGAACATTCATGCACTAACAGGAACTGAGCAATAAAATGAAGAGTGTGGATTTCTGTCTGAAGCCTCAAGAATAAGTTCACTAGTTTCTTTCATAATCCATTTCAGTATTTCATTAAACACATTTATGAAGCATGTCAGTGCCTGTCAAAGGAACCAACAACTATATACTTTAATCAACAACCTGGTGTGATGTTCAGCCATTTGAGAAGAAGGCTAGAGTGAGAGTGTGCTTTGATGTTTCCTCTGTGAAGCAGAAGAAAGAGTCCTATCGAGCCTGGTTGGTTCGGAGGATTCCTATGGCAGCTGACGGGCACAGGCAGGCCAAGCGGACTGAGGTCACGGAAGCATAAACGGAAGCACCTCCAAGTCTGAAGCCATGGTCCTCAACCGGAAAAAGGTGGCTTGCACTTTTTAGGTCTGGGGAGAGATCTTGCCGCAGGTAGAGGATACATTTAAGTATCATGGGGTCGTGTTCATGAATGAGGGAAGGATGGAACGTTACATCGTATGCCCCCCGGATGCCTCCCTCGGCAGGTGCTCGGGTCGTGTCCCATTGGGAAGAGAACTAGAGGAAGACCCAGGACACGCCGGAGGGACCATGGCGCCCGGCTGGCCTGGGAACGCCGCGGGATCCCCCCAGAAGAGCTGGAAGAAGGGTATGGGGTCTAGTCTAGGTGTCCCTGCTCCGACTGTTACCCCCACAACCTGGCCCCGAATAAGCGGAGGATGGTGGATGAATGGATGGATGAATGGATATACTTTGAAGCAGTAACTTTGAATGTATCAGCACATTTACTTCAAGTACTAATTACCAAAAAATACAATGACAATACTTTAAACTCTAGTTTTATTTATAAAGCAAATTTGGTCCCAAACATTGGTTTGACTTTCTCAACACCTTTTGTGAAATTCTGTCTTAAACTTTGCTATTAATAATTGTGTTTAATCCCAGTTAATGTCTTATAGGAGCTGCAGTAATTTGTTTTCACTTGACCTTTTTTTGCCTTGCCGTTTGTTTTACTTACAGGGTCAGTTTCTTGGCATTTTAGTCGTGTTAAATGGCATATCAGTGCAGTAATCAAAAACACATCCAGCAACATTTCAGCTTCATGTTTAATGGACTGAGGAAATACTTTTTCGTGCCACGGTCTTTTAAGTGATATTGCAACAACATTCCAATAAGTATTATTTCAGCACAAACAATGCTAAAGGTAAATAATACCAAGTGGTTTTAATATGAAACACACTTAAAATTTGTATTTTTTCCAGTTTTTCTTTTTTAAGAAAATAGGAGATATTTAAGGGGCTCAGGGTTGGAGTGGAGGGGGGGTGGGGGAGGGGCATTTATAATAGATACACATCTTGAACCAGAGTTTCTAAAAAGTATCTTTCTTTACACTTAGTACAAAAAAGACATCTCTACCCGTTAGTGCTTTGTTTTAAGATACTATAACATAAATAAACAATTTATTTCAGTGTTCACCACAGACAGTTCCAGTGTGACTGGAAAACTAACATACTCCACAATATTCCAGTTGGCAGCAGTGGGTTAAACAGAGTCCTCCTCTCAGATTTTGGCACAACCTGATGCACCATACTTACAAATGTTCTTTATTTCTGCAAACCTCCAACACAAGCCCCAAATAGCTTTGGGATGGGGAATTCATGTCAAGAATTCACTTTTGTTCCCCTTTTTAACAACAACACCTTAAAACCCTTGAAGGTTTTTGATTAAGACTCAATAAGATTTCTCTCAGTCACCTCTTACCAGCACCCATCAGTTTGGTCCAGGCCCAGGCTGCGGCGTCTTCTCTCCATGTACGAGTCTCGTGTGAAAGTAAACAGTTACAAATCACAGAGCGTAAAAGAAAGTACAGTTACTGCCGAGGTCCTCATTCATTACCTGTAGTCCCATTGTCACTGTGGATACTTCAGTACATGAGCATATCTGGTATGTGACAGTAAAGTTCTGGGGAACTACTTACTGATATTTAGCATTTACGTTCTGAAAAGCTGTTAGATTAAAAAAAAAATTGCTGTGCAAAACAATGCCACGAAGAGCTGATAGTTTCTTTTTCATTGCATTTATATCAAATCTCTACTGGTCCCAGTCACACATGTAGCTCGCTCTTCCTGGTGCCTGCTCGTCCAGCTTGTACGCGGTGTGTTAAATTCCTGGCATTCAGTCTTTTCTGTCCTTATTTGCAGGTAAACACCTCCGTCCTCTCACTGCACGTGTTGCACTTCACGAAGCAGCACCACTGGAACTTGCAATTACACTGCCACACTTTGGTGTACTGGTGTGTATTGTAGCCCCGGCCGCAGCACATTAGGTCACAGCCGTCTGTGTGTGGCGACGTGCGGTTGCACAGGCGTCCCTGGGTTCCTACACTCCCCGTGGTTGCGTCCTCTTCGCAGTAGTTAGGCGACCTCTCGATGTAGACGAGATCTGTCTCCATGGGCTTCCGGTAGCCCTGCGTCTGCTTTACCTTTAGATGAGTTGGCTGTCGCAGTCGGCTGGCCCGGACCACCTCCACGTGCACGGCTTCATTGTATTTTTCCTTTAGGATGTAACCAATCTCACGGAACTTGGGAAGTGTAGTCCAACAGGTCTTGGTGGTGCAGGACCCTGAAACGCCATGACACTTGCACTCCAGCTTCATTCTCTCTTCTAGAACCTGAGGATCCACAGATGAAACACAGAGTTGCAATAAAAAAAAAGACAAATAGCTGAAAAGAGAGTACATAAGTAAGTTAATTAGCATAATTGGAAAATAATTTATTTCAAGATGAGACAGACTTGATGTTGCTCTTCTTTGTTCTGAACCAAATGCACATGATTTGCATATTTGAAAAACTCTGGCCTACAAAAAAAGAACCACTAGCATGCTGCTTCATGTACTGTGAGAGAGAATAGAGAAGTTAATGGTAATACTGCGTCCCATAATTATCGCTACCTCAACCACAATCAGTAGTGAAGCAAAACAAACAAGAATCACAGCGAGGATCTTGTGAAACCACAATATTGCGTAAATGAATGTGCAGAGCAAACACTTTGCCAAAACTGATATCTTCAAAAGTAAGTCTTTGTTTTTTTGTGTTTTTTTTTTCCCACTCTGAAAGAATCTCCAATGTCCAAAATGGGAAATTCGAGACATGAATATAGCATTCCTTTTAGCAATTTGTTGTAATTCTTTTGCCCTGTTGAACATTAGTAAATGTCTTTACAGAAACAATTCCAATCAGTTTCTGTTTTTAAATTTGTGATAAAAGACAGATATTTTGACTGGATGTGAATGTCAATAACATGTCCTCGCTGTCAAGTCATTTTGTCTGCTTACAAAACTCCTTGTTATGATCAGACCAGTCCGACAACTAATTACAGATTTCAAACTTTTTTTAAAAAAAAAAAGGTTTGCAAATAATTCCAGTAATGTAGGATAAACACGCCCCAAGAAATGTGTCACACCAGGAGGAATTAGAGGCCTTGACTTAGACTCTGTTAATCAGTGTCTGATCTACTGTAATCCAGACCTATAAGAACCCATTGTTATCTACATATTACGTGTCAGTTACACACATACAAACAGACACTCACACGGTAAGGACATACTAAAATGTCACCACTTCAGAAAAGGGTCTTCTTTCTCCAGGTTAAAGCTATATAATTTAAACATCCTTGCTCCCCAAAATGTCCTTTTTTGTTTTTTGTCAATTGGTCCCGACAAACACAAACACATTCACACACGCATGTTGACACACTAAAAGATCAAAGTGATTTAAGAGTGAGTTATTGGTCGTTTAGGCTCCGCTTAGTCACGGAATCTTGTAATTTACTGTTGTTTCAACAGTGCCTTTTATTAGCGATTACAAAACCAAATTTCAGCTGGATCCTATTGGAGGCCAGAGCTCATCTCTCATCCCCACTTCAGCTTATTTGCCTTGATTTAATTAATTTTAAAGACTCGTGTAGCAAAAATGCCATATAACTCAAAAAAAATCTTGTCTGCCAAATAAACAAGGATCAATAAAATTTGATTATGTTGAGAAACAAAACTAAAACAAAAAAAAAAAAATTACACTCAAAGCAATTCTCAAACTCTTTCACCTAGAATAAATCCACCAGTTGAAAGTATGTCCATGTGGCTCAATCACAGGTGTCCTTGACTACACCTGGACAATTTAAAGTCAAGTGGAATCTTGTTCACCATATATGGCTGTCATTAGCTCTTTGCTAACATAGACAAACCCTATTTTTTAGACAAATGCTGAACCACATCCTGACAATGTTGTCTGGAATAGTCACCATTTTACAGGACATAAATATGACACAATTAAAAATACAACTTTTTATCCTAGGTCAAATTACAGTTTTATTTTTTCACCTGGTAATTGGCATCTGTATACATATAAACAATACGCTCTTCTCGTCAGTGCATCTGTTCCAAAGTGAAACCCTCTGTGCTAACAAGGCCAAACCCAGTGTCAACGCTCAGAGGAGCCTGTGGGATCGCTCATCCTTAATTATATCTTCAACCCTGAAAACGACTCCCACTTTCCTCTAAATCAGCAAACAAGTCAGCTGCACATCCTTCTGGTATTTAAGTTTCCAACTCTTGTATAAGAACATCCATATAACGCCAACCCCTGTCCAATAACAGCTCAGTAGCAGTGGTGGGTAGTAATGAGTTCCATTTACTCCATTACAATTACTTGAGTATGTGTTTCAAAACAAAATACTATTAGGAGTAGTTTTAAATCACTATATTTTCAACTTTTACTAGAGTAGATTTATGCAGAAGAAACAGTTACTGTTACTCCACTATTATCTTATTGATTTGTATTTTTATTGAAGTATTTTAATTTACCTAAAGATTATTTAAAGGTATTTAATGTATTTTATTTTATTATTTTGTTGTTAGGATAAACTCTCCCCTCAGTAATTTTGTCTGATTGATTGATCATTAAAAAATAAATCAGATGTTACTCTGATTACTGAGTAAGTAGAGTAGAGTACTGAGTAACGCTACAGTTACTCAGTAATTGAGTAGTTTTTTACTCTTACTCATCACTCTTACTCAAGTAATTATTTGGATGACTACTTTTTACTTCTACTTGAGTAATATTCTGAAGTAACAGTACTTTTATTTGACTACCATTTTTGGCTACTCTGCTCAGTAGCTAGCATAGGGTGCAGCTTTTATCAATCTACTTAACAAGAGAGCTTTTGGCCTGCCTTCACATCCCTAATAGCTGCAGTGTCATTTGATGTCATATCAGTGACATTTTTAATGGTATGATGCAGAGATCTGGTATAATATCCTAAGCAGACATTTTTTATAGATAATCTCAGAAATATGTGGATTGCAGCCCATCTGGTAACAACTGACAAAGCTCTCATTTCCCAATGGGCAGAATGAAGCCAAGATTATTGATTAAATCCATTTATCAACTTAACTTTATCTTTGTTTGTTAATTTGCCTTTTATAATCTTTTTTTTTATTTTATTAAGGCAGTCTTGGGTAAGTATAACCATGATGAACTTAGCCAACATTTTTTAAGATAATTGGAGACAGATAGGAAGCTGAGTCGCCAAACGGTAAACATGTTATAAATATTATCCATTCATCGTCTAATGCTTTATTCATCTAAAGAGTGGAAGTAAAGTTATTCGTACAGGATGAAAAACTGGGTGGAAACAAATCCATCACAGCTCCCCCGTGCAAAAATGGCTTTTACTTTTTATAAGAGTTTGGAATATCGATTGCGCTTCAAGTAAATTTAGAAATTTGAGTAGCTTCAGAATTATTTGGTTACTGTATACACCAGCAGAGGGGGGTCAACTGTAAGTGCAACATAGCCATACATTCTATATTAGGCATTAAAAAAAAGATACTTCCTGAGTTACAGCTGACTGTTTATGATTAGAATAAAAATAAATCAGACAATATCTTGTTTTTTTACACAGTTACTTTGTTTTTTTGGAATATGTAGGATGAAAACCAGAGAACTGGCTTCACTTCTATACAATAAGAACCAGAGAGAAGGGGAAAACTGCCGATTCCAAATACTTCAACTTTGTGATTGTCGTATTTAACTTACAAACTGTGCTTAGAAAGTGACCTAAGCAGTTAGTTTTTGTGGACTGTTACTGCACAAAATGAATGAAAAGCTGCAGATTTCAGGGGTGTTTGCTCTGCAGAATTGCTCACTGACAATATTCCATGCATGTTGGTACATGCTGCTGACTAAAGTCAGCACACTATTTTAGCCTAAGGCAGACCAAGGACAGAGCGCTCACATGTTGTTAGCTGTTAGAATGAAGAAAGACCGGTATGAAGCCGATTTGGCATTTTCCTCTGGAACCTGACTTTGTGGGTAAAAAATGAAGACAAACAGCATTCAGTGTCATTTGAACACCTCCTGTGAGTTGAGAAAGTCACGTTACCCTTCTTCACTAATGGGAGAATTTGAACTAAGTCAAACCTTGACTCTGCTTCCTGTTTCGTAAGAAATATGACCAATGTCCCATTTGACATAAGAGTCAACACTGCTGAACTGCATCACACTTTGCAGCACTATTTCATTGTACTGATGGATATTTACATGATTTGGGTTTGATTGAACAGTTATCCTTTTTTCTATGGTCAGCTTGGGCTTCCTTTGAAATCAAAACCCAGAAATACAGGTGATGAAGTTTCTTCTTGTCGTTACCTTTCTCCCTGCCTCATTATTATGAAGGTTCATCAGGCGACGTGGTGTCTTCTTAATCTCCCTGGCGTCCACAAATCGTCGGGAGAACTCGATTCCATACTTGATGTCAGCAGAGCACCCTCCCCACTTCCAGCCTTCCTCTTGATTGTAATATCCTTGCTTTTCCCGGTCGCAG
Source organism: Cynoglossus semilaevis (assembly GCF_000523025.1). Taxonomy (NCBI): domain Eukaryota; kingdom Metazoa; phylum Chordata; class Actinopteri; order Pleuronectiformes; family Cynoglossidae; genus Cynoglossus; species Cynoglossus semilaevis. The sequence continues at coordinate 13,695,811 of NC_024312.1, forward strand.
CCGCACTGGCTCAGGTTGCCCTGGCTGCAGGCCGCAGTAATGGCATGGGCCACTCCTGCTGCTGTGATGGCGTAGGTGAATGCTGCTTCCCGACTGCCTGAAAAAAGATCACATGTTTTTTCAGGGATGTTGAGATACAATAACAGTTTCGATGTGTGTAATATTTACAAAATGAGCTTCCAATGGGAGAGAAAGAAGGTTGGGTTATTGTGTCTTATTCAAACATGCCACAACTGTTTCATAGTTATATATAACTTTCATATTGTGAATCTCAGATCTTATTTTCCAGACAGTACAAGTGGGTCTAGTACTGACATTAAGCCACAGAAATTCAAAGTTGACTCCATCATCCTGATAAGTTAGGGTTTTTTACTCCTACACTTCTTAAACAGCTTCCCTCTGCACCTTGGTAGAAACTTTGTAATGTTTCCAACCACAAAGTCCTTGGGCCGTTGTGGTCTTTGTGAGTACAGTGTTGGAATTTCAGTGTGGGGAGAGCTGGTGTAGGTGCTGTCCAAAGTGCTGAATTCCTCCATGGAAGCACCTTGTACTGTTGCCCACACTGCAAGGAGCTTCGGCCTGTTTGTCCCAGTGCATCACTTACACTGACAAAAAAAAGGACTGCTGTGAAGTTGAGCTGATGGTAATTTTAAATTCCTGTTACTAGATTAAAAAAAAAAAAAAAAAATCCTGTACACTATTACAGCTAATAAGAAAAATGTGTGACACATGCGTTACTCATTCAGGCTGGTTAGTGGAAGAAAATCCAAACGGTCAAAATGAAAGATTAGTAGGTTCATTTCTGAAGGAGGGTGAGAGACAAAACTAACAATGCATTTTTGTACTCAAACAACAAGCACCGCAATCAAGGAAGTGTTTTCTGCACTTAGCAAGAAATCCCTTGGCTTCAGTCACATCATTTTCTGCATCACCTGGAAAGTATGCAGGTCAAAAGCAACCAAAAAACAAACCTGTTTTATTAAAAGAATTCAAACAGAAAGTTGATCATCTCTATTTTAATTTAACAAAAAGATAAGTACATTTCTTTGGGTGTCTTGAGTTTTCTCTCCTCATATAGCAGTCGTGTGTATAAAATAACTTTTAAAATAACTAATCTGTTTTACATTCCACTTCTTCCACTTTCATTTGCACCTCTTTTTCTGGTCTCAGGGTCACTTTTTGAACATTCAAAGATGTTTTCACCCAAAGCCACTGTTAATTTTTACTCTGGCACTGGTGCTGCAGAGTTTATGCCACGGCCACAGGTTTGCCCAGTGGGCACTGACTCACAACCGCTTTCTTCTGCTTTGGTTTGCAGCAGAGCTGTGCCCCACCAGCTTGTGGTTACTCCTCACTGCCCCCACCTCACACACAAACACAAATGCAGACACACAACCAACTGTAACATATGTGCATTCATGCACACGGGGCACATGCTCAGTTGCAGGCCACATAACAAAAATACACAACACTCTCGCAGTACCCTCCGCTCTGACACACGTCCACTGCTCCAAACACGTTTTCACATAGACAACAACATAATGTTTAAAACAGGGTGTTTCCAGAGGAATGGGTGGTTCCCTGAGCCATGGATGCATGCCCTTTTCTGGACCCATTGAGTTGCACTGCTCATGGGGAAAATGATGTTGGAGGTTGTACTAGATGTCACCGCCCCCACCCCCCAGTGGGTCTGGCACCTCTAAGCTTCGCCTGGCAAAAGTAAAACCAATTACACAAGCCATGAAATAAACACAGTGATCAGGACCCTTTATTTTTCTGCAGTGAACCAAAGAAAACATTGGGATTTGGAAATCAGATTCCTTGAGATGCACTGTCCCTTCAACACAGGCATAAGCTGTAGGCACCTAGTTCAAGCTCATCTATATCTGATTATCAAATACAAAGTTCAGGTTATTGTTTATGAAGGTTTCATGTCTGTGTAAAATAATAGCTATAAATTCTAAAGAATGATGACCACAGCCAGGAAATTCCCTTGTGGATCTGGCTGTGTGCAGGCATAAACATTTTCCTCTTTTGCCACCAAGAAAGGAAGGCCCTGCTATGCTGAACAGACATGTGGTTGATGAAATGTGGAGAAGGAGAAAAAGCACCCATATAACAGCAGCAGAGAGCCCTGAAGAAGCTGGCCCCAGAGCCCTGACAGCCCTCCAGGAAGGAACCACCCTGGGATAGCCTCGCAAGCTGCCAGTGGAAAATTGGAGTGACCAGAAAAACCTCAATGAACTTGGAAACATCCAGGAAAGAAGAATGAAGGAATATTAAACCAGATGTCTAATAGAGTTTAGTGGCAAGTGTCTGCTGCACTATCCAAGAAAGGAGGGAAAAGATCGGGTACATGTCTTCATAAACAAGTTTAATTGTTCTATTACATCCCTGTGTCCAGAACTAAAAACAGAGGTGCATTGTCGTGCACTGACTCAGTATGTTTGGCCTTTACATTCATTGACCACAACGCTTTGGACACTGGCCCCTACTGAAATGCCCATCCTACCGCTTACCATGTGCCAAAAACGAGGGACGCAAAAGAATCTCTGGATGTTGTGATTTCTAGCATTAAAGTCCATCTGGACTCACAGAAAGCCAAAGTTCATATGAAGTGATGACGCTATACAAACAGTGAGGGTAAAGGAGAAGTGAACTGATTTAGTAATGCTACCGCTGACCTCAACAGGCGTCATTTTCCTCACCACTCACAGGACATGGTTAGGCTGTGTGGCTGACAAGAGAGGAAAAAGAAAAGATTTATGAAAGAGATTTGGACAAGAGACCGTGGAGTTGAGTGTTCCCTGCAAAAACCAGCCCAGGGTCACTTGTTCTGTGTGTGTAACTCTGGCATGTTGAGGACAGAGTACGTAAAAGTAAAAAAGTTAAAAGTAATCTTCGTATCTGTTGTCACATTATAGAGTAGATGGGTTACATACCAGACTCTACCAGTAGGTGGCGGTTATGCAACTGAGAGAATGTGATGCTGTTGTAAAAACTCTAATAAGAAGAGCTAAAAAGAGTCAAGAACCTCTATAGCCCACCAAACCAGCATGTAGACTAATTCACAAATAAATCTCAAATGATAATGTTAGACAAGATTTTTTTATTTCATTTTTTTTCAGTGTTCGGCCCCCAGGTGTCTGTCTAGAAAGGATAGAGAGTTAGTGTGAGGTCTGTCTGTTCCCTGGTCCTGCTGTCTGCTCTGTGGTGCAATCAGTGTCATGACACTCACCTGTTGTCTTCGTCATTAGTCTCACTCGTATCACCTGGTGACCTATACCTCTCTCCCTCACTCTGTCCTGGTTGGATCTCAGTGTGTGTTTGTTCAAGCCTGTGCTGTTGTGTTTCTAGTTGGTCATGTTTTGAAGAAGTCCATGCTTTGTAGTTTGTTTTGCTGCAGTCTATGTGTGGTAGTTGCTCTGGCAATGGAACACAGGATGTAATTTCAATGTTTTCAAAGTTCGTGTATAAATATCATTTTATCAGCTTCTGACACAAATGGTGGTGCTAACAGATGGAGAGTATTTGTATACGTATTCTCAGCACTTATTCTTATCATAACAACTAGTAGCAATTGTCAGGTAAAACACTGATACATAATTTAACAGGATTTTATAGAACATAACCCGGGTCACTTGTTTTATATTTATTATTAATATTTTACAAACACTACAGTCAAATCAACCATGTTTCATTATATCTTAAGATATAATGAGGCATTAACACAAAAGACCATTGCACAATGTGAAGGTGGACACACACTCACACCCACACTAGAAATGCAGATCAGTGCTACAATTTGAAGGAGGAAGTTTCTAATGAGGCGTCCTTCATTTTGACGTCTGATTGTATTTCATAAAATATTATCGAATTATTCAACAATGCCATGAAACACTGAGCTTTTCAGTTTGTTGTTTCCATTAAGGCTGCTGGGAATCCTGTCAGGGACAGATGATGCCACAGTGAACAATGGGGAAAGTGTCACCTGCTGGTGGCCAGAAGTCCTTGCACTTGACTGCAGATTATGAACTGACCATGAGAATTTTTTTTCTTTCTTCACTGAGTTTTGCATCAGCTTTAGTGATTCTAAGCCAAATCTAGTTTTTAGACCTATCCAAAATATTTTGCACAATTAAAATCAGTGGTGGGTAGTAATAAGTTACATTTACTCCATTACATTTACTTGAGTAAGTTTGTCAAAATAAAATACTTCTAGGAGTAGTTTTGAATCACTATACTTTACTTTTACTTGAGTGGATTTATGAAGACGAAACACTACTCGACTCCGCTACATTAGGCTATACTGAGCTTGTTACTCGTTACACATATACTAGATAAAGCTTTAGCTATGCAGTATCTCTACTTTTATTTTGTCAGAGAGAGACTTCTGCCCAAGGCTCTACTGCATGACTGTGTTTAACCAATAAAACATAGCCCTTGTCATGCAGTCTCGTCACATGACCATACTTAATCCCAGCGGAGGGACGGGTTAGTTTAGCGGCCACTGCGGTCGATATCCACCATCTTTGAATGCTCATTAAAAACTAAATCAGATGTTACTCAACAGTTACTGAGTACTTGAGTACTTTTTTACTCTTACTCAAGTATTTATTGATGACTACTTGAGTAACAGTACTTTTACTTGAGTACAATTTTTGGCTATTCTACCCACCTCTGATTAAAATGCACATTAAAGTACAAGCAACCCCAAACCTAAACCAACAAAGACCAACATGTACCTGCTTCACAAGATTTACGCCCAACCTCTATGCAGAGCATTGCATTTATGGTTTGATTTTCCGTTTTGTACATATATTTAGAGTTATGACACCAGGAATACCCAAAGACAAGCTGCAGTATAACCAAAGCCGCCCCTACGCTGGGTCTATGTCTCCAGGGCCCCATTGAAGGGGAGGAAAGCTGCAGGAAAATCCCTTACTTTGTATACCAATCACTGAACTGACTAATGTGCTCTACTACTGTTTTCCGTTCCGCTTTATGTACCGTTGCTATGAACATATGCTCCTAGGAAATTACAGACAAAGTTGTGGTCCGTGAGGTCTGCAGTTCGAAAAAATTAGCACAGCCTTGTTCCTGTACAATAAAATAATATTGTTTTACCAGAACTAGACTTTTAATTCTCAGTGTTCTCAAATCGTAGACCCGAGGAAGTGACACGATACAGCCCTGACGTTCACAGAGGGGCACTTGAGTGTGATTCGCATAATAAGGAGGGCTTTGAGCAGTAAAGCTAAAACAATTATGATGGCATTTAATGTGATGGTATTCAATGCTGAGAATCTAAAATGAGCTGCCTCCCAGGCATAGAAAATTGTGCTGGCATAAAACATTTCCAAAGCATCCTTTTTCTGCCCTGATCTCCCTGAGGTGGAGATAAAGCTTTACTGACTAAATACCAAGACTTGCTAAAACAAGCACAAATCCTTCTTCCCACCCTTTCTTCCTAATAATGAGATCAGGACCTCACCTGCTCATTTCTGAAAATGTAGACCTGCATGTGCTCTAAATGGTAATCATCAAGTTCAAGCAGGGATAGTTCTGATTGTTTTGCTCAGATTTTAATTACATTTGAAAACATCATTACTGAAAAATATAAATACAAATTAAACAAATCATTAGGGTGAATTGTTATCATTTGAAGGCAAATGTGCACAACACAAATTCCCCTGTTGTTTCTTCTGCCTGTTCCTAGTGTTTTTCCTTTCTTTTGCAAGTAATGGTGACAGTTTTAGGTGAAAATATTTACCTGTGAAAAAGAAGCAGTAGGTGGCAGCCAGAAGAAGCAGAATATACTGTACATATTTATTTTTAAATGAGGGCAGATTTTAAAAAGTATCTTCCACTAGGGAACAGTACATGGCTATAAAGACTACTGCAAAAGACGACTACATTTGAAGAAGGCCGTGTGTGTCTTTCTTCAATTCCTGCATGTACGTCACCATGATGTTCAACTAAACTGGTCCAGTTTTGTTTGGTGCTGCGTTGTTGAGAAAAGGTAACCACTGCTTTAGAACACGTTGGCTATGATTGTGTGATGATTAATTTAGTCTTATTTTAGTACTCTTTTTACGGTCACCTCGGCAGGTCATTAGTAGTGCACTATTCTGACACATGATAATGTCCAGTGGCTGTCCAGTGTGTGGAGAATACAGTGCCTTGGTCTGGGATAGTGTTGAACAAAGCACACTGTGAGATTACACTTGATCCTCTCACATCCTGTTGCTCCTGCGTCTAGCTGCACTGGCAGACACAGACAGAGGCAGATCCCACTGATAGCACATGACAGTAGAGAGGGTCGGGGGCATGCGACACACACACACTAACAGTGGGGCCACAGGGTCAGGGCCCAGAAAGACCCTGGGCCATGTCAGCAGACAGACGGTGGGTGGGCAGTGGAGAGAGAGGGAGTAGAGAGAAAGAGGGATAAGAAAAAAGCAAAGGGAGCGCTCCTGTCTCACACACAAACAGTCTTCCGAGAGGGGAGAGACGGCCGCAGAAGGCGCGAGGGGGGAAAAAAAGCACATGGTGACGATAGCACTGTAGCCCAACTCTAGATACAGACACATGACGTTGTTGTGGGCGAAGGATGTGAGGCCATATATTGCGAGTAAAAGAGTAGCAGATGACCTTTATCAGGCCGTGATGACCACAACCCACGCTCTTTAGAACAACAAAGCATCAGACCCCTGTATCTGATAAGTGAGAGGAAAGATCCTACTACACACACTGACGCACACACACACACACACACGCATGTATGAGTGGTCTGTTTTCCCTGGACTCACACAGAGAGGATTACGGCAGCCCACATGATGATGGGCTGAAAAATGGCCCTTTTATCCATCACTGCTCCACCATAACACAATGCATGCATCATTTCCAAGCTGTTATCCACATGCTATCAAGTACACAGCTGCCTGGGAACGCATCTGCTTTACACTGGTAGCTTGTCACTTACTACAGTGTGTGTTTTTTTTTTCTTGCTACTGGCTATAAATTAGTATCCACTTGAGAAATCGTCTTTTTCTTTTTTTCATCATATTGGACACCAGCACTGGGGGAATGGGTTGATAACCACAATTTGACTTTAGGATTGCACAACCGACAAGAAACTAATCCCACAAAGAGAAACATGTTGGCAGCAGTGCGAGGATGGATGGTATTTCGTGAGAGGTCATCAGTGTCAGAGAATCCACTTGTGAGCTCTTGAAAAAACCCCAGTTTTGACGAATGACCTTCTCACTGTCCTTTAAGTCAGGATTATCGCTCTCACTGCCAACTTACTCAGCTCATTTGTCAAACGTGGAAGGTTTAGGTTTTTAAAGGCGGACTGTCACAGAGACATTTCACCATTGGATGATTATATGCTTTGGAATACATTGCAAAAGCAAACAGTTATCTATCACAATTATTATTTTATTACATTTCCCAACAATGAGTAGGTAAACAATGCGGCCTAAGGTTAAATATTCGTCATATTATGTCTGATATTTACTTAAAAAGGTTTTTTATTAAAACTTTAATTTTTAAAATGGTCAGATGGAAGGACTCACTCAAATGATTTAGAGACATAGATGGATCTGACAGTTGACCTGCTATCTCCAAGCATTTACTAGATCTATTGCAGCAAAGGTTGTGGTCGAAAAATCTAATAATGGTTGTGGTGGACTTATAATAAGCTATTATAACCCATTTTTTTCTTTCCTGTTATTTCACTATTACATCTAAGATTTAAATCCGGTAGATGGACCGCAAAATCTTCCCTACGTGCAAGTAATGTTCCCATTTTGGAAAATGTAAAATTGACCATGTTTCATAATTCATTGATGCAAAAATAAATAAAACATTGCATGCGGACACAATAGAGACAGAACATTAGAATTATTGTCCAGTAGGAGGCAGGGTATGAGACGCCATCAGTGACAGTTACCATTGAATGTTCTATTATTGGTGTTATTCAATGGAATGACATTTACCCACAAGTAACTTTTACTTGCGGGCTGCCGTGTATTACACAGACCCACCGTTAATCTCATGCAGCAAAGAACCCTATATTGTTGAGACCACACAATTGTCAGGAAAATGTTTAAATCAATAGAAAATTAAAGCTCATTTTCTATATATATACTGTTACTCAGAAAAGTGACAGCACTTTCTAGGATTTACTGTCGTATCATGATCTGGTGACAAAATAACAACTTGTATGAAATATTCTGTATTATATGAACAAATGAAAAAAACTAAATAAATCATTAGGGTTTGTTAAATTGGACAGTGATATCTTCTATGAACCTCTCATTCAAAACATTAAAGTCTAGTCCACTGAATCCAAAGCACAAACACAAGAATGAGCCTAAAGACTAAAGTCTAAACGTGTGGTTATTTGAAAAATGAGGGGGAAAAAATATTGGGTTAAAACGGTGCCAAAATGCAGAACCTCTCCCTTCTGTGCCGTTTAATCAGTGCTCAACAGAATAAGGCCGACCATTAGGTTTTGTCTAAGTCTAACTATCTGCCTGCGATGACCTCCCCTCCTCTCCTAGGAGATCGACATCCACTCATCAAGTATGTGGCTGTTGGAGAGTTCTTTCTAAACAAGTGGTTTTCAGCAAACATGCTGCTTTAACATCCCATTATTTGACTGGACACTGGTTTGGCCGCTGTAACACAAAGATCCTGGCAGGTGGATCACCAACTGCCTTCATCAAACTCAGAGCAACTGAGGATAAGTGAAATGGTGACATGGCAGAAATGAAGAGAGGGAAACAATAAAATGTTTCCTCAATTTTCAGCAACTTATATTATTAACTTATATATAATGAATGCTCAATACACAAAACAAATCCTTATTTTCTTCAACAATGTCTAAATCAATACAAGAGATTCGTTCAAAGTCAGTTACCTGCTCCTTTAAACTGTAGATAAAATGTGCCTGTCACTTTAATAAAGGAAACGGTTTTCCCCGTTGCAGCAACAACAGCTCACCTGCTGTAGCGTTGCATCTATTCTTGTGCAATGAGCCAGGGGCCGTGTGATTGAACTTTTGTAATATTTCACCGGCGGCACAACAAGAAACCTCTTTCAGATGAAAAGCATGAATCAGGATGGTGACAAACAGGCTGGAAAGTCAAACAGAGTAACCAGAGCAGGCCGTTTTATGACAAGGGGGCCAGTGTTGGCTTTTGATGCTGAGTGTAGCCGTTGAAAGGTGTCCATTTTCAATCTGTAATCACTATCTTCAAGTGCATTTTCAGAGTTGCAAGGTGTTCGTAAGTAGATCTTATACATGAAGGCCACAACTGCAGTCCAGAGTATTCTACGACATTGTTTAAATTTACAAATGCAATGTTCATTCAATTATTAATCATGGGTCAATGATTAATAATTAAACTGCAGTTGATGTGAAGAAAAAAAATGCAATTTTGGGGCTGAAAAAAACAACAAGAGAAAAAGGCAAAGATCAGCCAGTAAATCTCCAACCCATCAACTGATTATGTGGGATGTGTAACAGAAACCACATGGGGTTTTCATTGCACTTCACGCGTGAGCGAAGGCACTCAAAAATGCACGATAAACCTGCATCAACAAATTACTGCCACAGGATCAGCTTTGACAAGAATATTTAAAAGACAGTGATTCATCCAGAAACCAAGCCAAAGACTGTGATTGGAGGATTGACCACGGCTGCCATCCTGTTCCTGAAACTCCGCTCCACTGCTGACGGATCTGCCTGTAATTCTTATTATTACTTCGTAATAGACTGCAACAAGCCCCGCAATGACACCCATTTCTGTTAGTGGAGGATAATTCATTCCACATTTTTTTAAACTCTGCCAACACCATACCAGGGCACAGGCGAGGGAAAGACTGTTAAATCTGCTTTTGCGGAGGAACTAGAGATGCACTGAAATTATGAGTTTCAAATCTCATTGCAAATTTATGGCGTTGTTCACCAATTTGTCAGATGTGGCATAAAAAGGGAGCCGGCGTTCTTTTTTGCAGAAGTGCAACAAAGACGGGGGTGCTTTCTTTTTTTTTTCCGTCAATCCGTCAAAACCTTCAAGTTGTACATTCAGCAGACGAGATGCCAGCAGAAGTCTTCTTCTGCAGTCAACATTTTTTTTTTTTTTTTCCATGTTCAGTAGCGGGTGTAATAAATATCAAATGACCTGTCTTTGAAGGTGAATTACCTCAGTTGAATAAAGATATCTCAGTGTTGCTCAATAACCAAACTCATAATGTGTGCTCTGTTGGAAAGCAAATGTAAAGCCATGGAGAAGCTCCATAATAGAAGGACCGCCTCCACGAGCAGACTGCACTGAGAGAGTGCATTAGACTTGTGGTTGGCTGATCATGGCGCTGAAAAAAAAAATCTATTCACTCCAGTTCAAATGTATGGCTAGATTACAGAAGAGGGGAGAAGGTTTAGTGTTCATAATTTGAGGGATTTGTATCAAAAACTTAAAATGGGAGCGGAACAGGGAATAGCTGTTCCCCTGAACTTGATTATGATGATGTGGGAATCTGCAGATTGGGAGAAGGGATTGGAACATTTGGTTGAAGGGAGTGTATTCCATGATTTCATATGCCATGTGAAGAATTCCCTAATACCTAAAGACATGGTCAGAAAACATGGATATCGTCAGCCGTCAGAAACAAACACTGGAAACTATCACAGCAACTGATGTTGTATTGTACAGTGAAGCGGCAACGTGGAATGTCATGCCATTCTTAATTAATTTATTTTTTCAATGAATCATTAATGCTGCAGAGGAGTTTGGTGTCCTTAATGACAGTGTTGTGTTTAAGGGAAATGGCAGAGAAATCAAATATAAATTAAAATATAATTTTGAAATGACTGTAAATGGAAACAAATATTCATTCTATCATATTATGGTTCATTTGTTAATTGAGCTCATCGCTATTTAATTTTCTCCAATGTATACAGAAATGTTGGTCACATTACATGCAATTTTGTTAAAGTGGTTTCTATCCATTCAATTAGGAAAAAAAAACATTTTTTTTAGTATAAGGACGTTCAATGTAACAGATTAACAATCGGTGAAAAAACATACAGACACATTCCACTGGATGAGACTTCAAGGGAGGGACATTTTTTTTTTTGTCTTTCATCCCAAAAAGCTACTGACAGCATAATGAACCAGGCTGGACATTCTGTCAGCAGTTCGTCTTTCGCAGACGTGTCCTTGGTTGATGTTTACTACAAAACACACCTGCAACTGCACATTTTCTCTGTTGTTGTTGTTGTTGTTAAGGCATCCATAGTATTGGTGTGTTCCACACCTGTAAAATGCAGCATTTTTAAATAACCAAAAAAACTGAATTACTATTGATTACATAGTTATTCAGGGAACATTTGTTATAATAATACCTTTATAACAACTCATATTATTTTAAAATAAAGACGATCAAATCTGATATAGGACAAATTCAATAACTTCATTGGAATAAAGAGGCCTTTGTTAAAGAATTGTATATTTGGGAAACTGCAAAAGAAAAGGGTGATGTGCACGCACCATACTAGAGAAAACAAAGGAGCTGGAGGTGTGTCTCGCCCTATTTCACAGCGAAGCAGCTGCATTAATGCAGCAAAAACATGAACAAGACGTGACGGAGATCGTAAAAATTGTAATTGTAATGAATGGAGGAATACCACCTTAAAAAACAAAATTTCTCCAACTAGGATGTTTATGAGCACAGATATTTATCTGAATATTTTTCTTACTTAATGGCATTTTTCTCTTTTTTTTTTTGGTGCGGATCGTAGCAATCTTTTGCAAAAGAAGTCTAAGTGAATCGTCCATGTGAATACACTGTGGATTCAGGGTTTAGACTGAAGCATGATGGGATACTATTCATCCTGAGGGCCTCAGATTCCCATCATTATTGGACAATCAAGGCCGGGCCAGTCGTCATCACCCTGACCAAACTGGACACCACTAGTGATGTCCTCATCGTGGTCACATGATGCACTTGTTTTGGCGGAGTTACTACAGAAACCAAACCAGAGAGAAAATGTAAAAAAAGAGATTTAGATAACGTCACTACCTTTGGGAAAATAAACGTCTTAAAGAGGAAGACCCACGAGGCGACAGATGGTGCTCTGTTTGCCCACGGCCAGAGAGTGGCTTAGACTTTGTCCACACTGTAGTGGATTTGAGCAGACCACTATGTAAAGGGCAAGCACGTGCATTTCAAATGTTTGAAGTACATTACATTCCCTTTATCTTTATCTGTGTTAGTAAAAAGAGAACATGTTAAATGAGCTCATTCAGTAATATTCAAATTCTATTATATCAGTTTTAGAAGTCCTAAGGGTAAAATATGCCAGTAAAACTCAAAGAATGATTCACTGTTGGTGCCAAACGCATGGATTAGATCAGATTAGATTACTACGACGCAGGAGAAATTGTCATGTTGCAGCAACAAAAAAAAAAAGACAAAAATTTACAGGAAAAGGAGAAAATAAAAAAGCAGTTTAAAAAAACAGCATAAAGACTACACGGCCTGACTGTATTAATACAATTATAAAATAAATTGAAAATTACTTTGTAAGGATGTGTATGTTTACACTTCTAAATGCATATATTCTTTCGCCATTTTTACACAGTGGCGTTAATACTACTATTATTATAGTTAGTATTTGCATATGGATAAATGGAAGATATATATATTTTACTTTTCAGTTTCAGATAGGTTCAAACCTATGAAATTACAATGAAATAACAAACTCAACCTCTGGTATCCAACATACAGAAGTCCACTGTCGATGAAGAGTAAGTTTATATGCTGCATTCTTTTATACATTGTTTGAATTGAGAATTTCTCAATGTGCCGACAACACACAGTGTGGAGACGACGTGCAGATGCTTCCAATGAACTGGCGCATGTACGGCCTTTGTGCATAAAAGACGAGCACAAAAATAGGAGGGAACGACGACGGTTGGAGAAAACATCACGAAATGCCTAACAAAAGAAAAGTGCCACGTTCAGATCAAAGAAAAAATGCTTTTGTAGAGGGAGCTGGAGCTAATTAGGCTACTCCTCAAGAGGAGTGATTGTTAACAGAGCCACTGAATTAGATGCACAGCTTATCCACAACATGTTGGCAAAGACGTATTGAAAACAAAAGCGATGCAGAAAGAAACTCCAAGGACCACCAGGTTTCTCGAACAAGAATGGCATAAATGTAAATGTTTATCCGCAGCGCACCCTCTCATGAACCAGCCAAGCACGGATACAACCAATTTAGCCCAATTAGCAACAGATGTGTCAACATTTTGACAGCGATTCCGTGCCGTCACAGTATGGCCTGTCTGCTCATTGGCAAAATCACTTTTCATCCATACATCTCCCCTCGTTGGAGCTTTTGTAACATTCTCCCAGTGATCAATGCCATGTTAGCCAACATGCGTGCTCGCTGCAGGGGCTCCACGTACAGAAGCCAGAGACGACACTGGGGACATTTATCATATTGGAGAAGGAATGAGGAATGGCTTCTACAGCTGATTGATGGAAATCAACACCTCATGAAACCCACTGCAGCAAAGGCAACACAAGTAGTGATACAAAACAGAGAGTCAAAGAGAGTGTGTGTCGCTGGTTTCAGTTTTGACTGTGTGTGATGTGTGCAGTCTGAAGAGCTGTATTTCATGGGGTTCAGGAGGTCGGGAGCTGGTACCACACTCTGTGTGTAGTTTTTGCTCAGTATGAAAATATGGTGGTTTGATATATTCATTCTGAACTTGCTTTTTCATTTAAGCTTCATGATTCCCAACTTGATCTCCACCACATGACAATTAATCATCAAAGATGTCAACGCTAAGAGCTCTCAATGTCAGCTGTGCGTTGCGGTGACACGGACACAACAAACACACGCAACTTTCACGGTGTCGTCATATCGTGATGTTCTACGCCAACGATAGCAAGATGTATCATTGTGTGATACTGTTATAAAAGGTGTACTGTGATATAGTGGTCGTGTTGTAGAAACTTCACTGAGCAACATCACAGACGCCAACTGCTGTAAATCACAAAATGAAGCAAACAACAGAGGCAGTAATACAACACTGGCCACAAGCCTCTGGATCCATTACCATCGGCCATTAACAATTGTGTCAATGCATTTATTTTAGTTCACAAACTGCCACTAGGGGTTTATGTCCACAGAGGGCCGGCCCTACTGACATAGCTATGGCAAACTTTATTCTCCTAGAATGGGACTGGTGGAGTGAAAAAAACGAAGCGACTTTCTTGTTGGTAATTAATCAAACCTGCAGTCCAAGTGACTATAAGCAAGTGAGAGTAAATACCTTTTTTAGTCCAATCCTCATTTTACTTACTAATCGTAAGCAGTGACCCACAATGATTTCATGTTCCACATCGTATCACCAGCAGAAACTCAACAAACAGCTTCTCACATCGCAGCTCACATGCATCAACACACAGACGAGCACCCACTGTGATCTGTCCATTTGGTGACAGAACTCAGACTGACCTACTCGAAGCTCCTGGCCAAAGACTGTCCTTTCCCCCAGTGCCGAACAGTTCCAGCGTCCATATCTGAACTGGTACTGACACTCATTGATGCCCATCTGTGCGCCTTCACCCACAACAATGATGGCGTCTGGGCGGCTCTGGCAGATGGCCCGCTGACGAGGTGCCAGCCCGGGAATCTTGTTGCAGATAATATTGGCGCCCAGAGCCACCACCGAGGACAGGGCCCTGCAAGGAGTTAGAGAAACCAACAGGCAGATGTGAGGATTCATTCACAACCAAGTATGCAGTCACAGAAAGACAGGCATATTAAAATAAAACACACACAGCATATATGGACCTGGCTCTCATCAGTCTACACCTTTACCTTTTCTGCACATGTTTATATAACTATGTTTTTAAACGGTATTTAAAGTAATAAAGTCTGTACATTTTATGAGGGCAGCTAGGACTCTAACCCACATCCTCAGAATCGTCTGCATGGAAAATTCTGGATGTTAGCTTTTCAACACTGCTCGTCATAACTCGTAGAGTATAAATGTGCTGTGCAGGAAATGGCCACAGCTCGGTCTCAGAGCTCCGTTGTCACATCCGATAGGTGGACGCGATAATATCAAAACATATGTTAAGGATGGTTTTGTGACCGCCGAGGAAGCCAAAACAGATTACCGCCTAACAAAGCGCTGACTCTCTGCACGGCTCTGTTTATAACCCTTGAAACCATGTAGATCCATACTTTTCAAACATGTCAGGAACAGGGAGCCATAAATGAACACAGAGCATATACGCCGGCCGTGAGGTATGACGTAGACCTCCAAAGGATTCACCACAAATGTGGGCAAACTGCAGCGGGGAAACTGTGTGTCAGCACAAAATGACGTTGGCGTTAAATGGTGAAAAGGAAGAGGAAAGGGTGAAGGAAGAGGGAGAAACAGAGTCTAATTTTAGTGGATTTCAGTTCACGGTGATGTCAGTTAGAGACCCCTGCTCTATAACCAAAGATATTATTGTTGATTAGAAATCTTTCTTGGATAACCGTTTTCCCTTTCCACTGATTTTTTTCCACACAGAAAAACATAAATCTCAATTTCAAACACATATTTAATAGGTTCTAATTGCAGTGAGATGCGTATCTCTGACCAGACTTCAGGCTGCGCACATTCTCCCGGTCTCCTTCGGGAGTATTCTTTACAATAGACGAGCGAAAGCTACTGTGAGTTTTTTTTAATGAAAAGAACAGAAATGAATAAACATCAGCTGCAGGTGAGATGGACAGTAAACAGTGAAGCCTGCAGATGCTTTCAAAACCCTTTTTGCTCCCTCAGCTGTTAAACAGACATGAAATCCTTTGACCCGCTTTGACCCTGAGCTGTATATGTCGTTGTTCAGGGCAACCGTGACGTCCAGTCTGCACCATCGGGCCAGGGAAGTAAAGTACTAATGTTAAAATGAAACATTTTAAGCTATTTAAATATCTTTCTAAAAAAAAAAAAGAATAGCCGATTACATTCACACACACTGTAGTTTTGCTCGGGTCTGCTCAGAATCTAACACAAACTGGTATTTTCCAAGAGTGGACTCGCATAACCTCCCCTTCTTGGCTCTTTCACATATCGTTCAGCTGCTAATTCAGAGAATCGTCATCTAACACTGTCCAAAACCCAAAACCTTCAGACAACACCAAACAGAGAATTCCACAGCTAAGCTTTTAAATCCCTGCATCATCAAAGTGCACAAATGTGATCCTGTTTGCTTAGCGTACACGCTGTGTGTACGGCAGCAGCATGGGGACAATTTGCCCACAGTCACACAGATCTCCCATGAGACAGATCAGCAGCAGATGCTGGCCTGCACAAACAGATAATAACCACCGGGCTAACAGAAAACACGGGCATGAGTCCGAGATGATTTAGAGTAGGAACGCAACAATTTGTCAAATAATAAATGATTAATTGACCTTTACAGACTCGCACTGAATGAACCTTTAGACTTTAGATTTTTTTTTTATGATGCATGAAAAATACACATCACTGAAGAATTAAGGGAGTGTTATATTGATTTTTTTTTTTAGGAAACACTCTTGCATTTTCCAAAATTGTCTACAACTATGTTATACATCTGTCGAATTCTAAAATGTATCGTAGAAATAACTAAACGTGAGTATAGTCATTGACTCACAACCCCGAGTCTGAGTCACAAATAATCCACAAAATAACAGTTGTTTCCTTTAAAAATAAAACAGGTGGAATGATTTAACTGTCCTAATAAAAACAAACCAAATTCTTTGAGTAAACCTCTCCTATCTGAAAGCATTCCTGTGGATTTCGTGTGAAAGTGTTTTATCATTGCAAAGGCATTTCAGACCAAACATTATTATATGAGAACTAACGTACAAGTAACATTTATTCTGCTTTTTTAAAAATTATTATCTATACAAAATTTTACAGTTGAATGATTGAAAAATACTTCATTTTGACCTTTGCAGCATCCAAGCTGCCACATGTGGAGCTTCCAGATTTTTTAATGACAGGGTATGGCAGAGCCCATAGTCAGCACCGTGGCCTACAGTGTGCTCACAGCCACCTACTCCATCACATGGAACACTTTGAACCTCACTGACACACTATTAAGCTCCCAGGCATGCATCCTCGACCGAGGAATGCACTCACAAAAATGCCCAAGACACAACTCAACTAAGGGAGTAGATGTCCTTATTTTCCAGGAGTGCAAATTAATTGCAATGATGGATATGAGTTTCCTCTTCCGCTGCCTTTGAGCAGCATTTGCAGTGTAAGCATTTCCATAGGTTCTGGTCCAAATACGTTTTAATACTAAAAGTTTATTCGCATTCACAGTCAGTGTGATGGACGTTTTTATTGCCAATGTAACAAAATGAAATTTTATCCCTGTATCGAAAACGGTGTGTAGTAGCAGTGGGTCACACGGTACACGTTACACACAGACTGCTGGACACGTTTTTACCTTCGAGACCCACTGTATGAAAATATCTGTTGAACTCTACGGTTATATGCTTTGAAAAGTCATGCACATTTACACCTTTAACTCTTTTTACTGAAAACTCAAAATGATTTAACACCAGAAGTGGCGTCTTTATTCAACAAATAATAAATATTTATTTTTAAAAAACAATTTGGTTAATCAAAAAATAACATTATTTTAGTTGTATTTTAAGAAATGTGCCTTTGAGAAAGTGTGTTAATACACATGTCATATATTCAGAGAGGAAAGTGAGTCAACCAGAGGTGAGGTTACACGCACTGATCACGGTTGACGCGCTCTGACAGGTTAATGGCACTCGTATGCGTAAAAACGGTTCCACTCTCCGCACAGTGACAACGGACAGAAACCCAGCATCCGATTGTCTTGAACATCTCTGCCACTCTGTGGCCAAAGTGATCCCTCGTAGCAGTTAGCAAGGCACTTCATTTTCCTGCTGTCTCTAAATGTTTGCAATTCCGCAGTTTTCACGTGTTGGGTTTTTATATAAATAACTTATTTTAACGTGGATCGTTTTCACAGCGACGTTTTCACTGGTGAGTGCTGTGATGGGGGGGGGGGGGGGGGGGGGGTTTTTAGTGTTGAGAAAACTGATGTGTTGGAAAATACGAGTCTTTAATTCAGCGTGCATCAAGTTGCACCTCAGCTTTCTCCGTGCCCTGGAAGTTTTGGTGACACCATATAAGTAAAAAGAAATTACATTGACTTGATTCATTTTAGAGAAAACAGAAAGTGTGAATAAATTGCACTGTCTGGCAAGGAAGCTGCACGACAGTGAAAACCGAACCTGTGCGTCTTTGCGCTTTTACGCGCCATGGTGTGAAGTTATTAATAAGTAAGAGTCATTAATTGGCCGAAACTTACAGGTAGCTGCCACTGGTCAGGATGAGGAAGATCTGCGGATAGTAGACTGACAGCAGTACACTGCGCGACGAGAAGATGATCATGATGACATGGAGCAAATGGCTACGTTCGGACTCAGTGAGAAGGCGCGGAAAGGATTAGGAAAGAATCCCTTAAATCACGGCTTTAGGTCCTTTTCGCACAAGAAGAAAAACGTGTGCCGTGCGTCTCCGCGTGTCTTTGGCACGGCGCTACGCAGCTCCAAGCTCCCAGGGCCGTGTGTGCGCCGAGATTGGCTCTGTCATCTCTGAGCAGCAGAGGCTCTCACTCAGGACTGTGGGTTCCTGCGCCGGAATGATGATGATGATGATGGTTTTAGGGATTTTGCATGGCAGAAAAGTGCCTCTCTCCACTCTCATGAGAGTCGTGTTTGCCATTGGGCAGGGAGAGACACTGCTATCCGCCCACTTTGCCACAGCGGGACAATGGTGTGACACTGATCCGATCCCCGTTGGACGTTTGGATGCGCAGGAGGTTTCATTCATCCTCCACCTCCTCAACCACCCCCAACATACGCACTTCCCCGCCGCAGAACCCTCCACCACCAGCAGCACCACCATCCAGCCAAAAATAAACAAACAGACGCTGGCTGCCCTCACATCATAATCACAGCTCCATGTGCAAAAAATCAGTAAATGTCATTCATAATCAACCACTCTGTGTAATATTAACCCGCAGCATTCTTTCAGTCATTCCTGTAATATTTGTGTGTATTACTGTGTAGTAGAGCGTACAGTGATAAGTCCATATATACAATAACAGTGAGATCTATTAAAGCCAATGTTCCTATTATATTTCCATAAAGTCATAAATATACTTTTCCTATAAGCGTCTCCTATACATTAAATCTGTGCTGCTGCTGTCTTTCATGGCCTTCACCCCGTAATGTTTAAATACTCATTTGTAACCCTGCTGTAAAAAAAAAAACAAAAACAAACTCCATGTCTACTTAAAACAAATCCCAGAGTGAATGGTGGGGTGTAAAAATAGAACTCTTGTTGTCCGAGATTGGATCTGTGCAGAGAAATCAAATACGTGGGGCCTTGGAGCAGAGCTTAGGGAGAGTGGAGGGCTTTTATCGCCTCGGCATCGTCAGCCTCACTCAACACCTGCAGGCTCCAGTCATTTTAAATGAAGAGGGTACCATGAAAGATTTAGGCACGGAGAGAAAGGGATGGAAGGAATGATCTAACTGCCGGGGCTTAGTCAACACAAAGGCAGGTAACTTCCCTCCCAAATATCTGAGCTTCACACCGTTATATGATATGAGCATCTGTAGAGACCTGGGAGTCCGTTACACGCTCCACTCCACACGAAGTGCTCACGGGGAGGGCTGGCGCTATCTGTTTTTTTTTTTTTTTATTGAGGCTACGTACATCTTGAAAATTGTATTTCCCAGAGCTAGGAAAAAAAGTAAAATAAAGTCACAACACAGCTACAGGGGTGACAATTATATGAGAGGGTTTATGACGGTGACGCTCTGACGTTTGATGATCTGCTGTTCATTTATCCACATTAGACTCATTTATCAGAATGTTTCAATGTCTCCGGTTACACTGTCCACCAAATGCATTCCAGGCATTTACGACCGCTTTGAACGTGCACAAAAATGCAGAACGACGTGATCACAGGGGGGATTTGCGTCGACCTGGGTGATCCAGTGGTGTTGAGTGACTGAGACAGCAGAGAAGGAAAGGAAAGGATAAAAGCAGGTCTGATGTTCATGCATCAAGGTGAGCGATTGCAAAACAGGTAAAAACTCAGTCTGGGCAATGGAATGTGGAAATGCAACTCGGTCTGCGCACTATTACTGAAGGTATGCAGAGGTAAGACGGATCTGGAGCACAGACAGCGGCTCAAATTATCTTTTGCGACAAAAGGGGCACGTGAGTCGCCTCAGGTGAACCCAACTGCCCCCTGACAGCAGATGTGCATATTGATTTTTTGGTGTAAGCCCCCACACCCTCCTCCCCCGATGCCATTTTACGCACAAGCAGTACCCCGGGTGCAGGTGTTTGGAATTCGATCTAATGTGTTTATTAACACACAGTGAAAGGTGATTCGGGGTCTATTTGTGCCTGTACGGCCAGAGGACACTTTAAGATTTCTAGCAATGAGCTTAAATGTGTTTGAGTGTCGCAATCAATCCGAAACTCGCGCATTTGCGCGTGTGAAACTCACCCGAGCCTGAGGTATATGATGCCAAAGCACAGGAACACGTAGAGACTCCGCTTTCGGAGGGGTTTGTGCATGATCGTTGTAGCCACTAAGTCCAGGGGCCATGCACTGTAACATGAAGTGCTCACACTTTCCGTCCACAGTGGCAGCTCTTGGTCTAACCTTTCCAGATGCACGCGCAGCGTCTGTTTTCCGCGACATCAAGTTGGAGCGGTTGAGAAATGTCCCTCCACCGTGGGAAATCCATGGTCCAGAAGAAACGGCAGCACAGGTGAGATGCCGTGAAGTCCACTTTAACTCCAGATAATAATACAACAAAACAAAAAAACAAAAAAAAGAAACACCAGAGAAAAAAACAAAACAAAAAAATAAACAAAAAAAAGAAACACCAGAGAAAAGGTGTCGGTCTCGAAAGGTAAGAGTTCTCGGAGGAAGTGCCTCCTATTCTTCCTTATTTTCCACGGCTGAGACTAATTAACAATTCCCACACTTCCTGCCCAGCATTCCCACAGTGCCTTGTCAACCCGGGGCATTTCGCCTTTAGTTAAAGCCTCTGCTCATCGCCGTCTTTCCTCTGAGGCAGCTAGAACTGTGTCCAGGTTACTACCCACCAGCAGACAGGTACTCTAACACAGGTAACAAAAGGGCTGCACGCCTCCTTCTCCTCCTTCTCCTCCTCCAGCATGGGTATGCAGGGAATGGGACGGGCTTCCAGGCTGTGATCAACACGTGTAGTTGTTGTACAGAAAACTAAACAGGGACGAAGCGAAATGGCCTTTTATAGGCCTTTGGGCCGCTCAGCTGCTGCTTGTTGCCTTCAACCCTGGGTTTTGCCCCACCAGTGGGGGGTTCCCCGGCTGGGCTCCATGCACCACCACAACAGTAAGTCTTATAAAGTCAGACAGACATGAAATGACTTTCCAGCTGTGTGAATTAAATATATATACACACACACAGAGAGAGGCAGAGAAACAGAGGGGGAGAGAGGGACACACACATCAGTGTATGTGATAATGACTAATAATAATGAAGTGACGTCATGATAATTACATGTCATGGAGGTCGTCTCTGTTACTTTGATTAACGGTGCAACTCAGGAACAAAAACAACACAAACAAGGCATTAAATATTCCAGTTGCCTGCTCTGTCCGGGAGATGTGGATTTTAAGCAGATGTTGGGACGTTACTTAGTCGAGTCCACTGGGAACTATTATTTGACTAGAAAGACTCCCTCTGGTGGTTATCACTCACACTATTGCACTGACTAACATCAACAGATAAGTGTGTGCTTTGACTCGTTGGCATTTCACCAAAGATCAAAACTAGTTCTATGGTTCTCAAAAGGAAGGGTTGTGATTTAAAAAAATAAAATGTAACACTACTTGGTGCTTGACAAAAATATAATGGTAAAACTTAGCAAAACTCTTGGAGGAGAAGCATGTTTGGACACATTTAGTTATTAAACAAATAACACAAAGATAGTTTGAAATTTCTATATTGATATTTGTGTCTATATATTTATATGTGTTTGTATTTATGTGTATTTATGTAAATAATATAAATATCTGTATGTGTATATGTATATATACAGTATGTATATATGTATATAACTTTTTTTACATTTTTTACATTTAAATCTCATCTAAATTAATCAAATTTTAATGGCTACGTGTTTATTCTCCCTTATAGTGTAAGTAATATATTTAGATGTGCATTTTCTACGTCAAGATTTTTGGAGATTTTTTTTTCCCTCCAATCAGCAGAAATTTTAAACCCATTATTTACAAAGAGTGAGATTATTTAACGCATCATATATTTATTACCAATATTAGGTCTATCATTAAATTAACCCACCCTGTGGTTACATGTTATTCAAAGTTTTGACCACATCCCATTTCTCTGATGTAGGTACTGTGTTCAACTTGACCTTGTTTGCTGTGTAAAACCTGTTTACAATAAGAGAGGCGACTCTTCTGCTTTAGCATAAGTTGAGAGGAAAATTAGTAATAGGATTGTAGTAGTTTGATTTAAACAACCATGCTTTAGTCCTCTATTGTCACAGGACTTACATCTCAGCAGAAATTTCTCACCCTCTCAATTTAGTCCAAACTCTGAGGATCCTCTTTCTCTCTGCTATAAATTTTATAGACTTTGCACAAAGCACGCATAAATCACCAGCGCTGTTTATTTCCACGAAACTGCATGAAAAATGTTTAACGTGTTGTAATAATGATGCCATATACTAAAATTACAGACATGAGCTATCTGAGCGTCGAGCATGTCAGGCTGTTGTTGACCACGAGAAACAGACAAAACCACAGAGACCTTTGTTTTAAGACATCCCTGCATTGTGGCTTTCGGGCCTTTTCCTCCAAAACATGCCCATCAAAATACCAGATGGATTTTAGAAATAATGAAAGTCAACATGAGGGCCGAGGATGACTTTGAAAAAAAAAGAAAAAAAAGGGACATGTATTTGATGTCTGCCCTGTAAAAGATGGTCTTGTTTGTCTTCAGATGTACATAGCTCATCGCTGAGGCCTGGGCGGGGATGGTCCTGTTTAGTTTAATTAGGAAGTTCAAAGCACCAACGCTCTTTTATTAAGGCAGGATCAAGCGCAGGGCCAGCGTGCGTCAGCATTATTTGTCACCCGCCGTCAACGCTGCAGACATGTCGCACACATCCTCGGCCCTCGCTCGCCGCCACACACATTCCTGTGCACACCAGCACACATTATCTGTCTCGGTGTCCACACATACAGTAAAAATGCACACAGACCCGCAAATCAAAGCGCAGACACACACAGACACTGTGGACACACACAGAGACACTGACACACAGTGTTCTTGGGTGGTATGCGGAGGATCTTGTGACACACTGTTTATTTAACTTTAAAAAGCCGAGGCAGGGATGAGAGCTTTGGGGTCAGTGTGGACATTAATTTTTGTAGCTTTTTGCTATGAAATAAAAAATAAAAGAATCCCAAAGTTGTCTTTTCTCCGTGCTCTTATACAGAACATAATCGCAGTGACGAATTTTAAGTTCGCATCTCTGTAAAATCTTTTCCTATTTTAAT
Source organism: Cynoglossus semilaevis (assembly GCF_000523025.1). Taxonomy (NCBI): domain Eukaryota; kingdom Metazoa; phylum Chordata; class Actinopteri; order Pleuronectiformes; family Cynoglossidae; genus Cynoglossus; species Cynoglossus semilaevis. The sequence continues at coordinate 13,719,531 of NC_024312.1, forward strand.
TCTTTGTTCCAAACCTGAGAGGAGAATGGTGGAAGGATCATATTTTGTCTACCGTCAGAATACACCGTAGGTCACACTGTCTTCTTGAATATTATTAAGTACTCTTGACCCACAACTGAATAAGAAAACCCACCGGTTGCCTATGTGTTTGCATGGGAACCGGTTCAGCTGGAAGCAGTGAGAGGGCTGATATGCTGAGCGTGCCAAACCATGGAGTGGTGTCTGGGGCTAGGTCCACCACATCTACGCTGGGCCCCAGGCAAAAGGGGGGGAAATCGGCTGTTATGCTTTCGCAGAGACCGCGCTCCCTCAGCCGTCTCGCTCTTACCCTCTTCTCCTGCACAGTTACACTTCCCTCAATTAACCGGCCTGGTTTGGTCTGAGAGGGCAGCACGGGGGCGGAGCATTCACAGAGATATCTTTAGAGAATGTGACCTTTTAGACCTGGATGTCAGATGTCTCTTCGTAGCTCTGACTTTGAGGTCAAAGGTTAAACCAACCCTTCCAGTCCTCTCATCCTGACCAATGCATTTGACCTTTTTCCCTTTCTACTGTTCAGTCACAGCTGCAGACAGGAACAGGGTGTGATCTGCTTAATTCCTCACCATGCTCGCCAGTTTTATCAACCTTATTATTGCCTCATTTGTGTGCATGTGTGTGTTCACACGCATGCAAGCAGATCTGCCAGCCTGGCTTTCACATGTGTCTAAGTTTGCTTCTCACTGGCTGATTAGCTGGAAGAAAAATGCTGGCCCATGCATTCTGGATAGAAAGTCTTCTGAGCATTGGCCCGACCTGGTTGGAAGCTGGCACAATGTTGGGACTGCACCTTTAAGGGAGACCATTATTTTTTTTCATGTCAACTCTTCAAAAACTGATTTCCAATGTTACATTTTTTATTTTTATTTTATTTTAAGCAGGTTCACTTTTTAGCAAGGCCACCAGCCAAACTGTCATGGGCGTTTTCCTGATCATGCCAGGCCTCGGAGACAGAACAGGGAAGCAGGATCAGTTTACTCTAATCTGACAGTCTGCAGCACCATGCCAAGGCTGTAGCTTCTTTTCAAGAGCTCTATTGGTGAAATGAATGAAATGCCTTAAAGGAAAGAAATGAGTTCAGTTTCAAGTTGGAAAGGCCTCCTGAACAGAAGAATGATGCTATTATGTTTTTTTTTCTACTAATGTGCCTTGTCTCTATTTCTGAGAATAAAGTATCTGTGTGGTCGCAGCTCAGTGTGTGTGTGTGTGTGTGTGTGTGTGTATTTAACAAAATACAGCAGCCATATTGATTTATCGTAGTAAATTAACAAAGAAAGTTTACAGTTCCTTCATCCAGAGTTTACCATATACCTGAAAATACATACATTTTTGTGATTTCAATTCCTTATTTGACTAATGACATATTTCGACTCTGCGGACGGTCGATGTGCGATGAGTTAATAGCACAGAAAAAAACATTAAAAACAGCTCATCCCGCTTTAATGAAAGCCAGTTTACTAACTCTTTTTCTCATTCTTTCTCAATTCGACAATTAAAAGAGGACGAGATGAATCACTTTAATGCCCTTTCCTCTAAAGTGTCAAAGCCGAGGGATCAATAATTGCTCGACGTTGTGCGAGGAACTAAAGCTGAAAAATATTAGGGATCACAATAACATGGGGCATTGTTCTCACATCCGCTCTTTGATATGTGGAACCACACATCCTGTGAGTTTCCCATGAGTAAGGCTGTTTGTCATCAATTCTTCAACTTCTCCAGCTTCTCAGAAGAAGTGATTTGATTCGATTCAAGCAGATGCTCGAATTGAAATCAGATGGACCGGGCTCTTTGTGACACAGTGTGTGGGTACGTCCGTCTGCTGACAAGACGACGGTATGTCCAAGGACACGGTGTGCACGATGTGATTTAGGAATTAAGCTGTTGATGGTAGAATGTTTTTAACGCTTTAAAATTGTTTGGAAAGTGTAAATTGCGATTGAGGAGAAGTCACAAAGCTGACAAGAGAGGTTTCAGGGGAAAAAAAACATAAACCACACTGGGTCTCCTTAGTGAGAGAGTGAATCCCAAGCATTTACATTCACAATAAAATCTGACAGACATATGGCTTGTGTCTGTGGCAAAGGCCCCAGACCTTTTGTGCAGCGGAGCGGATACAACCCGTACGTTCTGTTGCCTTTTAATAAGCCTGAGGATATGAGAAGAGCTCTGAGAGCAGACACTCCACTTCCATCTGACTCATGTTTCCTGTGCACCAATGTATTTCCTATGTCCAGGAGCCATAACTCCACTGTGTAATTGCTGTTTTGTTGGCTGTTAGCATGCACAAAGACATTAATAAAGCATAAAACACATAAGACAGTAAGATTGTGGTCGACTTTACGACGCGGAGTACTCTCAGAAACCTGCGTCGTAGGATTAGAAAAACAGCGACTTGCATCATCGATGCACGGCTGAGGGTTTTGTGTGAATGTCACTGAGGTGTTTTGTCTCAAAGGGCATGAATATGAATATAGTGGCGAGGTATTAACTTTCCTCCCCTGCTGGGTAAACTTTGCAGGTACATCAAATGCATACTTGAGTGCTGGAGTTTACATACCTGTGAAAGTTAAACAGAGAGCGTTGGCTCAAGGTGTGGCTTCATATTTGTATCTGACCGCAGCTATCACTGGCACAATTGCACGGGCACACACACAGGCACGCACGCCCTCACTGAGAGAGAGGGAGGGAGGGGGGAGTCGAGGGAGAGACGTGTTAACCTCCCTCTGAACAGCTGGGAGTGTTTGCAGTGTTAGCGGGTCATTCGTTTTGCTCTCTGTCCTGCACAATGATCCGTGCACTGTCTGTGTTTGCACTGCACCTAACTCAAACAGCCTGTATTTCCATCTCCTCGCCATTCAAGCACACACTCAGGCTGGCTTTTGTGAGGACACACACAAACTGACAAGGCAGGGCCCAGGGTCACACTCGGAAAACAAAGGCCAAGTTCATTGAGAAATCGAGTAGAATTTGAGAAATGCACTTGATACATTCTGCCCTCCTCTGGCTGGCACTTGATAACATT